>NC_134266.1:46956946-47278196 GCF_031893055.1 Leptodactylus fuscus
CCTTCTGCCATGAACTGCTTTATCTATTAAATTGAGAACAATATAGGTGAAGGAAGGATGGATTGTCTCTGCATCAGTATCACTCTGTGATGGTGTCAGCTGAACTCCTGCCATGGGTTAAGACTGGACAAGCTCTTTGACCTCACAGCCAGGAGATCCTAGGTCTACTTAGAAAGGAGATGATCATGAAGTATATAATAAGATCAGAATAAAGTAAGATCAGAAAAGGTATAGGTATTGGGTATAGGGTTCATTTCCATGTGTAGGGTCCCTGAACATGGACATCCTGATCCTGACGTGCGCATCCGGATCATGAGGACTCACAATTACAACAAGTAGCTTCATAGATCTTCATGAACTTTTCTGCAGGTGTCACCGCCACACCATGGTGGGGTCAGCTGGACTCCTACGATGAATCTAGAATGAACATATGTGTAAATACCATGGTATCAGGCTTGGCAGCTCCTTGACCTCACAGTTAAGAGGCCCTAGATCTACTCAGAAGGGAGATAATCATAATGGGGTATGAAGTAGGATCGGGAACCAAGATATTGGTTGTGGGGTCCATTTCCCTGTTTTGCACCCTGATCCTGAGGCCCTCTATGCACACATTTTACTTTATCATCCATTTTTTGTATCCATCCTTGAAAACCCATAATGAGACAGGCAGGTTCACACATCCCCAAGAATATTTTTTGGATTTGTGCTTAAAGACATTTGACCTTCTATATGAACTCCACGTATTTCTCATGTACAGCTTCTTGTGAATCTTGCTTTAGTATATTGTGTGAAGGAACACTTTGAAGATGACCCATCACATTGCTTTAAGGCAAAATTTTGGTGTCCTCAGTATGAAAGGAGTGTTATTATTTTGCAACTGCTTCCTCAAAAAGACTTTGTTTTGATCTTTGGTTCCTTACATTTCTTTGATCTGGCGATGCCTACTCATACTCGTACTAGGATGGACATGAAGATGAGGAGTAACCGCTCTCAGCTGTGCTAGTAAAGCACACCACGCTCTCTTCAGAAAGATGCAAAGTCCAGAATGTGTTTTTATTAAGCAAACAAACAGCAAATATCCGCGTGTATCCATCCAACAATCGCTATTCTTCCTCTTTAGCCAAATCTTGCCCGATCAGACCGAAACCTCGCAGCAGCAGAACAATCTGCCTATTCTTTACTGCCATCCTACTATTGGTGGATGGATTGAACTTGGATTTTTTGCCATTTGTTTATTTATTAAAAAAAACCATTCTGGATTTTGCAGCGATAATAACTGAACTTCTGCAATTGGATAATCTTCTGCAGCATGATATCTTATCACATAAAACAAAAAAAACCCCAATGAAACGTCATTGAAAAATGCTTTATAATGACTTCTCATTGATTATTTTACATCTTCTGTGATAACATATAATGTTGCAGCAAGTTACCCCTCGTTCACGTCAGCGTTTGGATTACGTCCAGGGGAGTCCGCATGGGGACCCTGCCCAACGGAATACCAAACGCAAGTGCAAAGTGCTGTGCTGTAAAAGCACAGGGACCTCATAGACTATAATGGGGTCTGTGTGCTTACCGGCAGATGTCCGCAGGGATCACGCAGACAGGAAAGTAGTTCCAAATCTACCCTGAAGCAATTGCAAAAGTTTGGGTTACCTCTCCTACATCTGTAAATGTATCATCTAGCAATATCTAGATAGATAGATAGATAGATGATGGAGATATACTGTAACTATGATATACAGTATATTGTGTATAGTAAAAATGTGCTTTCCAGCAAGCAATGTCCCATACAGGAAACAGTAACAATTGGAAAATCTTACTGTATTAGTAACAATGAGAGGTTGAGTGGTGTAATATGTTCTCAGGACAGGAAACACATTATAGGACTTAAAGGGGATTTGTGGTGGTAGAAACAAAGAAAAACTAATGGACAGAAATGATAGCTAGTGAATTAAGTTGCTATTACAATGTCTGCGCCTATTTTTTTCCCATTAAAGCATTTTATAGAACTTTTGCCTATAACTAACATGGCGGCTGATAACCCCCCTCCCCCCCATTATTGGAGTTTTAAAAATAAACAATTGTAGCAGCACCACCATGCCTGGGTATTATCCATAAACTGCACGGCAGAAACCCCTCTCCAGCCAAAAGGGTCCCAAATAGAAAAAAGCAATCCAGTCTGCCAGCAACTTGTATGGATGGAAAATGCAGTGCACCTCGTATCAGTCCTCACAGGAACCTTTCTCAGGTGCAGATTATTGTAGATACAAATGGAACAGTCACAATTAGCAGCCATTTAGGCCAATGCCGCACGTAGGGGCCGCAAAAAAAAAGCGCTGTAGGAAAAACTGTGCGGCAATATATTGTGGTTTTCCACGCAGCCCTTTTCACAGTCCTCTGTGGACTTTCTGCTTCCATTACCACACCAGTGTTTCCAATGTAATGATCCCATCTAAAATTTAGACACTCGGAATGAGCCGAGTGAGCCGTACACGCCAGCGCTTCCCATTCACTTCAATGGGAGTGCTCGTAGAGAAAAAAGCAGCCCATTCATTTCAATGGGGAGCGCTCATATGCCGGCTCCCATTGAAATGAATGGGATCTGCTTTATATGTGTTTTAACGTTCAGAATCAGTCAGCGTATCCATAGTGTGAATGGGCCCTTATATGTTGCTTGTAAATAGAGCAGCAGAAATCATCTGACAGGTTTGCTTTAAGCACGCACATTTACACTTGTTTATTTTAGCACAATACGCCCTGTTATCAGTACTTGGTACTATACCCGGTCAGATGACATGGCACAAGGCACATACTGTTATATAACAGTTACATGAATCAGTCATGGGTGCCAATGTGACATCGGCAGCGTCAGAGCTGGTTTAATTAGAATATTTTAGGGTAACGTAATTACGACGATAGTTAAATAGTCTAATTGTATCATAAACATTTAGCATTCGATGTTCCGGGCTGTTTAGGTCTCTAATGGGTCTTTAGTTTGGAGATATGTTTGTCTGCTGTCAGATTGACTTGAGGAATAAGTCTAATGAGAAACCTGCTTGCAGGCTCAGGGTGTCTCAGCAGCCTAAGGAGCTAATGTTGTATTCCTGACGTGGCAAGATTACTAAATTATGCTGTAGAGGGAGGCATGGCATTTTCATGCTCTATTTACCAACTGTGTGCGTGCTTCAGTGCGCCGTTTCCCGAGATGCCCAAATGGCACAAACGGGGTCATACAGAAGGTGGCATGCAGACTTCATCATCATTGCCAGCCTGTGCTCTAATTCCCTTATAGCGTTCTTCGTTAACCATGCAGACCAGGGCCATCATACAATCAATCATAGACAGATACTCCTTTCATCTGGACCACAAAGCCCGCACTGTCTGCAGGAGGACTAAAAAGATGCTTTGAGTAATGTTACATGTAGATATGAATCCTTGTGACTGTGATAATGGAGCAGCGTTTCTCCAGGCGAGATCCTCATCTGATCAAGTGTTATCTAGAATAAATATATAAAACTATATCAATTTTTTATTGGCCTCATTACATTATTATTCATTGTTGTGAACATTGTATTTAGGGGAGAATACTACCATATATGTGTAGTCTGGTGGAACATGGTATATGATGCCATGGTACAGAAGTGTATGCCCTTTTACCATGATATGTCTGTGTCTACGAGCCCTTAAGATGTATTTAGAGGAAATCTGGCACCATTCCTGTCCACACAAAGTTATATGCCTACATTTAGGTTCGGTGCATAGCTCGCTTACTCAATTTGGAAAGAAGGGTGGCTTATGGGCGACCTAGTTACAACGTACCGATATATGAGTGGACAGTATAAAGATCTTTCTAATGATCTCTTTACAACTAGGCATGTAACTGTGACAATGGGGTATGCTGTACGTCTACAGGAAAGAAGGTTTCAACATGGTCATAGACTGGGATTCTATTGAGACTATGGAACTCCTCCACAGGATGTTGTGACGGCTGATAGTTTATACAGGATCAAGAGGGACCTGAATGCCTTTCTTGGAAGTAAAAACATCAGTAATTCACATATTGGAGAATAGTAGCTAGCACCACTAGGATGCCGACCCTCCAAGGAAACCACACCATCTATGAAGGGAACCAATTCACAGAAGGTAGATAACTGAGACGTAACTTTTATCCAAAATAATAAATAAAACTGAGGGCCAGAAGAAGGTATTTGTTAGGAATCTTATACTGGTTGATAAAGTCCTAAACTGGATCCCAAGACCTTAGCTCGTGGGGCTTTGATCTTTTCAGGGAGGCCAGGGATTTAGTTAGGCTCCATCACCCACATTAGGGCCACTATCTCCATTGTGGTCTGATCTTTTAAGGGCGACCAGGGGCACATATCACTCTGGATTCACACAGCTTGTCCATAGAAAAGTATTATCAGGAGAGGGAGGGGGGAGTTCCTCCCCGCTCCACAGTACAGCGCGATAGGCGCCGCGAGGCAGAAGGATGTTCCTGGCTAACTGTCAGAAACGCCCTTCTGACACTAAAGCGCTACGGTCCCAGGACCGATAGCGCTTTACACTGGGCACAGATCGGGAAAGCAGACAGTGCGCTGAATTCAGCGCACTGTCAGCTTTCCAGCAGTATATAAAACTGCATGTGCCCGATCTGATGAAAGGTCCTTTTTAATCTAGTCCCCATCCCTGCAAAGAGCAGGCCTAGAAAACTTTCAGGCTGAGGCCCCACGTTGCAGAAACGCAGCTTTTTGTTGCAGATTTTGTTACATTTTTTTGAGCCAAAGCCAAGAGTTGATTGAGTAGAAGGTAGAAGTATAAGAACTTCTTTAATATTTCCCATTTCTTTTGTAGGCATTCTTGGCTTTGGCTCAAAAAACCACAGCAAAATCTGCAACAAAAAAAGCTGTGTTTCCGCAACGTGGGGCCTTAGTCTCATAGTCGGCTCCAGGCTATTTCTGCCTATGGCTATGACTATGTTGTAAAGCATATCAGTAACAGATCTGAAGAACACTTCGGGCATGATGGCCCCATAACCAATGCAGGGAATAGAATAGAAAATCTACAATCAGAAAATAAAAATGGGTTCGGAAAAAGTAATATAAGTCAGTACTATTTGGTTTTAATAAACAAACAAAAAATTTGGTGATCAACTCCTATTAAGTGAACTTGAAAAATTGTTCAGCAACCCCCTGAAATTGCTTAAAACTGGGAATCTTAACTTGCCAAGCTGCAAGGACTTTAACAATAAAATATAATCTGCATTTTATAGATTTATGGACTGGCAGCGAATCTGCAAACAGAGAGATAGTTTATCCCTGGTGGTCACTGCCTTCTGGGCCTAAACGTAGCGTTACGTATTGCCACATGGCAAGCATTTTACTGAACCTTCCAGTGGCCAGGCTTGGAATTTCTGAAAGCAAATTTGGACAAATTTCCGTGTGTGAATTACTACATAAGTGATCGTATAAGAACCAGTTTTATAACGCAGCAGCACTGAGCTGGAAATGCAGCGGCGGATATAAATAAGCCAACAAGATGGATACAATTATAGAAGATGTATTTGATGATTATATTGGGCAGGTCCCTGGTTATATCCTAATTAATGCCAGACATAAGACACCTTGCAGTTTTCCTCTGTCCTGATACCAGCACAATCTGCCAGGTCGATGTTTTCGAGCTGTAGAAATGAACGCCAGGTGTGGGGATCTCACACTCAGACATGTGCCACCTGCATAAATTGGCACTAACAAAAAAAAAACCCAAAAAAACTTTAACTCCTAGAACAAATCTGTACTCTGGATTCAGATTCCTGGTAGCTTCAACCTGTACGACGTGGGAGTTTGCTGAAAAGGGTTCGTGTATTTAAGTGGATAAAAAAAAATCTGAGAATCCATGGAGAACATCTTAGAGCGGTCCTTGGTGTAAATCCACAGTGTGCCGCGTCCTCCGCTCAGTAGGGAGTTACCAGTAATTTGTTTTTAAAAGAGCTAAGAACTCCCAGTGGTGAGACTTTGATGGTGGAGGCTAAATTCAGTGTCTGGATTATCGACAGGCTGCTCACTGGCTGTGACTATTTTTTTTTTTTTTTTTTTACTAGGAAAGTTGAAGATCTTGAATTTTAATGCAAATGGTTAGCAGAGGGAGGAAAAACAGTGCAAAGAACTAGACACAGACTAAATCACACAGCTGTCAGACATGAGGCAGGGGAGAATCACTACTGAATGATAATAAGCCTCCACTAGAACACTATGAATGAGAGGCCGGGGCGCTCCCATATTCACGGTATTATTATAGGTTCTAGGGCTTTTAATAGATAATGATGTCAGATAAGTAGGAAATATTTTGAGGGGTGTTGTTAAAAGGGTGCTCATCGTTAGGAGTCCAAGGACGGGGTCATGTATAAACGTACTTGCCATTGGGTGTCAGCTACAATAGTATGTGAAAATTTTTTACCCACATTAGGCGTTGTTACACCCTGTTTTAGGCGTCACACCTTTTTTTTTGTCCTTGTTTTTGGATGTGGCCAGCGCATAAGGTGCCCAAGTTACATATAAAGAGACTGCAGACGTAGGAGCAATCCACATTGTCCAGGAGATAACCCCGATAACCCCTTTTTTGGGAGCCTCCAGTTGGCAAATATGTATATAAATATGAGCATCAGGTTAAACATGTCTTTATATGACTACCAAAGATCACTAGAAATAGGGGAGGGAAATGTTTGTCTTTGTACCGTGTTAGCCAGTGGTTAGGAAATATAAAAACAAAAAACTTGAGAGTCTTCAGTAGTTGATACCTTTTTTAATGGCTAACTAATAATGATTACAACGTTTTGAAGGTTTTGGCTTCTTCTTCAGGTATATCTAAAAACAATTTCTGAAGGGTGCATATTTATGTACAGAGGGACACATAGGAATAGAATTCTGGTAGGGGGCTGGAAGAAGGTTGATGGTTATACAACTAAACAATTCATCAGTTTGAAATGTTCTTATCAGTTCAGAGGATGTCTTTTATGGCTGTCTCAGTTCAGTGATTTCTGTAGGATGCCATGAACCCATGTGACAGATTCATCCCATTCTCGAGAGTGTTAAATAAGGTCATCAGCTTGTACTCATAAATCAGTCTGTTTCCTTGATTTAAAATTCCCTCTTAAAACAAAATGTCATTTTCATGTCATGGTGATATTATGATCTTCACTGCTGAAATGTTTTGACACGGGAAGGTACATTCTTTGTTCTCTAATAGTATGGTGATGTGCGTTCATCCTCATTCTGAGCTTCTGACCGGTCTCTCCAACATACAAATTTTCAGTGGAACATTTGGTGCATATTATTAAATACATTACATTAGGTGTGTTACAGGTGAAGTTACCTGGGATTTTATATTCCCTTTTAGAGTTTGGTATCTCTATCCTGTCAGTGGTCAGTATGTGGGGGCAGGTTTTGCACCTCTTATTTCCACATGGGAATGTTCCTGTGTTAGTTGGAGGTGACAGTGAGCTGCTAATAACCATATTCCTGCCATATTCCTGAGGTTTAGTGGCTGTGTATAGCGCAGGAGAGGGGGGTCTGTAAATATGGATTTTAGATGGTGGTCTTTTTGCAGTAGTGGATGTAATTTGCGTAATCTGAACTGAAACAGCCATAAAAGACATCCTCTGAACTGATAAGAACATTTCAAACTGATGAATTGTTTAGTTGTATAACCATTAACCTTCTTCCAGCCCCCTTACTAGAATTCGAGTCCTATGTGTCCCTCTGTACATAAATATGCATCCTTCAGAAATTGTTTTTAGATATACCTGAAGAAGAAGCCGAGAGCTTCGAAACGTTGTAATCTGTCATCATTATGAGTTAGCCATTAAAAAAGGTATCAACTACTGAAGACTCTCAAGTTTTTTTTGTTTTTATATTAGAAATAGGGGCCGATCAAGTTCCCCATTTTTGTGACCTGGGGAGTCCCACCTATTGGTATCAAAAGTTTTCTGGTGATTTGGCAATGTATATAAACTTATCTTAAAGCTGTATTACAGGGATCTGCAAAAATGACGGATCTTAACATAAAATAAAAAATACCCATATCCCTGATGAACGTCACTGCTTTAGTGCAACTACTTCGGTGGTCCAAGCCAATCTTTATCGATTTAGTTGTGTCATGTCACCACATGACCACTGCAGTCCATCACTGATCTCGTGTTGTACATGCCAGTATCACTGCTGAGCTTATTTACTGGGTGTATGTGGGTGGATGGCCCATCACTGGGCAATTTAGAGGGTAAATCCACCTGCAATAAAACTCAGTATAAACATAGCCTAAGTGTTTTATTTTTGACTGGAATACCATTTATTAACATACTAGCTGGTACCCGCGACTTCGTCTGCGGTGATTGTAGCAGTGGGTATATACAGGCGCGGGTACGTGAGACGTTTGTGTTGAAGTTACTTTGTATTAGAGCTGCTATACGGTGATGTGAGAAACTTTACATAGTGACTTTGGGACCGAAGTATTTGAAGTTAACCCTTTCCCGCCGATGGCATTTTTTGATTTTCGTTTTTGACTCCCCTCCTTCTAAACCCCATAACTTTTTTATTTCTCCGCTCCCAGAGCCATATAAGGTCTTAATTTTTGCGGGACAAATTTTTCTTCATGATGCCACCATTATTTATTCTCTATAATGTACTGGGAAGCAGGGAAAAAATTCAGAATGGGGTGGATTTGAAGAAAAAATGCAGTTCTGCGACTTTCTTACGGGCTTTTGTTTTACGGCGTTCACTGTGCAGCCAAAATGACATGTCCCCTATATTCTGTGTTTCGTTACGATTCCGGGGATATCAAATTTAATTGTTTTTATTTACAGTTTGACCCCTTTAAAAAAAATCCAAAACTATGTTAAAACATTATTTTTTGAAAAGTCGCCATATTCCGACAGCCGTAACTTTTTTGTGCGTGTACGGGGATGCATAGGGCGTCTTTTTTTGCGGGACCGGGTGTACTTTGTATTTCTACCATTTTCGGGAAATGTTATTGCTTTGATCACTTTTTATTCAAATTTTTATCAGAATCAAAACAGTGAAAAAATGGCGGTTTGGCACTTTTGACCATTTTTCCCGCTACGGCGTTTACCGAACAGGAAAAATATTTGTATAGCTTTGTAGAGCGGGCGATTTCGGACGTGGGGATACCTAACATGTAGGGGTGTCACAGTATTTAACTACTTTTATATGTGTTCTAGGGAAAGGGGGGGTGATATGAATTTTTAATCCTTTTTATTTGTTTTTATTTTTTTTTTACTTTTTTTTAAACTTTTTTTTTTTGCATTTATTAGACCTCCTAGGGGTATTGACATGGGTGGGCGGTGTCGCGGATTGTCAGAGCGGTGGGGGTCGGCAAACATGGCTGCTCTGGAGCGTTATAGAGCGCCTCCTGGAGTATCGTTAAGGTGGGGGCAAAGTGGTAAAGTATATGTATATGTGACTGTGTGGGGTTAGGGGCGAGGCTGTAGAGGGCAATATGAATTTTGGGGCTTGCTATGGTCCAAAGTGTGTGAGATTGCAGAGATGGTGGTGTGAGTTTGGGTTTTGTGGGGTTCCTGGCACAAACGTATGTGCACTATTGTGACGAAAAGTAGCCTATTGCGCAATCGGGTGTATTAACTATGTTTGTGGAAACTTTCAGCCAAATCGGTTGAGCGGGTTTTGCGTGATTGAGGAACAAACATCCGAACATCCAAAGTCACAAACCCACAAACTTTCACATTTATAATATTAATAGGATTAAATTCTTTATGGTATACTCATTTGGTGTGATCAACCCAGGTCATTAGATTGGAAGAAGTTCAAACTTGATGTTACCAAATAAGGTTTCCGATCAAGGACACTGTATCAGCAGATCTCTTAAAAAAAAAATCAGTTCTCTATGGCAACAAACCATCACGGGGCTGTAAATAGTTAAACGGACAGGCCTCATGTACACCACTTACAGTAACCTGGTTTAGTGTTTAAGGTTAAATACAAGGTGGCCTCCTGCATTCTCTCCGCAGAGATGATGGGTTGGAGATAATAGAAGACAGACATTACTAATGAAATCTGTGACCTGTTACCCTCCTGGTGTCTACAAAAATAGCTTCATAAATCAATGACAGCAACCTTCTGTCACCTATAAAAGTAACTGAGATACTAGCCATTGGGAGAGTTTAATAAATTATATAATATCTTCTTAACCCTTACTGATTCAGACTCATAGAACATAGTTATAGACAGTGCTGGGATAACGTACCTGCCAGATGAATAGAATTGCAAGAAATGGGAAATATGAGACAATGCGGTGAAACTTTTTGAGTCCATTTGCATCCATGTGCAATAGATAAAATACGGTCCATGTGGTGTTATAACAGGAAACAATTCTGTGATCATTCCTTATCTTCTAATGGCCATGATGATTAGTGTAAGTGACAATGGAGACAAAAAAACAAAAACAAGAAATAGTATTTTTTGGTTCAGGCCTTTAGTGTTAATGACAAACATTTATAATGTGCTTTTCTTACAGAGACTCAGAGCTTATGGAGGGTTGTAGAGTTAGTGGCTGCCATACAGGTGCTCTTCCATGATGGTCAGATATTTGTAAGGGGAACCGATTTACAAACAATCAGGGTATTTTTGTAATGTGGGAGGAAACTGGAGTACTTGGAGGAAATCCACGCAAACACGGGGAGAACATACAAACTCCTTGCAGATGGTGGCCTTGGTCAGATCCGAGCTGTGTCATCATTATATAATTTCTTGACTGTGGAGAACATTTTCAATGTTTTTGGGGTTGTGCACAACATCTTGAAGTACTGTTTTTGATTTCAGTAGAACATCTTGAAGAAATGCTTTTGGATTGGGAATAACATCTTTGAGGCCAGGACCCCATGTAGCAGAAACGTGAGATTTTGCCACAGCAAAAACCATAGCGTTTTACAGTACTTACAAAGTGGATGGGATTCTGGCTAATCCCATCCACACATTGCAGAAAAAAAGTACTGCAATTTAAAAAAAAAACTGCTGCCTTTTTGGAAATCATGGCATGTCATTTATACGTACTGAAATGCCAGTGGTTTCCCTACAGGTATGATTGAAGCAGAAAGTCTGCAGAGGAAAATGCTACGGACTTTCTGTGAAAAGCGCTGTGGGGAAAACTGCAATGCGTTTCCACTGCGGTTTTTCCCACAGCGCTTTTTGGCTGTGGCCTTGCTACATGGGACCTTAGCCTCATTCGTGTTTTTTGGGCTTGAAGTGACAGTGGACATATTATTTCAATAATTTTATAACTGTGACTTCACACTAGGTCTCGAAGCCTTAGACAGACAGACAATAACTTACTTTAACAGTACTCTCCTTCTCTGACCTCCGCTGCTTACTGTCAGGTTTGAGCAGGTCGGCAGTGTACATGACCAGCTGCTAAATATGAATTTCTCTGGCCTTGTCCTTTATAATCTGCCTCCCATGCCAATGTCCTGCTTTACCAAGTCCTGGCACCGCTGACATTTCTAGGGTTGAGCAACTTGGTGTTAGGATTGGGTCCCACAGGCTTCCCGTCCAACGCATAGCGCCACCTGTGGGCCAATCCAAACCTCGCCCTAGGCATTGTGCAGAAAGGTGTCTGGAGTCTAAGTCCAGCTTTCGGCCCACTGAGCATGCTCAGACATTTTGGAGCCGCTCAGAGGCTAAGTGCCATTTTGGTCATACTGAGCATGATCGGTGATGTCATGCCACCGCCCCTGTTGGGCGGGGACTAGCCTTTAAATAGTGTGAGCCGACGCCCGCCCGGGGCTCACACTTTGACTATTAACACTTTGAGACAGGAGGTTAGGGCCAGGTTCCAGTCAATTGCAGGAGCTGAGTAGGGATCCAGTTAGAGTTCCTTGGCTCTGCCGTTTGGAATCAGTCTACCTATTCCTAGTCTAACTGCTGTGTAGCTCCTTGCAGGTTTAGGAGATGGTGTGTGACTGACCAGGAGTGAAGTTAACCCCTGGCAGTCTTGTTTTTGCAGCAGCGTGAAGCACATGCTAAGGCCTGGTTCTCTTGCTGTAATTAGCAGGTTCTTCTGGCAAAGCTTCATCTGACTTCACTCAACTGCTATACATAGGCACGCTCTCCCAATGAAGTTAATTGGAGAGAGTCTGTTGCAGCTTGTTCACATTTGTGTCGCACAACATCACTGCCAATGCAGTTCAACTGGTGGTGCATATTCAGACATACGGCTGCCCATCCGGGCCTGTGGACCTCGCTGCAGTGCTCTACAGCTTAGCGGTTCTGGTTGTGTTCATTATTATTTTTATATATACACACAGAACCGTAACACTTGACAATGGAAGTATTTCTGCTCCAAATATTAAATAAAATTGGTCATATTATGAAAATCACCTCAACTTGCTGTTACCAGTAAAAATGTTATAATTCCAGCTGTGGCAGTGGTTTATGGCAGTAGTTTATGGGGTGGTGACATGCCTATGGTGGGTTATCTGAATACCCTTATGTAATTTACTGTAAGACTCAATGCACCTATACAAAAGTAGTAGCCTCAGTAAATATGATATGGTAGACCTGGTTGGGTGGGTGTTGTTTCTGTTGCAATGTGGCTATGAAAACATGGACTATAGCTAGAGCTACGCTACAACTTTGGCCACAAATACCAGCGTGCAACCAACGATCACCATGTTGCTCTACAACTTCTTCAGTAAGGTTAGGGGGCGTTCACACTACCGTTGGTGTCCACTCAGCAGTGTCCGTGGCTATTGTCCATACAAGATTTTAGCAACAGACACTAGCTGGTCCGTTTTCAATTTCCATTAATTTCAATGGGATTTTATCTTGTCTCCTTTAGTGTCTATTTACAACCATGTCCGTTTTTTCGAGCGGACAAAAAATCCTCCATGTAGGACTTTTCTGTCCTTTTGAAAAAAAAACGGACAGCAAGTGTCGGTTATTTTTTTTACATTGAGGTCTATGGGCAACAGACATATAACGGACAGTAACCGACACCCTACCTAAGTGAATAGAATCGCATTGCGACTCCATATCAACTTCTAGACACAAAAAATCCATCTGTGCTTGATATTTCTACGACGAAAAGTCGCAGTTGCAGCACCCATGGGGACACAATGCAACTTCATTCACCCACAATAGTGAAGGAGCCACAGGGCAACATGGTGGATGACAGGAGTCGCAGCCAAAGTCGCCGTGTAACCTTAGCTTAAAGCTGTGTGAGAGGGCAGCCTGACTGTATTTCGTGTCCGCTATTGGAGGAAACAAAAATTGAGCATGTTGGGTTTCATCTTTGCCAATCCTTCATTCCCTCATGAGATGCTTCATCTCTTTCCTTTATGGCAGGGCTCATAACCGGCACAAGGAAACAAAAAAAAAAAAATCCTATTACAAGATGGGAATTTGCTTAGATTCACTGTAAAAACTGCTTACATTTCAAAAAATATTACATTTAGGATAGTAATTTATCATTTTTACTTCTCGGGAGTTTTACTACAAGCTCTATTCATTATTGTATTGTGTTATTAATGATCTTCAGGAAATTAATTAATTTTAGATCGTTTAATGGTCAAACTATTTAGACTCTTCTATTGCTGATTGCCTACAAAGAAAATTCCATGCAGAATGTACTTTCTTTATTATTAGTGATGTGAACCCATTATTAAAGGTTACATGAAATCTGAATACCAATAGCATTACAAATGGAAATCTGTATAATTGCTAACCTACTGTAGCAGTTAACCTCGGTGACCTGGAGCCACGATGATCTTTGCATAATAATTGACTTTGTCAGTTTCCGGGAAGATCAGGTTAACTTGCATTTTGTGACGGGGTCTTAGCTGTGTAACTGTAATGGCGGTAATATTTGCAATGTGACCCTCCTGCAGTCGGTGGCACTTAGGTGTGCTGTAATTGAGCATGGGAACAATCAGATATTATATCTAAAACCCATCAGCTGCAGCTCTTAGCGGGTGGATCCGCCGCTCTATATCTCTGCCTGGTATTACACACCAAACAATCATTGTAATTAAATATAATGGCTGTCACTTCTGTCGCAGAGTTTGCCAAGCACAAATGTTCCCGGGATCCCACCAGACACTTGATGCTGAGCGCTGGATGTGTCTATTTAGTGTCTGTGCTAAGTAGAGCTGTCATATCACAGCAGCTGTGTTGATATGTTGTGGTTGCATTAGTTAGATCTTGATCTGTCTGCATAGAAATAGGACTATATTCAGGAACAGGTTTTTGGGAGCAGTAAGGGTAAAATTAAATTGCCACCGAAATCTAACAATATGGCCTAAGATGGTTGTCTAAGGGTATGTTGGCACTATTGTTAATACAGTCTGTTGCTGTCATGTGTCATAGGATGACAGCAGTGGACGTTAACGGTAGTAGAGTAATGGACACGGATGGAACCTCCTCCGTCTGCATCCGTTCCCATTGACTGTAATGTAAAAAACATCACTGACACTTGACCGGGATATTGCTACTGGCATTTCGGTGAACCAATCAAACTACCCCTGTTCCCTTTGTTTTGGCAAGGTAGTACTCACCCTTTGGTTGCTTACCTGGAAATAACCTGAATCTCACAACCTGGTACAATGGAATTTAAGCAGCCACAACAGCCTATTTATTAAACATTGTTAACATACAAAATGTAATAACTGACCTTTAACAAAGTTAACAATAACCGGTAATTGCAGGGGCAGGGCCCACTGGGGCAGCACCCAGAAGTAATCTCCCAGCCGCACCGCGCCGACTCGGAGCTGACAATAAGTCCAGGGTGCTGCCTGTTATCCATCATATCCTTTGATAACCCTTCTTTTCCACATAAGTCCATAAGCCACAGGGGTTCCCCTTCCACCATCAGCCCCCTGTATTCTCCATAACTCCTTAAAGCATGCCCTGCAAGACGTTCCTACTGCTGGCTGCCGTGACAGAAATGATGCCGCCACCCAAGGTGGGACTATTAAAGGATTATCTTATCTTATCTGAAAAGACAGAAAAGGAGACAAAATATCTTCCGCTCACCAGTGGATGGAAAGGGCGGGTGGGTGGTCCTGTCTGGCAAGTCTCCATCTCTAAATGTCCGTTGCTCCCATGCTGTGACAGATGAGAGCAATGGACTTTAATGGTAGTGTGAACCTATCCTCAAAGAGATGTCCATCCACCACAAATTACATAATAGGAGGTGACTTACTGATCAGGGGGTATAACGGTTAGGACCCTTGCCAATCACAACAATGTGGATGTTTTGCTCAGAGGCAGTGGTCTGAAATGTGTGCCCTCGCACCTTTCATTTCAGTGGAACCGCAGGTAATCGCCAAAGCACAGCACTTGGCTTTATGCCTCATTGAAATGAAAGAACTGGGGATACAAATTTATAACCACTACCTCCAATATCCAGGATTAGGGTTGAGCCGATCTTGAGATTTCAAGATCGATTTTAAAATCCTATTTCCGATCATTTTCCAGCCGATCCCGATCTTGATCGTGAAATTTGCTCGATCGCCGATCGGAATCCGATCTTTTCCGATCCCGATCTTCAACCCTAGTCAATGCTTTTCTATGGGAAAAGTCACTTTTAGGGTTGAGCCGATCTTGAGATAACCTCCGATCTCGATCCCACTGGAAAAGATCGGGTCGGAATTCCGATCTCGATCGTGAAATTTACTCGATCGCCGATCGGAATCCGATCTTTTCCGATCCCGATCGCTCAACCCTATCCAGGATGCAAAAACTCCCTATTTCTTGCTATTGCTGACGGTCCCACTGGTCAGACTCTACTGATCAGTTGGCTACCCCCATCCAGTGCATGAGGATAACTTGTTGTTACCCCTTTAATTTTGTAGGATGCAAATAAAAATAACATAGACTAAAAACATGCAGCACATAAACCTAAAGTGAAATCCTTAAAATGTGAATTCTGGGATTATTGCAGATTGAAAACTGACGGATTCCTGTTGTGTGAACCACGGGCAGCATAAAATCCTGACAAGCTCCTCTGTAACACACAGATGTGCGATACTGTGAAACTTTGCAGTATTTCAGAGAATGCCAAAAAAACCCTGCAGGCTTCTCACCACCCAGCCTGGTTATACATAAATATGGAGGAGCCTGTCAATGTAGCCTAGTTCTGTAGTAAGAAGCCAGCAGGGAGGCCGTCTAGTGGACACTTCTCCCCGCTCATGGCACTTTTTTTTGTCTAAAATGGTTTCTTACAGAGGTGTCTGACAGGTTTTTAGGCTGCTTTTGGTTTGGGTAACTTTATATCCAGACAGTAAGAAAGTAAAGGCCACTTTTGCCCTGTGTTTACCTCTCCTCTTTGTATTCTCTCTCTACAAAGACATGACTTGAAATTCCTGGTTTCAATGCAAAATTTATAACTGGGCCCTCACAAAACCCGCATTCTCATCCGTAAAACTCGGCCTGGTGTTAGCCAGATTTACCGGCCATAGCCGTGTTCTGGGGAGGGACTCCTCGCTCATAGATGACTGTAATGTAAGGAGTCCGTCTCCCAGCATATTATTCAGGCCGGGAAATCTGTCACTCACATGGACCCACAGGTGAAACTCAGTCGTGTGAATGCGGGCTAAGCAGGACCCAAAAAATCAACCCAGCCATGCAGAAATCTAGGTTAGGGTCACCTGATTCTACTTTCATGTGAATGGGTGCCTCTATTGCCAAGATATTGCTGTTTCTGCCAATATGCAGATGATCTATTTGGAGCAATGAGAGGTCATTGTCTTAAGAGCTCATTTTCACATTGACAAAAACAGCAATATCTGAACAATGGAGGCAGTGATTCATAAAGATAAAGCATCATTTTATTCAGGTGACCCTAACCTATCTGCGGGGCTGGGTTGATATGATAGGCTCTGGTGACAGACTCCTTTTAAAGGGGTTGCCAAGATATGAGATTCTATGTCCTATCGCCTGTACCAATTAGCTATATAGGGCTGCTTATGGTAACTGTACTATACAGAAGACATGGCCAGAAGCAGAAAGCTTTGGTTCTTGTATAGTAACTTTGTCTTCAAAGAGAGCTGATCTGCAGTACCAGCACCAGGAAACTATATAGGACACGGAGCCAACTGCTCCATGTTGCGTGTAGTATGGCGCCTAATGTGGTCCTGTACATTTGATCAGTGTGGAGGGCCAGCTGTCACCACCCCAGCTTATCAGATATCTATGGCCTATCCTAAAGATAGTTCAAAAAAACCTTTAATAATAATTCCAATTGCCTAATATAGTGTAGAAGGAGCTTTTCAGTCTCCCATAGCTCTATAAGGCCTTGTTGTGTCTGCACTTTGTGTACATTCTACGCCTCTAATTTCCAACATTAGAAGATTAAAGGGGTTTCCTGCCCTACAACAATCAGACCCCACCCCAATAAGCTGATCCATGTACTAAAAGCTATTGCTGTGGTTGGGGCCGGCAGTAATAGGCACACAGTTGCGGGGATGTCCATAGTGGTGGTGCCGGGTTACCACAGCTCTATACCCATTACTTGCCTCCAGCCTTGTTCACCACAGTAGCATCTGATTCCCAGAAGCAGATAATCAGCTGATCATTGTGGTGTCTGGGTGTCAGACCACATTGTAGTGTCTGGGTGCCAGACCCCACCATTCAGTTACTAAAGGCAATTCTGTCTGGTATAAAAACGTTATTGGGGCCAGAAAACCCCTTTAGTCACATGTATTTGCTTGCTATAAATGATTTTTTAGCATGAAGTGCAAAGTCAACAAATTCATTCTCGAACGGTTTTGATGACCTTTTCAGTCTCATTTTCTCAGTCTGCCATCTGCACTGCCATAGAAAGACAAGGGTACATGACATAAGGACAAATAGTGCGCTGAGTGATTGTTTGGATTACACATTTATGCTACCAAGTACCCTTTAAGCGTCTGCGTTATGCAGGTGCATCCTAATATTGTCACGAAAATAGAAATATGAACCCCAGATGTGCGGAGAAGAAATAACTGTATGTGTCACTATAAAGACAGACGTGGAGATGAGGGAAATACCAGGAAATGCCATGACAAAGCAAGGAAAAGGCATGGAGGGGTGAACAGCTAAATTAGACTCAGGAAGACAATTCCCTGCCCCTTCCCACGCCAGCTGCAGACTGGTACTGAAGCTTCTGGGCTATTGTCACGACTTATTACTGCCTGCATTGTTTATAGGGCGATACCTTATGACAGGTGCACATTGTTTTTACCTTTACATCTCATTTGGGGTAACCCTAACTAATGTTGGCCACTACATTTATTCTTCCTTGTTAGCTTTGTACATGTTGTATACAGTATATATATGCTTCTGGTTTTTGTGTTATTACATATGTCATTTTTGGATGATCCCATATCCCATGTGCTTTCGATGTGAGGCTGAGTTTGCAGCAGAATACAGTCTGATGAATCTCGTGACATCTGTATGTAATCTGAGTGCATTCTATGATGTATTCACAGTTATTGGGGCTTCCAACCCGTTCCGTATCCTGCTCGGTATCATCAGATCAAAAGCCCCCATCATGGAATGCATTCACATGTTACTCCCGAGTGTCAGCCAACTGCATTCCCCTGCAAATCCAGCCCCATATCGGAAGCTCAATCCTGTGCATGGGGTCTAAGGGTGCATTCACATGGATTAAACGTGCCGCGCATTCTGGCCACGTTTTTTTACGGTGCGCGATTACGCCGCGTTAACGCACCGTAAAAAAATGCGGCGTACATGCGACGTAAACGCGCCACATTGCGCGGCGCGTTTACTCCGTGTGAATGCACCCTTAGACAGTGTTAACACTTTGGAAAGCGTTTCTGACATTTACACCAAATTACCCATAGATTTCTAGGGAGTGGGCTTAGGACATACCTTTATAAGGGTGCATTCACACTGAGTAAACGCTAGCTTATTCTGAACGTAAAACACGTTCAGAATAAGCGGCGTCTAAAGCAGCTCCATTCATTTCTATGGGAGCGGGGATACGAGCGCTCCCCATAGAAATGAATGGGCTGCTTCTTTCACTCCGTGCAGTCCCATTGAAGTGAATGGGGAGTGCCGGCGTATACGGCAAGCTCTGCTCATGCCGGAGCGTACACGCCGGCACTCCCCATTCACTTCAATGGGACTGCACGGAGTGAAAGAAGCAGCCCATTCATTTCTATGGGGAGCGCTCGTATCCCCGCTCCCATAGAAATGAATGGAGCTGCTTTAGACGCCGCTTATTCTGAACGTGTTTTACGTTCAGAATAAGCTAGCGTTTACTCAGTGTGAATGCACCCTAATATTGTATTGAAAGTGGAGTTTGCTACATTTTTCAGTACAAATGCCATTTCTTTTTACAATGTCATTCAATTGTCAATCTATGGTCTACACGATCTACTAATAAGTATTTTGACACCCAGTGAAAGTTCTGCGGAGGTGGATTTATGGTCTGAGGGTGTTTCTCCTGGTATGGACTGGTACCCTTGGTCCCAACGCCGAGACCTATAGCGTTTTTTCTTTGTTAAAAAAAGTTTTAAATATCCAATACATTTTGTTCCACTTCACAACTGTGTCCCACTTGTTGATTCTTCCTCAAAAAATTTAAATTTTATAGCGTTGTTGGAAGCCTGAAATGTGGCAAAAGGTTGAAAACTTCAAGGGGGCCGAATACTTTCACAAGGCACTGTATGTATTCAGGAATTGGGACCAGTTTTGGGTGGAGTTGGAGTCGGAAAAGGTTATCGGCTCCTACAAGCCTGAATTTATCCTCCAGCGGTTTCAGTTTTAAAGAATGGACATTTGACGGATCCTATTATAGTTAATGGGGTCTGGTGGGCTCTGTATGTAACCACTGTTATAGTGGTCTGTTTATCCATTGTACTGGTCCGCCAACAGACTAGAACAATAAAAGGCTGACGCTAGTGTGAGTCAGTCTTCCCCTATGTGTCTGGGGTCACCCATACATGTTTTACAGTAAATTGGCCTGTAAAGGCATGGGATTGCATTCTTTGGTAAGCCATGCTTGGATCTTATGGCTGCTTTCTTGAAAGATCATGGAGCGTGGAAAGTTGTGCAATGTATAGACATGTTATAGAGCATGAGAAGACAGATCGATTTGTAGTTGGAGAAGATTCAGTATAATTTGACTTCTCTACTCATTCTACATCCAATAGGTGACCCTACTTAGTGACGGACAGTCTTCCCTGTATCAGTATGCATACTCGGAGCTGTCAATCATGATTAGGACCACCATTAGACTCTTAAGTCCAGCATCAGTAAAGTTATAAATATACAAATATCAATTTTTACTGAATCCTTTCCTAGAAACCAATATATCAGTCTACTCTGCAACCATGATACATGCTGACCAGGTACCATCTTCACTCCCTTTAAGAGTTCATTCTTAGATAGTGGACTTAATTGTCAGAAGACTAGTTTGTATAAAATATCATTGGCTGAATAGTTGATGCAACAAATCCTAGCAAGCTCCCATTTGATGTCGCATTATGGAGGTATAAGAAATTCAAAGTGTAAAAATGCCTCTTACATAGACTTTATTATGGAGGTATGTTTCATGAATAAAATAATCCTGTAATTCAGCGCCATACAGAACACCATATGGCAGCACAAGGAGCGCCTCTGGCTGCATGATATGGAACCCAATGGACTCTTAGATTGTCAGTACCCCAAGTAAAAAAGCTTAAAAAGTTATAACTGCTTTCTTGTACTAGAAATGTTCCAGGAGACATTGTCTTTTCCCTTCCTACGCCCTTCTTAGCTGGTCATACAGAGTGTATCACTCAGCATGGGGGGGGGGGGGGGGGGGGAATTAAAGCAAATTTTAAATCGGCGAATTACCTTAGTAAAATTTACCAAGAAAAGAGATATAAGTAAGATATAGACTGCAACTGGGACCGAATTACATGTTTTGGGAGGGGTAGCACATATATATATAGCAAGCATTAAGACTAAGCAACTAGAAGTTCACAGGGTTCTCACATAGCCCTCCTCTTTAGCTATTTAGATCCATCAGTGGGGGAAAGTAGTTGTTGCTTTGGCCATAATGGAAATAAAACAATTAACTGACGGTGGTGGTAGAAGCTTGGAGGCGGGGGTTTCTTGTGCTAAAATATTTATCTGAATGAATATTTAATGACCTGGACCTCCGAGTGTTTATGGAGCAGGTGCTGCTGGAATTCCTTGTAAGAAAATGCAGAGCAAATCGACATCAAACCTGCCAATGCATCACTTATAATAAATCTAATCCGCTTAACATAAGGCGCCGCTAGTAATTCTCTTAAAGGGGTTCTCCGGGACTATCAAATAAAGTTTATTGCTGTGAGTTTCTACACTTTGCAATATACAGTACTTATAGGAAACTTTATGGATAAAGCTACATGCACCATGTTTATGAGGAGCACATGCGTGTAAGAGGAAGCCTCTGTGTCTGCTCGGGGCCCTTGTTCTTTGATATGAAAAGGAGTCTATCACCATACCCCAGCATTGCAACCCAGTCCTGCAGATAGATAGGTTAGGGTCCCCTGGATCAATTGCTTATATTTAGATTTCTGGTTGTTGCTACTAGACACAGTCAGCAGTTTGACACCACTACAGAAGGCTCAATAGTTTATTTTTGTCGATTAACAAAGTCAAGTGAATCAGGAAAAGATATTTCCACTGTCAGAAAGGCCTAGCGTTATCAATGGGCTGTGAGGAACGCCCCTCTGACAGTACAATGATATGGAAGAATACTGTTAGAGGGGGCTTCCTCACTGTCCATGATACTAGACTACAAGGCCCTTCTTTTTGACAGTGGAGAGATGTCAGCCTAAAACTTGCACAACATCATTTTTTAAAAACATTTTCTATTAATGTAAAATGGTGTCAAGAAATGTTCCTGCAATGAAATCCTGTGTTCCCCTGTTCTGTAAATGCGGGTAAAGGGTGCGGAGGGAAGGACAGGTCGGGGCTGCCTTGTAAATTCAGGCAATTCTTGATAATTCAAATGTACCTTGCGCCAGTCGGGACTTTTTCTTGTTTTGTACGCCAATCTGAATAAATCTGCCCCAGTGTTTTTGGTAAATGATTGATGGTGAGAGTTTTGCATTAAGATCATCCCATTCAGTGACAGATCTTTACCAAGACCTCCATGTATCTTCCCTCCCCTTGTTACTGCTGTAGATGCTATCACTGCCTACGAGTATATACTAAGATGGCTCTTGCTTGTGCAATGAGTCCAATGATAAGGGTATATAGCACAATTTCTCTGTATTATTAGAGTGGACGTGCACTTTATGTACTAGGTGCCAGTACATCACCTTAAAGTAGGGGAGGTCATAGGGCAAAAGTCATTTAGGGAAGAAAATCACAAAATGAATAATGGAGGGGTATAAGTATGCTTTGGTCAAGGGGAAGGGGCTTCTGGATCAATATGAGGTATAAAGGCTTATTTCCTATTCTAGAGTAGACGGGACTGATTTATCGCCTAGTCAATGATAAGGAGGATGCGGAGAGGTTTATATTAGGTTGGTTTCCATGGTTACCTTGGCAACCCAGAACTTGATCATAAAAGCCAGAAAAAGCATGGAAGTGTTGCATTTGTAAGTAGTCTGACATCCCCGTAGGAATCATCTCTTGCTGGGCAGGTGGTGATTATATGCCCAGTCTTCATGTCTCTCCGAGCCATCTGTGCTCCATCATGGGGCATTTACAATGTGATGATACTCCCATCCCAGAGACGCCTGCGATCCGTAACACAATATGACCCGGGCACTTGCTCATGCAGCACTTCTTGGACGAATTCTCATGTATGAGTGTACAATTGTGTGTCGTATCATTCCAGCATTGGAACCAGAGCTAAGCCTGTGGCCAAGCCGACGTTATTAAGTAATCTCAGCTTGTTGCTTGCACAAAATGATTACATTCTGAATGGTCACTTGTTTAGAGATTCCTAAACTTTCACTACTATTGTAAGAAAATTAGACAAGTGACAACATAGGATGGGCAAGAATTTTTAATGAATTGTTTCAATGTCAATCCACTTTAAAATGGGAAAATTAAGTGATTTGATGGATTTTGAAGAAGGTTTAGTCATCGAAGACTAGGGCGAGTATGAGTATTCGGCAAAAGGATCCTGTGGACATAAAGAACTTGTCAACAAGAGGAGGATGGCAAGAGTTGGCAATTCACAGCCAAGCATGTTACATCCAGATACAATGCCAACTTAGTTTTTGTATGGGGTCCTTAGAGATGAGCGAGTACTGTTCGGATCAGCCGATCCGAACATCACGCTCCATAGAAATGAATGGATGCACCTGGTACTTCCGTTTTGACGGCGGCCGGCCGCTTAACCCCCCGCGTGTCGGCTACGTCCATTAATTTCTATGCGAACGTGCTGTTCGGATCGGCTGATCCGAACAGTACTTGCTCATCTCTAGTCCTTATATCTTCATGTGCAATAGGCCTAAGTACTTGGAGACCAAACTTTAATATTAAAAAGACCTTATATCCTACTACAGTCTTATCTATGGACCTTTTAGTGAGTGACAATGTATGCAGGTGTTCGTGTTAATATTGTCATTTTGGTTGAGACTCTAGTTTTTGGTCATGTGCTATGTGACATTACAATGTCATAATGCTGATTTTTGCACTTATGACTATAGATGGAAACAATGATTTGATTTCCCTTATGTCCCACCAGCAGCATAATAATGGGGTATATACTGCAGCAGTGTGCTGGTAGGACGGATGGAAACTTTAATGAATTATTTAATTAAGTTATTCATTCATTAATTGGGGCACACTCCCACCCAATACAACATAAGGAAGAAACCCTCCCCAGTTTTATTCTTCGCCATGTTGATTTTTTTCTTTTTACTTACCTTTTTGCTTCCAGTCTTGCATCTTATGGTCCAGGCTTCTCTGGGTTTCGATTAGGCTGGCTCTCTTATCTCAGTTTGTGTGGCATTCTTGTTTATCATGGTCTTCACTATGCTGGAAGTGAAGGCCGCACCTGAAGTGACACAGCCTTCTCGTTTTTCACAGCTTCTGCCGTGCTAACATCATGAGCCGCACCAGAAGTGATACAGCCTTCTTGCTTCTTGTGGCACCACCATGGGCCACACCAGAAGTGACATCAGGAAGCTCTTCAAAGGTCATTTCTGGAATAACTAAAGAATCACGGAGGAGGTTCTAGGTCACCAAAGGTCTGGCATTTATTCGCCAATCTCCCTGGTACCAAAACCTTTAGGGGACTGGAGAATGATTATCGAACTGAGATACCTCAGCTGCCGCATTCACAAAAAGAGGTTCCTAAGAGGCGTCTCTAGAATAAGACCCTAAATCTCCCGTCCTAGATCTGTCTACGGTACTGAAGGGAATGTGTGATCCTCCATTTGAGCCTCTGCAGGAGGTTTATTTTAAGTTCCTCTTCCTGAAGACGACCATTATATTGGCTGTAACCTCTGTCAAAAAGATTGGGGAGCTTCAGGCTCTTTTAGAAGTTTTAGAAGACTAGAAAATCTACTCTTAGCCTTTTCCGGGAGAAATAAGGGTCTCCAAGCCTCCAAATCCTCCTTAGCCAGATGGGTCAAGGAAGATATCAGACTGTCATTTGTCTCTCAGAAATCAAATCCCCCTGAGTTTGTGAAAGCCCATTCGGGCAGTTTCCAGCTCTTGGACTTAAAGGATCTCTGTTCCTCTGGATCAGATTTGGGGTGAGGATTCATAAAGCTCTCACCTGAACTTTATCAACCACTAGCTGGTACCCGCGACTTCGTCTGCGGTGATTGTAGAAGTGGGTATATACAGGCGTGGGTAAGGTTTTCGTAGTGTGTATAAGGTATGGGATATGAAATGTAACTTTATCTTGTTTTTGCTGTAATTCTGAGAATACGTGAGACTTTTGTGTTGAAGTTAATTTGTATTAGAGCTGCTATACGGTGTAGTGAGAAACTTTACATAGTGACTTTGGGACAGAAGTATTTGAAGTTAACCCTTTCCCGCCGATGGCATTTTTTGATTTTCGTTTTTGACTTCCCTGCTTCTAAACCCCATAACTTTTTTATTTCTCCGCTCCCAGAGCCATATGAGGTCTTAATTTTTCCTGGGACAAATTTTTCTTCATGATGCCACCATTATTTATTCTATATAATGTACTGGAAAGCAGGGAAAAAATTCAGAATGGGGTGGATTTGAAGAAAAAATGCATTTCTGCGACTTTCTTACAGGCTTTGGTTTTACGGCGTTCACTGTGCAACCAAAATGACATGTCCCCTGTATTCTGTGTTTCGTTACGATTCTGGGGATACCAAATATATATGGTTTTATTTACATTTTGACCCCTTAAAAAAAATCCAAAACTGGGTAAAAAAAAATTTTTTTTCAGAAGTCATATTCCGACAGCCGTAACTTTTTTATATGTCCGTGTACGGGGATGTATAGGGCGTCTTTTTTTGCGGGATCGGGTGTACCTTGTAGTTCTACCATTTTTGGGAAATGTTATTGCTTTTATCACTTTTTATTCAAATTTTTATCAGAATCAAAACAGTGAAAAAACGGCAGTTTGGCACTTTTGACCATTTTTCCCGCTACGGCGTTTACCGAACAGGAAAAATATTTGTATAGCTTTGTAGAGCAGGCGATTTCGGACGCGGGGATACCTAACATGTATGTATTTTACAGTTTTTAACTACTTTTATATGTGTTCTAGGGAAAGGGGGGTGATTTGAATTTTTAATCCTTTTTTTTTAAAAAAATTTTTTTTAACTTTTTTTAAACTTTTTTTTTGCATTTATTAGACTGCCTAGGGGTATTGACATGGGTGGGCGGTGTCGCGGATTGTCAGAGCGGTGGGGGTCGGCAAATATGGCTGCTCCGGAGCGTTAAAGAGAGCCTCCTGGAGTATCATTAAGGTGAGGGGCGAAGTGGTAAAGTATATGTATATGAGATTGTGTGGGGTTAGGGGCGAGGCTGTAGAGGGGAATGTGAAGTTTTAGGGCTTCCTATGGTCCAAAGTGTGTGAGATTGCAGATATAGTGATGTGAGTTGGCTTTTTGCGTGGGTCCTGGGAAAAACGTATGTGCGTTATTGTGACGAAAAGTAGCCTATTATGCAATCGGGTGTATTAACTATGTTTTTGGAAAATTTGAGCCAAATCGGTGGAGCGGTTTTTCCGTGATTGAGGAACAAACATCCGAACATGCAAACATCCAAACACACAAACACACAAACTCACAAACTTTCACATTTATAATATTAATAGGATTACAGGTTAAGATATTGTAACTCGGAGGCTACTGCCTTTGGTCGGCCAGTTCTGAGTTCTGTTCTTTAAGAGTACCTTCCTTAGGGGATTATGCTTGTCGAATCCCCATCATTGTGCTGCTTATGTTGTTAATCTACTTCCCCTTAGTCCCTACAACAGCACATGGCTACTTCCCTACATGTTAAGCTTTATCTCTTTTTAATAACAGGTTTTTGTTTTTTTTTGTTTTTTTTTGTTTTTGTTTTTTTGGGGGGGGGGGTTCTTTCTTCCTTATATTGTTTTGGGTGGGGTTATGTCCCAATTAATTAATTTACTTAATTAAAAGTTCCATCTGTCCTACCAGCACACAGGGCAGAAAATACCCCAACATTGTGCTGCAGTTGGGACTAAGGGAAAATAGATTAACAACATAATCAAGGTCTCTACGATTTGGACAGTGCTGCGGAATATGTTGGTAATATAAAAATAAAATGTATTATTATAGTTAATGGGTCAGATTTATCAAGACTCGTGCTTAGTATGTTGGTCCAGATAATATATTCCAGGCATCATAAATCTGACAAAGCCGAGGCCCTCCCATGCCACATAGTCAGCCATTCTAACATTTCATGAAAGTGGGGAGGGTAACATAAGGCTAAGGCTCCAAGTTGTGAAAAAGCAGGGGTTTTTTGTTTCATATTTTGTTGTAATTTTTATAGGGAAAGTCATGAATGGCTTAAAAAGGAAATACGTATACTTCAGCAATTTCTGAAGCAAATCTATGTGTGAATTCAACCTTATAGTGTGACAAATGTACATCTGACCAAAAGAAACATCTGCGTTGAATGTACCGTATGTGTTCTCCATATGTTTGTGAAGGGTTTTATTGCACACACACAAATATTTTGTACCTATAGGATATCTGGTTTCCTATAAAATCTGAGAAGAAAGTTAGATTGTGACATGGAACTGATGTGAGCGACAATCTCTGTACAGCGACGCGGAATACAATACGCGGAACAAAGCTAATATGTTGTATAATTCCTTACTACATTGTGAAATTGCAATTTCGGGTGGCATGTTATTGCGGCAGAAGGCAGCCTTTATTTTACGAGGTCTGCTAGTATTCCTATCATTTGGCCTGTATTAGTTCCTGCACTATTTACATATTAACCAGGCAGTGACCTTCACTTTTACCCTCACAAAACAATAAATTTACAAAAAAATCAATAAAAGCTGAAGCCAGACTTTACCAATTCTATGACCGTTCATATTAAAGTCATATTTCAATGGGAACGTCCTCCTTTATTGTCCCTGTAAAGTTAAGCCGCCCTGTGGAAATTCCCCACTTCTGTCTGAAACAGGTTATTTGTATGGTAAGGGGGTTGTGATCGATACCGCTCTCTATCATATATGGCAACATTCCATTTTCCATGACGGTATGCTCTATCTGCGGTCACATGTAGCCTGTATAAAAGAATATCATAAAGTCATGTGACATACAATGAGTTATAGTAGTAATCTATCTAGGGTAGTCCGCATATCTTTCTGCTCTAAATTACATTATGATTGCTTCACCTTTGCTTTGTCAGGAACATCGAGGCCGATTTATCATGAGGGGATTTTTTTATGCTATTTTCTGACTTGGTTTAGTTTTTATTAAGCCAAAAATGAGCAAATAATAAAATAGTCTTAAACCTATACTCCATGTAAACCATGCCCATCTTGCAAGGAGGTTGAAAAAGGCACTTTAGGCAGAGAGCGCTATAAAAATGGTGCACAGCCATGATAAATTTGGTGCAAAAAATTGTATATAGGAAATTAATATAAAGTTGGATAATCCATTGCACTAATTGTAGAATAATAATAATAATAATAATAATATATTTTTATTTAGTGACCATCAAAATATTCCACAGGATCTTACAAATCATAGGCTTCATGTACAGACAATATGAGACATTACATAGTGATAAAGTCAATCCACATAATAGGACTGAGTGCCCCGCTCACCAGAGCTTACAATCTATGGGGTTGAGGGGGTGACACAAGAGGTAGAAGGGACGGTATAGAAGGTAGCATTACTTATACAGCCATTTTTATACAAGATCAGGTAACACAAATAAATAGTTATATGAACCATCACTAGCCGGTGACTTTGTGTGTACAAGTACAAAGTGCGCAGAGTGTGCAGGGTTACCCTTCAATAAAGGCATCATGTTCTGTTGGATAATGTAGGGAATATGGTTGGACTAGTCTGGGAAGCATAAGTGCAGTATGTTAGATTAGAAAATGTGATAGGCCTGCCTGAAGACATGTGTTTTTAGGGTTCACTTGAAGCTGTAGAAATTGGCAGCTAACCTGATTGTCCGGGGTAGAACATTCCAGAGAAGTGGTGCAGCTCAGTAGAAGTCTTGTATATGGGAGGTTGTGATATAAAAGGATGTTAGTCTTAGGTCATTGAGTGAACGGAGAGCATGGGTTAGGAGATAGAGAACAGGGAGGAAATTTAAGGAGGTGCAGTTTTATGGAGAGCCTTGTGGATGAGGGTGATAAGTTTATATTTTATTCTATAATGAATAGGGAGCCAATGTAGTGACTGGCACAGACTGGAGGCATCGCTGTAGCGTCTAGACTGATAGATGAGCCTGGCTGCTGCATTCAGAATAGATTGTAGAGGGGAGAGTTTAGTGAGGGGAAGACCGATTAGTAAGGAGTTACAGTAGTCAAGACGAGAGTGAATCAGAGAGACAATAAGTGTCTTTAATATTTCCATGTTAAGGGAAGGGCGCTTTCTGGAGATGTTTTGGTGGGTGCAGGTATATCAGTATCTTACTATATATTCTTGTTGTGTTTTATAGAAATCACCTTTTTAATATTACTTTTTATCCTTTTTCTTCATATGACTCACATTGTATCTAGGTGTCCTTATTTGCCCACTGCTGCTATATTCCCTTTATCTGGGACCTATATATTCATGCTGTGGAATTTTTTAAGGTCAGGACAGTATATGGTCATAGCCTTGTGGGTACGTTGGTGTAATTTGTTTGAGTAGGGGTTACGTGTCCTTATACAGAAACACTGTATAGAGCAGTGGTTCTTAACCTTGTTTGAGGTACCGAACCCACCAGTTTCATACACATTCACCGAACCCTTCTTTAGTGATAAATCAAATATGATTCAAGACATAGGTATATGTTTTTTTTACTGGTACACAAAATGAACCGTGCATATGGCCCAGGGTTCGATCGAACCCTGGTTAAGAACCACTGGTATAGAGCATATGGATGACAACCATGGCTGAGGCACCCTAGTCACATCTTCTTCCACTTAATCCATATATATATATATATATATATATATATATATATATACCCATTCCTCCATTCTTACTTGCACAATGAGGTTGTAATAACACCTCAATATAATTTTTATCTACCACAATGACAATAATCTTTAGTGATGTGAGAATTAGAGAAAATACATTGGATACAATATATAAGAGAATGCCTTACATATACGTGATGTATCCGAAGCTTCCGTACTACACCCTTGCACCACATTTACAAGCTTGCTTGTGGGCCCTAACCATACACTTTTCATCCAGCACGTCTTTGATCCAATTTTAATTCTCCCCTTGCAGACTGTTGTGTTGTAGGAGTCAGAAGTCAGGATTTTATTTGCCATTTACAGTCATTTGCAGGTTACTATGGGAGCTCCTGATTCCCGCCTGGCAGAAGATATTCGGTGCCGTGCAGTCAGGATTATCAGCCGCTGAATGCTGCAGGTCAAGTTGTTAAGTCATTTTCCAGACTTCCTGCGGGCTGCCTTGTATGAGGAAGCCAATTTGGTATCATCCTGATATCATCACATTTTCTGTTCCTTGGTTCTCAGTTCAGATAGAAAGGAAGGAGCAGCTGTTAACCTCGGAGGGAGCGGCGGACAATGTGGGGCATTTCTGCTGGTACTTTGTAGTTAATTTGGTTCCTTTTACAGTATATTATGCAAAGACTGGGCATGTGCTAGGAGTGTATCAGTGCAAACACTGTATGAGCTGCGGTATTTTTATATCAACACATAAGTGGAGGATGTTATTGGTATACAGTATGCTATGCGTATATAGGATATATAAGGGAGGTTTCTTATTATTCTACACATCGAGTTTGGGACTTTTTGAACAAAACAACGTATGTCACAACTTGTGGTTTTGTGTCACCCATGTCACTTTCCCAAAAAAACGGTGGTGTGGCGAGGGCGAGGCAGATTTATTATTATTGAGGCCACGAAACTGATATATACCAGATTACACACCAGGCACACAGCCAGACACAGGGTGTACCTCATTTATGAGAAGACGTGGCCATGTTATAATTGGGGTGCGCCCTATGCCAGTGCTGAGAATATAAAGACTGACATTGAAATCACCAGTCTTTATAAATCATGGTGTTGTTTAGCTAAGTGTTATTTAGTAGGCCATAATACTTGTGTATAGAGGACTCCGCTGGTTCAACCTTTATGATGATTTTTAAAATTTTATTTTAAATGGCGTAAAGAATAGATAGTGTGCATTGTGTATAAAGAGAGCCCGTGTTAAAGAAAATGTGACCGTGGGCACCAAACAAAATCAGTCCCAACTCTTTATGTTTATACAGCTCAGGGTTCATTCACATTATGTTTAATACATCCCCTTAACAGATCTGTTTTTTGTATCTGTTAGGCGCTATTCACATCACGTTTATTTACACCCGCTTAACAGATGAAAAAGACAAATGCAAAAATTGGATGCAAAAATGAACGTAAATGGGTGGCCATTTCAATGTTAAAGAAAAATAGATCCTTTGCTGTCCGTTTTTTCAGATAGACACAAAAATATAGTATACTATGTTTTTGAAGAAGTGGTGGACAGCAACGGATCCGTTTTTCTTTTTTTAAAACATTTTTTAAACAGATGGCTGTCCATTTGCATCCGTTTTTTGCATCTGTTAAACGGATGTTAAAAATGTGATCAGAATAGGGCCTTAATCCGTTGATCTGCTAAACGGACGTAAAACACTTGATATGAATGCACCGTTACTTGTAATTTCATATAAATATACTGGCATGTTATACAATGCCAAACAACACTATTTATTTTGTGTACTTATATAGCGCCATCATATTCTGCAGCTCTTTATAGACAGTGTCTCACAATCTAAATTTCCTATCAGTATGTCCTGGGAGTGTGGAGACTGTAGTACCTGGAAGAGATGGGGAGAACATACAACCTCCTTGCAGATCCTTGGCTGAATTCACGCCCAGGACTATAGCACATCCATGCTGCCTACTATAACACAGTATTAGTTAATGATATAGTTAATGTCTCCGGTCTATAGGTAGACTGTCACCAGGTTTATATTCACCTATCTGAGGTCAGGATAAAGTCATGACAGCCACCCTTACTACAGCCACTTCCATAGAATGACCCAGGGTGAGCTGACTGCTGATTCCTCTCAATGAAGTGCCTTGTCCTTGATATTCTGTCCTCAGTGTCCCCTGGAGCCCTTGATATTTATGACCTGCCAGCTCCCACTTGCCTCAGGAGATTGACAGCTTTCTCCCTATGCACAGTAGTAGGAACAAAGCTGTGCAAAAGTATGGAAGTCCACCACTTGTGAATATGAGAATTCAGTGCTTAGCTCGTGATAGACCTAATAAGGTGTAAAGTACTGCAAGAAAATCAATTAGTGATGCACTACTCAGGACTACTCGGACAGGGCGCCATAAACCTGATGACAGATTCCGTATTTATTTAGTATGGTATTTTTACTTGCATTGCGTCAACATACGTATTCTGCAGCGCTTTACAAACATTGCCAGTTATTGTCCCACAATCTACATTCCCTATCAGTATGTCTTTGGAGTGTGGGAGGAAAAGGGGTAGTTGATGGAAACCCACACAAACACAGGTAGAACATATAAACTCCTTGCAGATGTTTCCCTTGGTTGCATTTGATCCAACCACGGAGTCACCATGCTGCCCTATCTAAATATTAATGTATAAATTTCTGCTTTCACGTCTGCCTAGGATATTCTGTATAATGAACACCAATGGCGCCTGTGTGACCCCAGTAAGTCCGACAGGTCCATTAGATTCTGTTGTGGTGTCTACAAGCTCCACTATTCTTATCACCAAAATGTGACAGTCAACAGAGCCCAAGTCACCTCTGTCATGAAGGTGATTGACATGTATATTAAACTGTACAAGCCGCACATAGGCACAGGCAAGGATGTAGTATGTGACTAGTCTGTTCCACTCTGCTATCTCTCTTTCCATATCATAGAGGAATAGGGTGTAGAGTTATCACATAAAAGTAGCTTTAATGTTGATAAGCTTTCATATCTTACACCATTGATGTCACCACCGTCATGGGAGTGGAAAATTGGAGAGAATGAGGCGAGCATTGGGCGACTGAGCACAGAGGACATAGTAAATACATCTCACCCGACGCTCATTTATCAGATAGAACGGATTGTACTTGCTGGTGAATATATCCATTGCATTAATGTCTGAGTTAATAATTAAATATCAGCTCTGTCTTCTTTGTCATTCCAGACAAGCGCTGTTCTCTGTTGTGGAGGTTGTGCTCTCCTGGTTATGAGCTGTCTGCTTGCCATCGTGACCTTGTTTCTTCCCAGCGGCTTGTGTGAAAGACGGCTATGTACGCTCGCAGGATACATGCAGACAGCAGCAGGTAACCGTCTGATGGATGCCTAGAAAAGGAAAAAAATTGCAGTGTGAATTGTTTCATTCAATACATAAGTGTATGATAACTGACATTTAATATAATCACAAAAATTCCAGATGGGTTAAGCTGATGGGACTTGTAGTCCTCCAGCGCTTGGACCCCAACTATAAAGAATTTAGCTTTTTGTGGTATATGCTCCCACTTTGCTTTCTATGCTTTGCTCACCATTGGACTGTATCCAAGTTTAGTGTGATCAAAATTCACATTCACAAGCAAAACATATAACTTGGCTTACAGGGATTTTAGCAGCCAACACCTTTATTTCACAACAGTTGCGTCCCTGTTTTACACTCCTACAGTTGTTTTCATAGAATAGGTTGGATGTGTTGCTACAAATATTTCTGGTTTAGAGTGAATTTTATGTCCTAAATAACCTACAAACATGTCACGTGGGTTGCAAATATTAGAACAGAAGGTAATATAGGCTATGAATTATCCAAAAAGCAAAGAAATTGGGGAGCTTTTTGTTGATCAGGTGTGCAAGTATGAGATTACAAAATGCATCTAGAGTTTTCCAAGGTACTGTTCACAATCTGCATTTTTGTGCAGTTTTTCTTATAGCCAAATCCAGAATAGGAGACTCATAATACATTCCTTCTTTCCAATAGAATCCAATACAGTTTGTGGCTAAAAATATATAAAAAGTTTTGGTATGGCCAGTATACGAATGAATAATAAAAGAAGTGTATGGTTAAGTCACATGCTGATGTAGAAAAGGGTTAAAAATCCACATAGACATAGGGCATGCTATGGATATTAAACTGCAGAAAACCAAAATGAGCTTTTGTAAACTGCAGCACAATTCATATTAGTGACCCCTGTATAACGGGGTGTGAAGTCGATAAGGGTGCAAGAGCCAGAATATTCTCTGTCATATGGCATCCAATAGAGCAGTATATTACATATCTTATAGATATGTAATATGGCTGTGTGCATGAGGCCTGAGGGTGCACAAACTAACTCAGATAACAGCTATTCTGACCCCCATATATGTGCATGCTCAGTACCCACACAAGTGCAGGGACAAGATGCAAACTCCATGCAGATGTTTCCCTTGGTCGGATTCCAAGCCTGGATCCCAGCACTGTAAGGTGCTGACCACTGCAGAGGGAAATCAAGAACCCCTATACTTATTAGATGGTCAGCCAGACTTGCCAAAATTGGTGGTTTGGTTAACATCAAAAGGATTGTTACAAAAATTATTTATTCTAAATCCATTGGATAGAGGATAAATTGCTGATCGGTGGGGGCGCTCCCATTATGATGAAAGGAGAGGTGCCGCATCTGCGTCCACCGCTATACTCTCACTGGGGGAAAACACCCCCATTCTCAGGATTGGTGGAGGTCTCAGTGGTCAGACTCTCACTGATCTGCAATTTACCTTTTATATTATGTTTGCGGGTACCCGGTTTCCTCTCCAAAGACATACTAATAGGGAGTTTAGATTGTATAGCCTACATGGGCCTGTATAAAGTGCTGCAGAATATCATGGCGCTATATAAGTAAGCAAAATAAATGTATAATAACACTTTGGGGGAATGACCCCCTTTATTCTGATGTATGGGAGTTATAAAGTCAGTAGTCCCAGTCCAGACACCCAGTGCAGTTTCAGCCATTCCTGTTTACAATTCTTTCCATAAGTGTCAAAAATCTACTTTATATATCTTCCATTTTACTGTTATTTCAGTAATCTAAACCCCAATGGCACATTCTCATCTCGCCATACACTCACACGCCTGCAGATCCCTGACCGGCTTCTTCAACCTGAGTGTGCCAATATGTCTGTCCTCCAAATGATCTCTTACCGGACCCAAGCGTTTCCCGGATATTAAGGACTTAACAGCCTGCCAAACAGAGACTGCCAGATCTTGGGTCTTGCTGATTCTGGCACAGTTTCACTTCACTGAAGCAAATGAGACAAATCTTGGAATATATGAGTCTAGCCACTTTGGATTTTTCTTCTTTAAAAAAATAGCTCATTATATATATAAAAGAGCGAGCGCTGGAGTATCGACAGCTGAATATTTACTGGTGGTTTTGATCAGGATAATGGGTCGGACTCAACCGTTGGCTTTTAGAACGCTATGTGTACCGGATATTGGTGACCTTAAAAGCTCTAACACTAAGTAGCTCTGTAAATTACCATTTCCATTTGGTTAATGAGAGAGAAGATTATGGATGAATTGAGGTCAGAGCTTGTACATTGAGCCAGTGCTGAGAAATGCAAAGCCAAGGCACGCTATACAATGTACCTGCTATTAGTAATAGTATATCCAATAATATCTGAAAAAATGGCAGCGCAATACATACAAACATAACTATAGACACACCAAAGATTACATTATACCTTCAAGCAATACATGTATTTCTTTACATAAGTATTGTCCACAAAACAGTGAAGTCTAAGGTAACCCCGGAGGAAAGGTTGTGACTACTGATGTCAGCAGAACACCGAGCTTGTCACATTGTGTTTGATGTAACGCCAAGACAGACTGACACAATACAATTGTAAAATGACCGGTCCTTGAAGGGAACCGAAAAATAAAATGTGCACCACGTCCGAGTGTAAGGAAGCAAAAAAGCAGGATATGGCTCCAGTGTTTCGTCTTTACAAAGCAATTTGTGGATTCCGTTCATTCTGCAGTAAATTGAAAATATCCTCATACGGCAATTAGTGTAACAATTAGTGATTTATTGACCCTCCCCCACCATTTTTTAGGAGGCTCGGGAGATGATACATGGGAACATAAGTGCGCCTCTTTTAGAGGTGGATGATATAAATTTCCCTCCACCTGCTACAAAACACAGAAACATTTAATTAAATGTCAGCGCTCATTAATATTATCTACATGTAGAGTCGGCACTGCAAGGATCTGCTTTTGTTACCGCAATGTATGGCAGGGCGTAGGCCAGAGAGTCACTTCATTACTAAGCTGTCAATATGGTAAGATCATTTCTTGGAAATCTTAAGGAAGTGACTGGAACGGCAACATTTGGTCCTTAGGTCTAGGCAGTACGGTGACGGCAACAAAGCTCAAGTTGTACGTTGGAAATGTAGCGCTTACGGAAACGTAGTGGGAAAAAAGTTGTTTGTATTGTAAAACGCAGCATTTTTGGTTATTTTTTGTTTCCGCAATGTGGGACTTTAACTTGAGCCTAAGGCCCAACATAGAGAATCGTTGCAAAAAGTCGGTGTGGTGGAAACACGTCAAGGGATTTTTTTCTGCAGTGTGTGAATGGGATTAGCCTGAATTTCATCCACTTTGACGGTACTGTAAAACATAGCGTTTTCACAACGTAGGGCCCCAGAGAGAGTCCACAGAGTTTTCCTCTGCAGACTGTAAAATGCAGCTTTTATTGCCTTGGCAACATGGGACCCCTAACATATTGATGACTTGTCCTTACAATAGGGTGGGGCCAGGAGCCCATACAGATCAGCTGGTTTAAGAGGCCACAGCATCCGTGTAAGCACTGCAGAATCTTCTCTGAATACCAAGCATGGTGCTGTACATTGTATAGTGGCTGTGCTTGGTATTGCAGCTGAGTCTCATTCACTCAAGTGGGACTGAGCTGTTGTTATACCATGCGACCAATGAATATGACAATAAAGGGCTACAACAATTGTAAAAGCCGTGGCCTCTTCAAATAGGTGATCTTTGGGGGTCTCTGGATTTGGACACCCACAAATCACAAACCAAAACGCAGCTAAAAAAATGTTGCGGAAAAAAACAGCAAAAACACATTGTTTATCTTTGAGTTTCTGCTGTGTTTTTCTGTTTATTTTCAAGCAATATTTTTATTAATACAGCAGCTGAAAGTTCTGTGACTTTTTCAATGACTTTTATTGCATTCTTTGATAAGATACTGTATCACTCTGCTGTAAATGTCAAGTTAAACTTTGCTACATCTGTACCTACAGCAAAGCCTGGTTCAAGCTGGTTACGCTGACTTCCCTCTATGAGGCTTTATTATGGCCCATATAGTGGTGCACAGGACTTGGGCGATTATCACCTAAATTAATTGAACATTTTACCTTGATAACGGATAATGAACAATTATTTTAGGTCACTCTCCTTATTTATATGGGTTATCCGCATATCATCAATCCTGGTTTTATAGAGTACAGATAGTGACATATCCTGTAGCCAATGGTAATGTGAGACAGAACAGCATGGATACAAGATAATTGAAATAATTGATGTCAGCAAGTTCATATCCGTTAATTGAGCTGAATTTGGGTTTCGATTATATTGCAATTAATTGCTCGCCCTAGTGGTGCATGAAAGGTCACCATGTAGCCATTTACCATGAGACCATTCAATTCAATGCTTGCTCGGCTGACAACGCTTCCTTCCCCTTCCCCCATATACATGAACACTCGGTTTGGATAAGATGCTGCCTCCAGACACCTCTGGCTTGCTAAAATTCAGCATGTCTGATTCAGTTTTACCCCGACACCTGCTCTTCTTTAGGAATGGAGCATTCTGCCATCACTACACTGACTCTACCGCCATGTAGATAGTTTGTGTCACTTTGACTTATTGAGAGATTTGCTTGCATTGACCGGTCATTCCAGATTGTACTGACCCCTTAGGAGAAGAATGAGGGAAATGCATTCAGATGCCATCATTCTCAGCTGAACATGCCTCTGGGTATCACTATGTGAATGTCTGATCTACTTTAACAATGGAGGATAGGAGAGTAGTATTACTGGAAGAAAAACCATATAATACAGTATATACCATACGTACATGCATGAGGTTTGTAGTGTGTATGTATGTGTATATATATATATATATATATATATATATATATATATATATATATATATATAATGTAATTGGAAAAGCAATGCAAAAAAAGATATTGACGACAACTGTAAAATAAACCAATACAGCAAGATAGAAGTAGATCTTAACACAAAATAGTCATCACGACGCCAAGGGTCCGCCATTCTCTAGATTGATTTAGAAGAGAAGTAACAAGGACAGTCACTTTCTCTCTTTGTCATTCTCTTGAGGCTCTTTCAATGATATAATCCAACAAGGAGTTCTTGTCTCTCGCTTCACTGAGTCTACAGAATTATTTCTCATTATGACTCATAATCGGTGTGCCCATTACACTTCTAGTATTCTGGCACAGTATATACTACCAGCATGGTGCTATACAACAGCTTGGCATAATGTAGATGAAAGATGTTCAGATTATATATTGGTTCTTTATAGCAGCAGAAAATGGAACCTGTCAGCAGGTTTGGGGAAGCTAAACCATCACCGTGCCCATATACTGTATATGGTTTAGTGTTCAACTCTTGTGTTTGTGAAGCCTGTTCTTCCTGTTTCTTTTCATTATATCCAAGATCCCATATGTTTTTGATACTGATAACCTATCCCAAAGATATGTCATCAGTACTTGATCAGAGGGGGTCTAACACCCAAACCCCTCAACATCAGAGTTCCCCAGCGCCATCACTACAGTCTTTGACTTTGTAGCAGTGGTGCTTGGAAACTGAAAATCTGTTCCATTTATTTGAATAGAGATGGAACTACTTCTAGCTGTATACGCCGAGTACTGTATGGGTAATGTATGCATCTGTATTTCTTCTGGAATGGATAAAAAGTTTTGTACAGGAATCCTTTGTAGTAAAAATAAATGCAATGCCCTTCTGTAACATGGAGCACATCCGTGCAAGTCCAGATATAGATGTCGTCCCCTCCCAAAGGAAGATACTGGATTTCCTTTCTGTAAGTGGTGGGTGAGGTCAGGACTGTGTGCGAGGCTGACTAGAGTAAACCACCGACTATAATTTAAGCAAATGAAAATAACATTGTTTTATTTTTACTTCAGTTTAGGTTTTTTTTAGTATGTTTTTTTTGTTAGATACTATTTGTAACCTTTAGCAATATATATATATCTACTCAGCGCCTCCTGCTCTATAACATGCGGTCTGCAGATCCTAATGAATTTATAACATGACAAGTTCCCTTTACAAGAGTTGCCCCTTCTAGCTTCCTTTAATCTTTCAGTTGTACAGACCAGTAATACGGCACCTGTAGACATATGCATACCTCACAACTTTTGAAGAGTAGAAAAAGGGACAAAATGTGCGTGCCGCGACAAATTTGACTCCGCCCACTTATGTTGACTCTGCCCATTCTCATTCATTTTTCATGCGCTCCCACACAGTATAATCCTCCTACAGTCACCCGTAAATTATATGTCCCCCTACATCTCTTCCCCAGTTTCATATACACCCTTCATCTGCCCCTAGTTTCATGTCCCCCCCCCTCATTTTCTGTTCCCAGTTTCATGTCCCCCCCTCATCTCTGTCCCCCCCTTCATCTGCCCACAGTTTCATGTCCCCCCCGTCTCTGCCCCAGTGTCATGACGTTCTCCCCGACCTTCATTTGCCCCAGTGTCATGCCGTTCTCCCAGACCTTCATTTGCCCCAGTGTCATGCCGTTCTCCCCCCTTCATCTTCCCCAGTGTCATACTGTTCTCCCCTCTCTTCATCTGTCGCAGTGTCATGCCGTTTTCCCCCCCTTCATCTGCCCTAGTGACATGTCGTTCTCCCCCCCTTCATCTGCTCCAGTGTCATGCCATTCCCCCCTTCATCTGCCCCAGTGTCATGCCGTTCTCCCCCCTTTCATCTGCCCCAGTGTCATGCCGTTCTCCCCCCTTTCATCTGCCCCAGTGTCATGCCGTTCTCCCCCCTTCATCTGCCCCAGTGTCATGCCGTTCTCCCCCCCCCCCCTTTCATCTGCCCCCAGTTTCATGGGCCCTCTACATTGTGTTCCACCTTAATGCTTAACACAAAAAAAACACTCACCTTCCAATGCTCTCCCGCCACTCTCTCCGCTCTTTCACTCATACACATAGTTGTAGGCTGTGTGTGTGTGATGACGTCACATCGCGGCTACAAATGCCAGAGCACAGTGTTAAAGCAGGAGTTGTGCTGTGACAGCTCCTGCTTTAAACGCCTATGTATTCAGCTGACGCCGATGAGTTGAAATCGGGACATACCTCCCGTCGACCGGGACCGCGGGACAGGACACCAAAATCGTGAGTGTCCCGTGGAAATCAGGACGGTTGGGAGGTATGCATATGTAGGAGTGCAGAGGCTTTTTATTGGCATTCTCCATCTGATGCTATATTATATAGGTACTTTGTAATATGCGGATATCACCATAGCAGCAGTAGCTCCTGATTATTGGGCCCATGACTATTAGAGGCCTCCGCCTGGCCCCTGCTGTATTTTTTAAAAAAAAAAAAAAATGAATAGGCCTTTACCCGTTGGATTATGCCAGCAGGTAAAGGCCAATTTTCTTTTTTTTCGGTTTCTGTCCATAGCCATCTCCACATAACTCTCCAGGAGGCGCTGCATATGACATCCTTGACATCGCATCCTGATGTTTTTCAGTGCCATATAATTCGTAGGCAGCCATGGACAGGAGCAGGTATAGATAAGTGAAATCGCAGGTAGGTAGCGGCCTAAAGCACCGTACTACTATGGCGGCCTATAACAGTGGGCCTTTACTATATAGAGGTCTATAACGGGGACACTTACTATATGGGGGGGATCAGTAAAGGGGGCTTCATTGCCCCTGGCTGATATACTTATACAAATCCTAAGGGACTCTGTGAGTGTCCTTACAATCTCCATGCACACAGCAGGTGACTTGAATTTGATAGGTTATTCTAACAGGCATCTTTTCCTCTCTTATCCCCTATATACTGTGCCTGATCACTGACTTGTAGGATGCTTATTGATCACCAAGAAATAACAGTGTTTCCTCAGTCCCATTGAAGGAACTGAATAAGTGGTCACGAATGGATTACTGTTTGTTCATACAGGAGACTTGAAGACCCCTTTCTGGTGACTCTGGTGATCAGATACCTGTCCCCTCTCCTCTGTATTGGGTATAATTTTTGTTAGTCGGAAAATACTCCCTAGGAATATTATAAGAAGATGCAGTTTGCAGGAATCTATTATTTGGCCATGTTTATTCTGCTGGCAGATATGTGTGGAAAGTACAGGGAATTCTAATCTTCCCCAAACCTCTGCAGTTCCATATTATAATCTTTAGTATGTTTTTACAGTTGGGAGGGGTGCTCAAAACATGGCAGCCAAAACACATAGTTAAAAAATCATTGCCGATTGCTTATTGATTTGCAGGTTTACCTACACGATAAAGAGTGGGGGAAATGTATTAAGTCTTGTATGCCATTTTTGTAGTGTACAAGGCATGAAGAAGTCGCAAGTTTCTTGGGCAAGATGGGTTTTTCTACAAAAAACTGCAACTTTTTTCCCTTTTAGGCTCAAGCCCCACGTGCGAGAACACAGCTTTTTTTGTTTCAGATTTTGCTGGATTTTTTAGCTGAGTTTCTGCAATGTGTGCTGCCCTCGCCACATGCCTGAAAGGAATGGGGCTGGGGCATGACATGGGTAGAGCGTCCCAAACTGTCAGATTTATGATCATTTATGCCGTAAATGGTGCCTAAAATAAGCTATGGGCTGGCATAGATCACAATACAGGCACATGACCTGCTGGAGGAGCCGCCTGATTGTTCACAAGGCATGTGCCTCCTTAGGAATGGGCAGCATCAGGTGGTGGCTCAGAGATTGGCATTAGTACCCATAGTCTTGATAAATCTCAATTTATGAAACATAGGATTTTCAGCTACATCAGAAAACAGGGTGTGAAAAACCAAACTATCATTAGCTTAGGTATCCCTAAAAAGGTAAGGGGAGAGAGCAGTGGCATAACTAGGAATGGCGGGGCCCCATGGCGAACTTTTGACATGGGGCCCCCTGACCGACACCGATGTCAAAGACCTCGACCGACCCCCTCCTCCGCATTCCTGCACGCTCTATTATGTCCCTTAGTGGCCCCTGCACACAGTATCATGTCCCTCAGTGGCCCCTGCACACAGTATTAAGTCTCTTACTGTCCCCTGCACACAGTATTATCCCCATAGTGGCCCCTGCACACAGTATTATGTCCCCTAGTGGTCCCTGCACACAGTATTATGTCCCTTAGTGGCCCACCCAGGATCGGTAAATAAATAGGGCCCGTTACCGGCTGGACTCCAGCCAGTAACGGCCTATTAAGAAAAAAGAAAAAAAACGCAGCGGTAGCAGCTGTCATCGGGCCCCTAATGTCCCGGGCCCTGTGGCAGCTGCCTCCTCTGCCTCCGCGGTAGTTACGCCACTGGGTGAGAGTACATAGTAGATGGTTGTATACTTATGCGTATGCTCGACCACAACTCCATAGCAATTCCTCCTTACTAGGGTCATTCAGTGAGAATAAAACAAGGACGGGGACCCTCATTGTACTATTATTTGGAGTCTGCAGCTTATTGATCATCTGTCTTGAGTATAGGTAATAAATGTAGATTGTGGGAAGACCCCTATAAAGTATCCAGGTAGGGAAAAGAAAGCTCTCATTTTAGCTATAGGTATGCTCATGAAGGTCTTGGCCCGCCACTGTTTATACAAGAACGGTGCCAGCAGCTACACAACACGGCTTTATTTGCAGAACACACAATGGGCACCAGACAGCTCATTAAATTAAGCTGTGTTAGGAGGACGGCCTGGCAAGGCTCCTAGTGGGCAGACTGCCTGCCATAGGTTAAATGTGTATTAGCCTTCAGTTGTACTTAAGCCTACGTCTATAACAAGCCATTCAGCACCGTAAAGGTAATTGATGTATATGTACTTGGTGACTTGCAGAGAGCAATTTATATTAGAAGGACACTCCGATGTGAGGAGACTTCTGAATTGGGATGATAGTTCAATTATCCTAGTGCTTAACCCTTCCAATGCTTTATGGGCCGGCAGTGAGGTAGAGACATGAAGGCCGTGGAGGAAGCATCCTTTGATGCATGGGCTCTTCCTTGCGTCCCAGGAGGCTGACATACTTGACAGTGATGCTAGCACTTCTTGTAAATGCATTGCTCCTACAGGGACCTTTCAGGGAGTGTTAATACCATAGCAATGTTCTCATGATCTATGGAGGGAAGCTCTCCCCTCCCGATGGTTCCTCCTCTGTATCCTCTGAGCAGTCAGGTACCTGATTATCCTCTGATGCTAAATGGAGCGTGGCTTATAACTGAATTTCATGCCTCCCGAAACATTCGTGTCCCTTTTATTGACTCATCCGCCTGTAAAAAATGCGGTAGAGATGGATAGGCTACCCCATGTTCATTGGTAGCTTCACCTCTCATGGCATATCCTTGCACAGGAGGGTTAGTACTTCTTTAAGCAAAGTGTATTTTGTTTTATTGTTTGATTATTTTTATTGTTATCCTGAAAACAATAATAAGGCTAAGTCTCCATGTAGGAAAATGCAGAAAAAAACACATCGCAGTGTTTTTCATTGTGTTTTCGCAGAGTTTCGCTCTGTGGATTTTCTGCCCTTATTATGCCTATATGGAAAGCGCCTGTGTTTCTGCAAGTATAATTAACATGCTGCAATTTTCCGCTGCAGAATTAGCCATAATCCCATTCACGTTGACGTTTTTTTGCTGCAGCATTTCCCGATAGTAGTTCCCCCATAGCGGTACTAAACAGTTCCCCCATGACTAGTCCTAACTGGAGAGTTGTCTTATGCAAAATTGTGTCAGAGGACCTTCATTAAGCCTAACACCCCACATAGCGAAACACAACAAAAATCACAGTGGAACAAACCGCGACAGAAAAGCATTGCGTTTTTCCCGCACGTTTTCGATTGTGTTTTCGCAGAGATTTTCTCTGCAAACTTTCTGCCCCTATTATTCCTATACAGAAAAATACCAGTATTTCTGTAGGTATAATTGACATGTTGCAATTTTCAAAAACTTTTCCGCTGCAGATTTTTTTCTACAATGTGTGGATGGGAATAGCCAGCATCCCATTCACTTTGCAAGTACTGTAAAACACAGCGTTTTCGAAATGCGGGGTCCTGGTCTTATGGGGTTTTCCAGCCTTATAGTATTGATGACCTATCCTTAGGTCAGTTTAGTGTAGGTCAGTAATATTACATTATTATGCCATCAATAATATTTATACACTTTATTTCAAAGGGAGCGCTGGTGACTGCTGGTGCTCCCATTGATGTACAGTATATAGGAATGGGGGTCGTGTGCATCCATCAGGGGTTCGGCTGCTTTCACCATGGCTGCATTCCTAGTGGGAGTAAAACACCTCTGATCCCTGGGTCGGTGGGGTCTCAGCAGTCAGACCTCCACCATTCAGCATAGATAAATGAATAGAGGATAAATATTCTTCATATAATCCCTTTAAATATTAACATTATTATTAACAAAACACACCACAGCAGTCACCTCTTGTGAGAATCGGATGTTTGCCATTTCTACCGTGACATCCTTGACTGTATATACTTGTGGCCTGCAAAGTTTATGTGACTGTTCCTGTTTATATTTATAACCCTTCTAGTATTGAGTCTTGTGCAAACTAATGATTTCATGTATATTCCTCTACTATACACTATCCTCTGACATGAGACCCTCACGGAGGATACAAGTAATGAACATCCTGCACTTCTTTCTTCCGCTATGACCCTTTTGGATTTCCATAGATATGGAATGTAGTGCAAATCTGAGTACAGTTCTTCTGCAATAAAGAATAGTGACCTTGCAAATAAAGTTATTGGCAACACAAGATTAAGCCCATGTCTCTTTGATGGCACATCTGTGGGAAAGGAGACTCCATGTCCTCCTACAGATCATCCTCTGTAGTGGTTCAGGCTTCCGGTCCTAGATTCTGTAGTACACCTGAGCATGTATCAACTATACTGTTAGGGAATTGCTAGGACAACAATTCCCCAGTGGCTGCTGAACCCTGGCAGAAGGGGCACAAGAGACAGTGAGCCCTGGTCTGAAACCCCCCAATGTCCCTTCATGCTTGCCGGTCCTATCCTAAGTGATGGAGATGATCCCTTCCTATATACGTGACACAAAAAACGCAGACAAGACAAACAACAACAAAGGGAGGTCAGCTAGCCAGGGGTCAGTAACAGTCGAGCAATGCAGTGTCAAAATCGATATCCAAAAGAGTAGTCAATAGGGAAGCCAGAGGTCAAGATTCAGAATACACGAATAAACAGCAAGAGAAAAAGCCAGCACGCACTAAGCATTAGCAAGCACCAATGTGAATGTGAGCCAAGAATAAATAGGGAGGAAGAACCTGCCCTGTACCTGATAGGAAGGCAGTCTGTCAATCACAGGGCAAAACAAAACTTAACTGTTAGAGGAACAGAAGGAAATGAAGGTGAAGGAGACGAGTGTAGTGGAAAATCAATTAACAAGGTGAAGGAATAGGACAGTGTTCATGCAATGCAACTAAAAACTCTAAGCAAGTTATCAAACTGCACACGCCTCCTGCACCGCAGCATGCGAGCAGAGGGTGGCGCAGAGACCAAAACAGGCAGAGATGTTACATATACTCAGTGTTTTGCAGCAACAGGAAAAAGTCTTAACTAAATTTAACTTCTTGAAGCTATGGGAAATAATAATGTAACAGTATGCAGTCTCTGGTATCTATAAAGAACAATGATTTAGCCATAGGCAATGTTCTGCAGCAAACAGAAGTAGTTCAGGTCTCAAGTGCGCAAGCTACTTGGCATTTCACAATCTATAGTAGGGCTGGGTGGGCGATTATGACCTAAATAAAAATCACAATTAATTGAGCATTTTGCCTCGATTACGATTGATGGCGATTATTTTGATCATGCCCTTTTTAAGCCACGGTCTCTTTACATTATGATTAAGTGTTGGGGAAACCCTTCAAGATTCGTCACCTGAGGTTCATCCGGTGCTTTTGTTTGGACCGAACACAGCTGAACCGAAACTACTATTTTTATTCTGTGGGGTCTCTTTTGACCCCCAAAGTGTAATAAGCAGAGGGCCTTTCCTGCAATCCGGCAATCCCTGCTGTCTTCGGTGCTTCTGTCTGATGTCAGGGATCACTGATTGGGCCTAAGTGCCGTGTGGTGTCAAGACGAATAGATACAATGTCAGCCAAAAAAACCCGCACCATTTCACAAAATGTAATGTTTTTTTTTTTTCCATTTCTATCCTTCTCCGATGACTCTGCTATAGTAGGCCTTATCACTGATGGCGACGATAGGGAATACAGAGACTTATACCGGGACTTTGTTTAATGGTGCCAGCAGAACCACCTCAGGATTAATGCTGGGAAGACCAAGGAGATGGTGGTGGACTTTAGTAAACGGAGAGGTGCTCACAGACTCCATTATAGTCTATGGGGCCTGTGCGCTTGAACTGCAAAGCGCTTGCATTTGCGCTTGTATTCCGTCCGGGAGGGTCCTCATTTGGACTCCTTCCAGATGGAACACATCAGCATGTGTGATCCGACCCTTACTTATCACCATGTCCATTATATATGTTGCTGCTGACCCACTTTGCAGCATCCTATTGACATAGGTTCTGTCTACGGAACCTCCCCACACTCAAGAAATCTATTAATACGTGAGAATCCCCCTAATACAATATATCGGAATTATAACTGAGACTGAGTATTAGTACCAGACAGAATTCCTGGACAAAAGTGGTTCTGTCTTTGGAAAAAAAAATTTTCTTCTTAATAGTCCTCTGTCTTTAAGGGCATCTTTATAATGCTTATAGTTAAAAGTGCACTGAATCAGCTGAAGCTTTAACCTCAGACAACCATCAGCCTAGAAACGCCCCAGTCATTGACCTGTAAGTGGAGCAGATGTGTTTGTCACACTGCAGATTTACTTGCTCGGCGTGGCACAGCACAGCGCTCATTTACGCCTGGTGAATGGCACAACCTGCTGCTGTACTATTTCTCCGCAGTTACACACCATTGATGAGACATGTACATTATGTTCACCAAACATTTCTGGCCTGATCGCCCCCTGCCCAGAGAACTGTAGGGAACCCTTAATACGCCGTGATAGCAAATGTACGACCTTAGCTGTACAACAGAGCATAACATATTTTCTATTACAATATAATATTATAGACGTACAAGAGCTACACGTACCCATTCACAAGGTACACGTACCGATTGTTGTCTCGGTCTTTGCAGATTTCTGCATTTCTCTTCTGGTTCAGTGTATTTTTATTAAACATCTGTACATCACAAAAACATCAAAGTAGCAGTGAAAGCAAGAGGCCTCAACCTCCCCAAAAATCTAAGATAGTAACAACACATGTAAATACTTCAGGCCAGAATTATTGTTCATTTTAATAAGAAACACGTGGGAACAGTTCTGCAAATATCAAACAAACAGCAAGTTATGAAGGGTGTGCTAAAAACCAAAGTGCTCTGAATGTCCAACAGAGGCCTCAGTCCCATGTCAGAAACTATGTCCATTATACAGGACATGGGGAAGGAGAGAAGAGATATCTACGGCAGTTACAAACTCTCAGATACCTTGTAGCATACACGAGAAGGGATATAGGCCAAGAGGCTTTCTGCTGTATTAGTGTCTAGTGTTAGCCAAAATATTCTCTGCCAAAAAAGAGCTATATTATGGTCTCTTTCAACCCAAGGTTTTCAGGGACAATGATGTAAAAAATCTAAAGTGTATTTTCAGGCTTTATAGCATAGGGCATAGCTTCCAACCATCCCGGATTCAGTGGGATTGCCCTGGATTGCGGGTCCTGTCCCATGATCCTGGTCGGCAGCAGGTTTGTCCCGGATTCAACTCATCTGTCCCTGGAGAGGATGCAGATGAGTTGAATATAGTTGTGAAGCAGGGGCAATCTGCCGACAGCTCCTGCCTCGCCACTGTACCCCTGTGTACTTTGGCTCTAGGAGCTGTAGGCGCGATGTGATAATGTCACTCACATCGCGCCTGCAGCTCTCTGAACACTCCGGGACAAGAAACTGCAGACTGCGTAGCAAGGGAGCGAGGAGAGGAATCAGTGTTTTTTTTTTGTTAAACTTTGGCAGATGAAGAGGGACATTAAACTGTCGGGGCAGATGGAGGGGGACAATAAACTAAGGGGGGATATGAAGGGGACATTAAACTTCGGGGGCAGATAGAGGAGGAAATTAAACTTTGGGTCAGATAGAGGGGGAATTAAACTGTAGGCACAGATGAAGAAGGACATTAAACTGAGGGCAGATGGAGGAGGCATTAAACTGAGGGCAACTGGAGGAAGACCTTAAACGGGGGACACCTGGAGGAGGACATTAAACTGGGGTCAGCTGGAGGGGGAGATTAATGTCCCCCGATAGTTGCCCCCAGTTTAATGTCCCCCTCCATCTACCACCATTGTTTAATGTTCTCCTAGTTTAATGTCCCCACCAGCTTACCCCACAGTTAAATGTCCCTCTCCAGCTGCCTCCACAGTTTAATATATGCCTCCAGTTGCCCCAGTTTAATGTCCCCCTCTAGTCACCCCCAGTTTAAACTAGGGTAGCTGGAGGGAGACATTAAACTGGGGCAGCTGGAGGGGGGCATTAAACTGGGGCAGCTGGAGGGGGGCATTGAACTGTAAGTGCACCAGAAGAGAGACTTTATACTGCGGGCTCAGTTTGAGGAGAACATTATAATGTGGGAGTCATTAGGGTGACTATAGGAGCATTACACTGTGTGGGGAGCACATAGAGAAATTGATGGGAATGGGCGGTGTCAATTTAGAAGTGGGTGGCGCTAAGTTAGTTCGCCACTAATTTTGTCTCTCTTGCTGTCCTTTGATTGTTGGGAGGTATGTATAGGGCGTGCCCCTGCTGCTGTTTTGGGGCGTATTATGTTATAACTTCTCATTGTACAGTGCACGTCACATACATTACAGTGGATTGCTGGCGATTATTCTTCATGGTTTTCATATCTGACATGAAGAAGGCGTCTGTGCTTCAGGCGAAGCATTAGCCTGTACTTACAGGCTCCTTGAGATATTGTTAGCTATGCAGCATATAATAACCATAATGACTGTTTTGCTTCTTATTCCTGTGGTTTTTGTGTGTGTCTCATTTGTGTGAGTTCTTTTAGACGTACTCAGTTGCTAGACTTCAAGGAAGATGGCTGCCGATTTCTCAGTGCATGATTTCTGTGCTCATTTTATCACATATATTCATGTTATTTAATGTTGATAAGGGGTTTTCTCACAAAGACCCCCCCATTTACCCATGGAAGCAATTTTGGCAATCAACCTCACCACCATAGCAGACATTACATAGTATTACATTAAAACCGTGACTCTAGTCCACCACAGCAAGATCCCTCTTCTGAAGGGACCCCCTTATATGACGTTCATATGTATTAAACATAGTTATATAAATGTATTCACTACACACATTGCTAGTCCGTAGGGATACTTATTGCATGATATAGTACTCCATTATCCCCGGTATTAGGCATGCTCCAAAATCATACATTGCAATAGGGAAATCAAACTGAGGTCTGTCGAGTGGGATGAAAATCTCTACACATATATACACTCACCGGCCACTTTATTAGGTACACCATGCTAGTAACGGGTTGGACCCCCTTTTGCCTTCAGAACTGCCTCAATTCTTCGTGGCATAGATTCAACAAGGTGCTGGAAGCATTCCTCAGAGATTTTGGTCCATATTGACATGATAGCATCACACAGTTGCCGCAGATTTGTCGGCTGCACATCCATGATGCGAATCTCCCGTTCCACCACATCCCAAAGATGCTCTATTGGATTGAGATCTGGTGACTGTGGAGGCCATTGGAGTACAGTGAACTCATTGTCATGTTCAAGAAACCAGTCGGAGATGATTCCAGCTTTATGACATGGCGCATTATCCTGCTGAAAGTAGCCATCAGATGTTGGGTACATTGTGGTCATAAAGGGATGGACATGGTCAGCAACAATACTCAGGTAGGCTTTGGCGTTGCAACGATGCTCAATTGGTACCAAGGGGCCCAAAGAGTGCCAAGAAAATATTCCCCACACCATGACACCACCACCACCAGCCTGAACCGTTGATACAAGGCAGGATGGATCCATGCTTTCATGTTGTTGACGCCAAATTCTGACCCTACCATCCGAATGTCGCAGCAGAAATCAAGACTCATCAGACCAGGCAACGTTTTTCCAATCTTCAATTGTCCAATTTCGATGAGCTTGTGCAAATTGTATCCTCAGTTTCCTGTTCTTAGCTGAAAGGAGTGGCACCCGGTGTGGTCTTCTGCTGCTGTAGCCCATCTGCCTCAAAGTTCGACGTACTGTGCGTTCAGAGATGCTCTTCTGGCTACCTTGGTTGTAACGGGTGGCTATTTGAGTCACTGTTGCCTTTCTATCAGCTCGAACCAGTCTGGCCATTCTCCTCTGACCTCTGGCATCAACAACGCATTTCCGCCCACAGAACTGCCGCTCACTGGATGTTTTTTCTTTTTCGGACCATTCTCTGTAAACCCTAGAGATGGTTGTGCTTGAAAATCCCAGTAGATCAGCAGTTTCTGAAATACTCAGACCAGCCCTTCTGGCACCAACAACCATGCCACGTTCAAAGGCACTCAAATCACCTTTCTTCCCCATACTGATGCTCGGTTTGAACTGCAGGAGATTGTCTTGACCATGTCTACATGCCTAAATGCACTGAGTTGCCGCCATGTGATTGGCTGATTAGAAATTAAGTGTTAACAAGCAGTTGGACAGGTGTACCTAATAAAGTGGCCGGTGAGTGTACACTATTATATATATGTAATGTATACATTGAAACAGCCTACCAAAATTGTATTAAGAAGTGGTCTTCCAAGCATGTAGTCTCCAGTGTGCTTAAAGGGATCCTATCAGCCTATTCTTCTATTCTATCCTATCAGCTATTCTTCTCCTACCTTTAGATGTCTTCTCCGTGCCGCCGTTTGGTAGATATTCCATTTTCCGTCTTTCTGCAAATGAGTTCTCAGAGCCAACTGCACCTGCGCGCGGCCATTTTTTTGTGGCCGCTTATTACAAGAGCTCGCGTAAGTGGCCACAAAAAATGTCCATGTGCAGGTGCAGTCGGCTCTGCCCGTTGGCAGAGCCAATTGCACATGCGTAGAAGATTGAAAGCCAGGGCGGAAGACGACGCATGGAGGCCGGTTCCTGAACAAGATGGAGGCTGCGCTGGAGAGTTCTCTCACACTGGACACCCCCAGTGCTGTTTGAACGCTGGGGCCCGCACCCAGTGCTGCGAGAGAACTCATTTGCATAAAGACAGAAAACGGAATATCTACCGAACGGCAGCTCGGAGAAGACAGCTAAAGTTTTTACAGAACCAAGTGAATGAGGTTCTGACTAATCCTTTCCACACATTCAAGAAAAATATCCAAGCTGCGATTACATAAACATCAATTATGTCTCTGGAAACACTGTTGTTTTCCGTATAGGTATAACAGAAGCAGAAAGTCTGAAGAGGAACTGGACTGTGGACATTCTGTGAATAAAACACGATGCGTTTCCACTGAAGCCTTTTCTGCATTGCTTTTTGGCTGTGGCACACTACATGGGGCCAAAGAGGTTTTCCAGCCTCAAATCGATCTTTCATACTGATGACCTATCTATAGGAGGGGTCCATCATCCAGACACCGCACAGATCAGCTATTACAGCAGCTTCCTGGTGCATTGAACAGGCAACATGTGATGTCTCTCCTTTTTAAGTAATGGGAGCTCCTACTACTTGAATAGTAGAGACTACACATACTGTCTGTCCACTCAAAGGCTGATCTGTGCGGGGTCTGGATGTTGGACCTCAACAGATCAGATACTGATATGACCTATTCTGTGGATGGGTTATTGTTATGAAAATTCGATTTGGGGTTGAAATCCCATTAATATATGGGGAAACTCAAAATCCAACACAGACAATCCGGGCTGGGTAATGGGCTGGTCTTCTCAAAGACTTGGTGTTTTAGAGAGGTTTCTCTCTCTCTTCACTCATAAATATATATATATAAATATATATATATATATATATATATATATATATATATACATACACACAGTGGCGGCCAAAAAACTGTACCATTTCGCAAAATGTAACGATTGTAGCAAAAATGATTTCTTGTCTTTTTCCATTTCTATCCTTCTCTCTCCTAGATGACGAGTATTTGGCAATTTTGTACATTTCACGTGATATTTTTCAGTCGATTTCGTAGTAGGAGGTATACATATCATCTGCAGGGACCCAATTTATACACATCACATACATTTGACAAAATCCACTGGTGATGCTTTTTTTTTTTGGCCGCCACTATATATATATATATATATATATATATATATATATATATATATATATATATATATATATATATATATATATATATATATATATACAGTCCTATGAAAAAGTTTGGGCACCCCTATTAATCTTAATCATTTTTTGTTCTAAATATTTTGGTGTTTGCAACAGCCATTTCAGTTTGATATATCTAATAACTGATGGACACAGTAATATTTCAGGATTGAAATGAGGTTTATTGTACTAACAGAAAATGTGCAATATGCATTAAACCAAAATTTGACCGGTGCAAAAGTATGGGCACCTCAACAGAAAAGTGACATTAATATTTAGTAGATCCTCCTTTTGCAAAGATAACAGCCTCTAGTTGCTTCCTGTAGCTTTTAATCAGTTCCTGGATCCTGGATAAAGGTATTTTGGACAAACAATTCAAGTTCAGTTAAGTTAGATGGTCGCAGAGCATGGACAGCCCGCTTCAAATCATCCCACAGATGTTCAATGATATTCAGGTCTGGGGACTGGGATGGCCATTCCAGAACATTGTAATTGTTCCTCTGCATGAATGCCTGAGGATTTGGAGCGGTGTTTTGGATCATTGTCTTGCTGAAATATCCATCCCCGGCGTAACTTCAACTTCGTCACTGATTCTTGAACATTATTCTCGAGAATCTGCTGATACTGAGTGGAATCCATGCGACCCTCAACTTTAACAAGATTCCCGATGCCGGCATTGGCCACACAGCCCAAAGCATGATGGAACCTCCACCAAATTTTACAGTGGGTAGCATGTGTTTTTCTTGGAATGCTGTTTCTTTTTGGACGCCATGCATAACGCCTTTTTTTATAACCAAACAACTCAATTTTTGTTTCCAAAATGAAGCTGCCTTGTCCAAATGTGCTTTTTCATACCTCAGGCAACTCTATTTGTGGCATACGTGCAGAAACTGCTTCTTTCTCATCACTCTCCCATACAGCTTCTATTTGTGCAAAGTGCGCTGTGACACCATCTGCAGCAAGATGATGCTGCAGCTCTTTGGAGGTGGTCTGTGGATTGTCCTTGACTGTTCTCACCATTCTTCTTCTCTGTCTTTCTGATATTTTTCTTGGCCTGCCACTTCTGGGCTTAACAAGAACTGTCCCTGTGGTCTTCCATTTCCTTACTATGTTCCTCACAGTGGAAACTGACAGGTTAAATCTCTGAGACAACTTTTTGTATCCTTCCCCTGAACAACTATGTTGAACAATCTTTGTTTTCAGATCATTTGAGAGTTGTTTTGAGTAGCCCATGATGCCACTCTTCAGAGGAGATTCAAATAGGAGATCAACTTGCAATTGGCCACCATAAATACCTTTTCTTATGATTGGATACATCTGGCTATGAAGTTCAAAGCTCACTGAGGTTACAAAACCAATTTTGTGCTTCAGTAAGTCAGTAAAAAGTAGTTAGGGGAATTCAAATCAATAAAATGATAAGGGTGCCCATACTTTTGCACCGGTCAAATTTTGGTTTAATGCATATTGCACATTTTCTGCTAGTACAATAAACCTCATTTCAATCCTGAAATATTACTGTGTCCATCAGTTATTAGATATATCAAACTGAAATGGCTGTTGCAAACACCAAAATATTTAGAACAAAAAATGATTAAGATTAATAGGGGTGCCCAAACTTTTTCATAGGACTGTATATATATATATATATATATATATATATATATATATATATATATATATATATACACACGCATGTGTGTTTTTTTTCTAATGTTTGAGATGAAAGAACAGGAGCCGCCTTTTGGAAACCAGTCTATTCCGCCGAATGCTAGACATATGTTTCCAGGCCAGAAACTATTGCACGGTTCCCCCATTTTATATACCACAGATGTATATATATATTTCACAGAACACTAAAGCATCTCATGTTTATCCAGGGAAAGTGGCTTCCTCGGCTGCTCGGCACACAGCTGCCGCAGTTCATTGCACTGGTTAAGGAGAGAATAATACAAACAGAGCCCAGAGCCTGGTGGCACATAAAATGTAATGGCTGTGACAATGACTTAGCAGCCAGTCACACAGGCAGCCTTTATATGTATTTATGGCTCTCTATTCTGCGCTGACTTACGGAGAGGTGCTCGGTGCAGACCCGCAGCAGATGGCTAACTCTGCTCAGGCGTTTAATGGTCTGAATTACTCTTGGATGCTCGTGCAGCGAACAGCTTTGTAAGAACGCCCCGACACTCTGTTGGCAGGCATAATAAAGCTGGAGCGAGCGCTGCTTTGTATATACCCTCGAGTGCAACTTCAAAAAACGTTCTTAGGATTTCATCTCACACGACTTATACAAAGAGCGCGTCTCGATATGACAGCGTATGATTTGCCGTCCCTCATTTTTACATCTATCTAGAAAGGCATGGGAAATTTGCCCTTTAATATCTCTAAGTCTTTCTGATTTTTTTCTCGAAGTGAAGAATTTCTTCTTGGTATGTAGGACATAAGCCTTTATGTCAGGGTAAGTAGGAAAAGCTGGAATCATTTGCATATAAAGTAGAAGATTAAGAAATCTGCAGTTTTGGGAGATTTGTCGAAACTGGTGCAAGAGAAAAGTTGAGCAGTTGCCGTAGCAACCTATTAGATTACACCTTTCATTTTTGGAGGCCCTTTGGAAAATGAAAGCAGGAACCAGATTGGCTGCCATAGACAGCTATTCCACTTTTCTGCTTTGTACCCATTTCTGGTTAAATCGTCCCCTACCTTAAAATTTTTGCATCAGAAAGTGAGGACACTTTGCTAATACATCATGGGGGAGATTTAAGAAGATTGACGTTTTCATAAATGAGGCTGTGCGCCCGGACTGAAATCTACACCAATATAGTGGGTGAAGAGTTCAACCAGCATTATGCAAGTTTTCCTATGGAAATGATAGTAAATCCGGCCCTGCCCCAGCATGCTCTCACCATGCCGCTTTTTTGGGAAATTGGTGTGTGCAATGTAAAAACGCTAGTTGTAACAATTTTGTTAAAAAAGCTGCAAATCCGGGGGGTTGCAAGTTTTTGATATCAGTAAACTAGCATAGAAATAAATTTTTTAATAAATTTCCCCCGTTATCATTTTGGACCAGTGTGGCTCCAGTGACCAGGACCAGGCGGCGTTATGCCAGGCCCCCCGGGGGGGGGGGCGCCAAACTGTCCTGGACTGGCTTAGCGTCACCGTCTCGGCATCCTGGCACGGGAAGCGAGCGGTGGATTATGGAGGCCCTGTAGACGCAGCGGCCTCGCCTCACGCTCAGGCAGAGAGCAGGTCCTCTCCCTGCCTGCTCTCTGGCTGCTAACGCCGTTCCGCCACGCCCCCCTTCGCTCCACCGTGCCCCCTTTGCTCCGCCCCAACCCCTTTGCTCCACCCCACTCCGCTCCACTCCCTCCTCCCGGGAGGGGGGGGGGGCAGCTTTCTGTCGGTTCACCCCTGGCCAGGACCTTTGCATTCCTGATGATGCCACACATTTCCATTCAAGTGAAGGCCAAACTGGTGACCAGTATTACCAGTGTGCAAGATTGACTCCAGGATAAGTAAGGGTCCTTAGAAGAGGTAAAAGTGTAAGAGCTTCCTAGATATTTCTTATTCTTTTGTAGCTATTCTTGGCTTTGGCTCAAAAAACTTTTTGGAGAGCAGTGTGCTACTACCGAGGAAGCTGATTGATAAAATGGTCACATGGTCGTCCACCCACCATATTATGGACAAGGAGCACCATCCACCCAACACAGCGGGCCAGCAGAACAGGGGACATCAGATAAAAAATAATTGGTTAAGAGCACCAGATATATTCCTATAGACCCAGTGTAAAGTTAATATAAAGAGGACTTTTCACCACTGCCACCAACTCTACTTTTTTGCATCCTTCAACAGACTAGTTGGAACTTTTTCTCTAGTCCATTCCTGAACAGTTAGTGCCATTCATTTCAGCACTCAACAGGCCTTCTACTGTCAGGTGGGCGGTCCCGGAATGTCTGCGCCAACCTAGGACTGCCCACCTGACAGTACAGAGCCTAATTAATATTGGGTGCTGGAACTCGGGAACAGTGGGGGCTAGAGAAAAAGTTCCAACCGTGCTGGAATCAGTGGAGTGACACTTACTGAAGGATACATCGGTGAAAGGTCCACCTTAAAGGAGCCAACCATTTAAAGAGTTCGGAAAAGCTATACAGTGGGTTGCTTCATGTCTTTTTCTGAGAACGATGGATGTGAACCAATACATGAGTGAACCAGATGTCTATATAATATGAATCTTGGACTACAGAGCTACAACATATAGTCCTTGTAGATCCAGATAACCATGGAAACCGGTTTGCAATGTATTGTTATTGCCTTTTTAGAAATTAATAGTAATTGTGGTATATCTTTATGCGGCTGCGCTGGGACTTCCTTTGGTGCAATATCATAAGCATCATTTACCATCATTGTGCAATGGGACTAAACAAAGCATATATATTTGATATTGTTGGATGCCTACGGTACCTTTATAATGACAGAGCAGTATAGATAGAAAAAATTCTAGGATAATGTATATACAGAATGAGAAAAGAGTTTGTGTTGTAACTTTGTGTCAGTAAAAAACAACTTTTCCGATAAGGATGAATATTTCATAAAACTGTTTGTTTTGTGTCTCATGATAGCACAGTGCTATGGAAACCAACTAGAAATTATGATATCATGGTATATTGTGCCAAATCTAAAATTCAGCATTACTGTAGCGCTGATATGTATACCATAACACTTGTATTATCTCATGGAAAGTGCTGTTCTATGTGTAGGTAGCATGTTATAGAGCAGGAGGAGCTGAGTCAGAGGTGTAGCTAGGGGTTCAGCACAGGGAGGGCAAAGGTATCCGAGTGGGTCCCCCAATATTACCACCATGCAGTGGCCAGATAGTGGTAGATATCAGCTCTACACAGGGTTCTGCAGACCACCTGAGAGAATACAGTGCAGGAAAAATTGTTGCCTTCATCTTGTTCACATTTCCACCATGACCACTTCTTCCAGCTTGACTTGTGTTTGTAAAGTTTGCAACACAGACATCTTTGGCTCCTCAATTTTCCAGGCACCCAACCCACATTGTCCTCACCTAGATAAAGCCCCCATTATGCTGCTATCCCCAATCATAAACTATATGGTAAAAAGTCCCCTGGAAATTAATAACCTCCTGTGTACATCTTTAGATTAATCATACTTCCTGTGTGCCCCTTTAATTTAAAATACCTCATGTGTGCCCCCTTAATTTAAAATACTTCCTGTGTGCCCCCTTAAAGAGGACCTTTCATATCCTCATGAATGAGCGGTTTTATATACTCCCAGTATGTGCCCCAGTGGTGGAGATATCTGTGCTGTTTATTTCGGCACTGATATCTCCCCACTGTCAGAAGAGCGTTCCTCGCGGCCTAGCATCTCATGGGGGACATTATACCTTGTGTGGTTGCCACAAGGAGGGGGCATTATAATGTGTGGGGGCCACATGGGGACTATACTGTAGTCATAAATGGAACATTATACTCTATGGGGGCCTCAAAGGTGGATGTTCTACTGTGTGAGGCTACATGGAGAAATTATTATACTATGTGGGTAACACAGGGGAGAAATACTGTATATGGGCCACTTGGGGGACCTTATATTGTGAGGAGGATGTCATACTGTGTGAGGGCAACAAGGGGGAATTATATTATGTGGGACCACTAGATGGTATGATACTATACATTGGTCACAAGTGGGCTTGATACCATATAAAAGCATTATATTGTGTGGGGGTCATTAAAAGGGCATTATCATTTGTGGGGTCCTTTAAAGGGACATTATATTGTGTGGGGGTACCTGATCCATCCAAAATATAAGCAAGAAAACATACAGGACATACATTATTGTCTATTCATAGAAGATAACTTGCAGATCAATGGTGTTCCAACTGCTCAAACCCCCACTGATCAGGAGAATATGGGACTTCGTCCCCTTCCTCAGGGGTGTCTACCGCTCTGTTCACTTACATGGGGGTGCTAGAGAAAGTTCCCCCTTCTCCTGATCAATATGGGTCTGAGCGATCAGATCTCCACTGCAATGCAAGCTATCGCCTATCTTATCAATAGGGGAAACTTGCTTTTGTAGGATAACTCCCTTTAAGGCTAAGTGCTACAAATTTATCATGTCCTCTGTATCTATATCGGGCGAGATATACAAAGATCGATGTTTAGTACGCTGATCTTGATATTCCCCACCAATGATCCTTGCAATGCCCTCTTTCCGAAAAGCAGCAAGGGCAGCGTAAGAGACAAAAAAGAGGAATTTGTGAGTTTTTCAGTTTTCTGGCATACAAGGGACGATACATTCCCCCTTTGTAACTACATGTAAATGATGACATCAGTCTATGCTGGATAGATTTCAGATAATCCAGTTTATTACACATACATTCTTGGTGTAAACTGAGGATATTTCTCACTCGTACGATATTATGTCTTAGAAGAATCATATTGATGTTGAATCAGATTTCCCCAAGTGCGCAGATTTGTCAGAAACAGTAAAATGCTATTTCTCCACTAAATGTCAGAGAAGCGGTGACTAAAAGCCTCAATGTTTTATGGCTGAAATTCTGGAAATTGTCTTCCCTAGCGGAAATTGGATTTTACAGAGAAGGAGCGATTTGTATGTGGCGGTGAGCGGCGCGGTATGATCATCTAGAATACATCTCATAACTTACATCTGAGCTTCATACAGTAAAGAAGACACATGACATCCAGTATATGCCACTTGTTATAATGTGAATGGGGTCACTGTATTGAATGTCAGAACAATCTCAAGACGCCATTTGTCAGTCGGATTCAAACATTCTTGTACACTTGGGTGAATTCAGAAGCAGCACTAAGTGTGGAGTTTTTAGGGTGTTTTACACACATAGACCTTAAAGGGAGGCCGTTTATCCCTAAATCCACAGCATGTCCTTATTGTGGCTCGGGTTTAGGGCCCCACATTTATTTATCTTAGTCTCATCCTCAATATCATCCATTACCAAGTTTACAGGGGTTGTCCAACTCCTGTTTATTGAGGATAGGTCATCACTAAGAGATCAGTAGGGGCTCTGTTATCCGGGACCCTAATCAGTTGTTTGAAGGGGCTGCAATGCCCATATGAGAGCATTTGCTTTTATACACAGGGTGTAACTGAGAAATGTACAGACAAAGACTTCATACATATTCACAGAGCCTGCCTAGTAGCACAGCGTTGTGGTTTTATTGTATGCTGTTGCATACACATGATGTCGGTATATGGCGACATATTATGAAAGTATTCATACATAGTAACAGTGATTATTATAAACCCATCTCCTTAAAAGTGCTCTTGTTATTAATGAATACCCCCAGACAACCCCTTTAAACAGTACTTGAGTTTTCATTGAAGGTTTTCTGCTATTAATAGCCCCATTATGGCTGCAGCACATTTTAATTTTATCCCTGATTCATGGGGTGAATACAATAAGGAGCAGCTTGCCCCTTCCCCTATCCATTACTACTACTACTTGTAACTGTAAAATAGCAAAAAAATACCCAAAAAAGGCTTAGTGACCTTAAAATAGGAGATTCGGGGACACTTAACTTCCTATCCAGGTTATGGTGCAGTTGAACACATCTCTGACACAGTGTAACGATGCTAGTTATCAGATTTGGAGTCCAATTGGTGGGGCAAATGGTACAGTACTTAAATAGTAATAAATGAAGGATAAGTACCTCAGAAGTAGAAGAAACCGTGGTCAGACGTTAGCAGGGTTCGGTACACGGTAGGAGCAGATCAATCGTAGTCAGGCGTTAGCAAGGTTCGGTACACGGTAGGAGCAGATCAATCGTAGTCAGGCGTTAGCAAGGTTCAGTACACAGGAGGAGCAGGTCAGTCGTAGTCAGGCGTTAGCAAAGTTCGGTACACAGGAGCAGCAAGGTAGTGGTGAGGTTCAGGGCAACAGGAAGCAGACAGCCAGAATAATCAGGCACAGGATGGAGTGAGCTGTGAGTTCATATAGGATGGGCTAAACTGTGATTGGCCACAGAACAGGTGATCTTAATAAACCAATTACTCCAACAGAAGAGACCAGACAAGGTAAAGCACAGAACAAAACAGGTTTCCAAATAGTGCAATGGTTAAGGCCGCAGAACATAGTCAGGAAGTCATGGGTTCAAGACCCAGTGAGTTCAGTTCGTGACACACAGACAAAGAGAAATCTGAGCATAATAATGAAGTCTGATTGCAGTCTATGACTAATACAAGTACATAGGAGGCTTTTCTAACATTGTCAGATGTGAGCTGATCCAAAATCCTTTCTATGCAGTTTGCAGAGAAGATGAGTACAGGTGTGCACAGGCTGTGAAGATGGACAAGCCCCTCCCCCTTTATTCACTATGTGAAGGAAATCAAGCCCCCCCCCCCCTTCACTCACTGTGAACCCATATTGATTTTGAAGGTAGCGATGGATGGACTTTCTCTAGTAACAGGGAGTGAACAGCAAATTAGCTAGCAGAGAGACACCTAGTGGCAGCAACTTTAGAGAGGTTTTTCCAGACAGAAAACACCAATATTTTTAATTAAAGTGCATTACATTACATCCTTTATTAAAGGATACTAAGCTGTGTGAAACGCTAGGGCCCCAGAACAGTAGCCTACAGGTGACAACCCAGTTTCCACCTGAAAATTGGCAGAGGGAAAAGTTTTACATGGAGGGTTTCATTTCTAAAACTACGGACACCTGATGGACCCCATTATAGCCTCACTCATGTAAACCAGGTTCCAAATTGCCGAGCCCTGAGTTGTGTATGCCCCTATGGGTCACTTCTTTGGCTACCCACTTGTAGACTCTTAAAACCATTGTATTGTGAAATGTCAATATAATAAGTAGTAGTTAAAAAAAAAAATTCTCCTAATGTAATAATAGGTCATACTCTACAACTACAATATTTTTATTGCTGCACTGTACATGTATTATTAATGAAGGCTTGTGGGCAGATGACGGCAGGATTGCATCGTGATTTGCTAGAAGTCTCCAAGGCTGCCATAATTACAGGAGCCACCATCTTCAGACGACATTGACGAGAACATCTTTGAAGCACTTCTTCCAGCAGATGTGACAATCTTCGCTCAGCAAGGACACCAATGCTCAATGCGGATTTCAGACAATCTTTCTTCAGAGGAACCTTTGCAAAATGGTTTTCTCATAGCAGTGTCCACGGTTTTAAGGATTCCCTCTAGCTTCTCCTGTTTTGGCAGGAACGGGTTTCGCATGTCATGAAATCCCTGGATAAGTTTCTTTGTTCTTTTTTATGATTTCTCATACATAGAATCTAAAGAGCTGAACATGCCAAGCTGGTCCTCGGGCAACATTGTGGCAATTCTATCAGATGTCCCAGAGGCGAATCCTAAAAGCCGGCTCACTAATTAGGATAGTAAGGAGAGGTCTGATCCTCAGAATGACATGGCTCATGTTGGAGATGATGCCGCAGGTTTTTGTGTAAGATATTGAACAAGAGATGTCAAAAAAGTCTTTGAGGATTCAGACTTATCAGTAGTCTGGACAATTCACCCAATTTCAAACTCCTTATAAACTCATGTTCTTCTACATCAGCGCTTCTGCAACTGTCAGACGCGGGCTTGTCATTTCGAGGGCTCTAAGCAATATTATGTTTGGGGGCCCCCTAATCAAAATTTTAAGGCAATGTCCTCTTCTTACCAGAACTGCCCATCCATATTCAGGTCAAAAACTCCCACTTTATTGGCCTCCACATACTATAACTTCACCCTTTACTGCCCCCATAACTGGTGTACACCCACCAACAATATACCCACTCAGTATATTGTTCCCTTTTCTTGTGGCCCCGCACATTATATTGCCCAATTTGAAGGCCCCTGCATTAGGCCATTATTTGTTGGATTATTCCAATTTTTGTCTCTTAGGGTAAACCTCAGACACATAGTGTCTTTTTTTGTCTTCGGAGTCCTTGGCTGCAGCAGTCACATATATGGGCCAGGCTGCCATAAGAAGTACAGGTATAGTTTGCATAGGTTTGAATCTGTAGAAGATCTTACATGTTGGAAAGTTTGTATCTTTAAAATGTAACTATTGGAAGAAAACCCGTTATCTGTACTTTATAATGGAGAATGCTGTTTATTATATTTGCTCCATCTTCCATTATTTGTGTGTGGGATGGATGTACTGGACTGCTAAAGATTAATTCATCTCGCTGCACTCATAGGAGAATGAACAGCAACAAAGAGAAATAATGAGAATTACAGAAGTGTTTCTAATGTAGAAATCATTCTGCCCCATCCTATTTAATTTTACACAAGAACGTTTCATGACAAATTCCTTTATGTATGAGAAGAATGTTTTTTACAAAACAAGTTGACTACAAGGTGTAAAATGTTCTGTGTGTTATTGTTAATCGACTCGACATTTCTAAAATCAGAAGAGGAAGACACAATATCACTGTTACTAAGGTGATGTCACCTTCTAAAATCTACATTTTCCTTGGTACGCCTCTGCCGACAGCTGACTTGTAATGTCCCTGGTGACCTAAAGGATACATGTCGGGGTCAGTGACATCATCAGATACCCTGTAGAGATACTACCAACCCAAGCCCCTGAAAATCTCCCAAGTAATGTCATTAACATCACATCACAAGGACAACTTTAGCTTGAATTTGCTGACTTCATATGTGCTTTGCAGTATTTCTCTATGCATTTAGCACATGGGGTGTACAAGACATGAACATTTACAAGTTTTGATGTACATGCAATGTAATTGCAACTTTTCCCATTTTGTATCCCGTTTGCCACTATTTGGGCACCTCTATAAGCTAGAGCAGGGGTAGGCAACCTTTTCTGTTCGGCGTGCCGATTTAAATTAAAAAATCAAAGATGAGGTCCTCGGAGTGCCAGTCAATAATTGTAAAGCTGACGACACCTACACTAAAGTCATATAGCACAAACCGCAACATAGGGGTGCTGTATACTGCGCTCCCAGCCACATGCGCTTACCGCTATTTGCCTGGATACACATGTTCTTTTCCATTAGAAGCAATGTAAGTACATGCGTAACCCACAATTAGTGGTAATGTATGTGACTGAGAGCAGAGTAAGGTCATACCTGTAAAGAGCTGACACACAATGTACCTGTACTGTATGCTCCATCCAGTCCTTGGCCGTTAGTAACTTCAGTTTTCTGTAAGGGAGCGTTCACACTACCGTCGGTGTCCGACAGCTAGTGTCCGCTGCTAATGTCTGTTCAAAATCTTGTGCGGATATTAGTATCGGACACTAGCTGTGTCCGTGACATTTTGAAAAGTCGGACATCTTTGGGAACGGACACTTAAGGACACCCACGAACAGTAAACGAACGCACCCGATGTCCATTTAAATCCCAATGCAAAATGTCACAGACACAGCTATTGTCCGCTGCTAATGTCCACACAAGATTTTGAACAGACATTAGCAGTGGACACTAGCTGTCGGACACCAACGGTAGTGTGAACGCTCCCTAAGTGAAACGCAGATTAATTTGTTACTTTTAGTTCCTGGTGGTGCAGTAACAGCAAAACCCCAGCCAGGAATAAATGGGTGTCACACTTACAACAAAGTGAATGCACTGGTGCCCAGGAACTGGATTTGGCTATAATTGCATCTAGTTACAGTGTCACCACCCAATAAAATCCCACTAAGGCTGAGGCCCCACATTACAAAAATGCAGCTTTTTTATTGCAGATTTAGCTGCGTTTTTTTTCCGTCAAAGCCAAGAATGGCTAGAAAAGGAACAGGAAATATATAGGAAGCTTCTTATACGTCTCCCTCCTTCTCAATCTACTCCTGGCTTCGGCTCAAAAAAAACAGCAAAATCTGCAACGAAAAAAAGCTGTTTCTGCAACGTGGGGCTTTATCCTAAGGCTGAGGGACAGGGAACACAGCTTTTTTTGTTACATATTTTGCTGTGTTTTTCTGAGCCTAAACCAGGAGTGGATTGAGCAGAAGGGAAACGTATAAGAAGCTTCCTATATATTTCCCATTCCTTCTGTAGCCATTTTTAGCTTTGGTTGAAATAAACCGCATCAAAATCTGCAACAAAAATGCTGCATTTCTGCAATGTGGGGCCTCAGCCTTACGCCTCCTGCATACAAATAGCACGCATGTGGTTTTCACTGACCTATACATTAAAAATGAATTGACAGGCTGCAAATGCAGACAGATATAGGGGATGTATAGGACACATATAGGACCTGCTCCATAGTTTTTAGCTCTTCATTTTGGCCCAGATACACAGCCACAAAAAGAATGGCTGTATATATGGGTCAATTGAAATATATAGGTCTGTGCTTTATCCACAGTTGTAGATAAAGAGTCTGGTCATGTGCATTGCAGGTTACAACTCAATGTGCCTCATATTAATAGCAGTTAACCCTATCATGTCCCTCACATTAACCCCCTGTTTACTTTACATAAGGGACACTGATAGGTGAGACATATGGAGATAATAAGTGAATATCATCATTATATAGGTCCTTTATTAGTACCCCCATATGTCTCACATATCAGTAACCCTTATGTGAGCCACACAGGGGTTAATGTGAGGGACATGATGTGGTTAAATGCTATTAATGTGAGGCACATGGAGTTACTAAAACTAAATTAATAAAACCAAATGCCTGACATTAATAAGAATAGTTGGTACTATTCCGTTATCGGGCCAGCAGCAGCGCAGTTCAGCAGCAGCTTTCGGGACAGCAGTTCAGCAGCGGGAATTACAATGACATCCGAGGACTGCTGGCCCGATGCTTGTGCCCAGTAACCAGTACATCGATGACCCCCCTCCCCCATCCTTCTCCTCCTGCCAGTGCTGCCCCCCAGCTCTCCTTACATCTTCCCCGTACCCTCTCCCCGCCACACGACTAGGCCTCACCTCAGCGCTAGTACCGAGACCGAAAGGAAAGACACCGGGGCTCAATCCAGGCCCTGACAAGAAACACGCCGACTATAGGAACGGTGAGCTACAGCGAGCCGGAGGGACAAACTTTCTGCAGCGTCCGGCGGCTATCTAGTAGCATTCATTGCTCAAGATTTACGGTGAGGCCTATTACAGGGAGAGGGTACGGGGCAGATGTAAGAAGAGCTGGGGGGCAGCACTGGAAGGAAGAGGAGGATGAGGGCATCGATCGATGTACTGCCTACTACACACAAGCACAGCCTCTATCATCGGGCCAGCATCGGCTTAGTCATGTGGCGGGGAGAGGGTACGGGGTAGATGTAAGGAGAGCTGGGGGGCAGCACTGGAAGGAGGAGGAGATGGAGGGGGGGTCATTGATGTACTGGCTACTGGGCACAAGCATCGGGCCAGCAGTCCTCGGATGTCATTGTAATTCCCGCTGCTGAACTGAACTGCTGTCCCGAAAGCTGGTGCTGAAATGCGCTGCTGCTGGCCCGATAACGGAATAGTACCGAAAAACTTCACCACCAACCTGACAGTACAGATGGCATCTGAGGCACCAAAACAGTACTTATTGCTCGGAAACAGTGGGAACTAGAGCCAACTGTGCTGGAATCAGTGGTGCAGTGCCTATTAAAGGGATTGTCCAGTCTAGGCTGTAGTAAGGGCAGTTAGTGGCAATCTTTCCGTCAAGAATTCAACTTTTATTACATATACAGATGATCCAGTGTACCCAGGGCGTTGCTTTGTCTCCTGGAATGCCCATTTTACTTATTTTCAGTGTACATCGAGACCTGTCATCTTTAAAGGGGTATTCCCACGTCACATACTCACCAGTCTTCGTTGCTGCAAAATCTTCTGTCTTCCTGCTTTATTGCGTCATTGGTGGGCGGGGTTACATATGCAAAGCCAGCGGTGAGATGCCGCTGGCCCTGCGTGCACGCTCATAGATGGTGAGACCAGTCTAGCCTTCACAATGCCAATACAGACCCGGCATCCGCTGTAATAGAGAGGTGGATGCCGGGGAGGGTTAGACGCCGGCACAGATGCCTGCAACATCGCTATGTTCCTGCCCTGCATGAAGCCAGCAGGAGCAATGCTGTTATTCCTCCCCCCCCCCCCCCCCAGGGCAGGAGCGTAGCGGTGTTGCAGGCATCTGTGCCGGCGTCTACACTCCCCGGCATCTGCCTCTCTATTACAGCGGATGCCAGGTCTGTATTGGCGGCCCCTTCCCCCCAAAGGGTAAACTCCCCCCCCCCCCTCCAGGCTCGCTCCCTGCACTTAGCCCCTCCTCCATCCCCCCTCAGAGCAGCAGATAAATCACTTGACTTATGACCAGATAAGTCAAGGGATGTGTCAAAAAAAATGAATAAAGTAAGAAAGTGGACAAACAAAGCAGTTTTGCTGAAGCAGTGTATTTAGGAAAAGTCTTACATTCACATTAACAAGCAGTATAGATAGGATCATTGTGATGGGACAACCCCTTTAATGTTGGGGGCAAGACTGAGTGGAGACCACAGGATATAAAGGTGATCTGGCAGCTATGGCGATCCCCAAACAGATCATTTACATACGGATTAAAAGTTGATTTTCTTGACAGCAAAATGGTCACTAACCAACCCTATAACAGCTGGAGGTAGACTCCCTTTAAATCCCCTCCATGTAATGCCATAGAGGAGATTTCTATCTGGTCACAACTTCCCAGAAAGTTTTGCCATGGTGGTCAGAGGATTTCTGGAATTTCTATAAGTAGTTGTCACAGCGGGAAAACCTTTTAAGTATTTAAAGGATTAATTTCTATTTTAATGTACATCTCGTCCTATAGCACAGTGTGAATGCAGCTTTACCAGTTATGCCATTATGTGCCATTTGACGTTACGTAAATGTTCGCTAACACAGTTTATAGAGGTGAAAAAATACATTAGGAATGCAAAATGAATGAGTGATACAAAGTCTCCGAAAGTCTCCAAATTATTTATGCACCATAAACAAATGATTCGACACAGGAAGCCATCTGTGATGTGCCGCTCTATTTTGGAACGACAAATATAATTCATGTCTATTCTTCCACAATATGCCAGCTAAGCACAGAGAATCTGATCATTGCGTTTGCTTTACCCCATACTGGAGGAAATAAACAGCATTTTGGCTCTGTCGTTAATCTTGAGATAGAAGATAAGAATTCTGGCTGCTTCTTATTCAGATGCAAGGGAGGCCGGCGGGGGATGATTGATTGGAAGCCGGAGGAATGTTAACTGCACCACTTACAGCTGCTTAGTATTGTCACAACATCATTACTTGCCTGTACAGTGGTCAGTAATAAGTAGGGATCACAGGAAGCAGGTGCCGAGCGCGAACCGCCATCAATCTTACAATTAATATGCGCTGACCCTCCAGCTCTTCTTACAGTAAAGCCACGTCACGGGAATGTATAGTGAATGATATAAAGAAATACTTACTGATATATTTTTATATTATTGTATGACAATATCTGTATGAATGTAGTCAGGGGTGTAGATTCAGGGGCCAGCCCAGATGCCAGGTTGGGTGTCAACTAGCCACACTGCTTTGATCATTGCATATACATACAGAACAAAAAATATAACTCACCTGTCACTACCTCTTGTCATTTGGTGCTTGAATTTCCTCCAGCCCAGGGCCAGCTTATAGGAAATCATTAGGGGCAGTTGTCTCTATTCCCCTCCAACATTACTCATTTTCCAAACACTCCCAGCAGAAAGACATAAGAGATAACAAGCTTTAAAGGTGTTATTCCCATAGACATTTATGTGCCCGGAGCGTAACAAGTAACCAAAGGCCCCATAGCAAAGCCCCAGAGGCTGCCACATCCAGACTGGGATGAATTTCAGCAGCATCCCCCTTTAAAGGGGCTCTATCTCTAGGAAAAGTCATTTTTAACTAATCACATGCTTGCATAGGCTTTAGAAATGCTATTCCACACCTACCTTTAGTATGTAAATTGCCTCAGTGGTTTCTGAATAAGTCTGTTTTTATTCATATGCTAATGAGCTTCCAGACAGCACAGGAAGTTCCCAGCAGCCTCCTCTCTTCTATTATCTCCTATGTGTGTGAAGCAAACAGGAAGCTGAGTCATCAGCAGCAGCCTGTGCATAGGAAACAACAGGGAGAGGTGTGCACGATGTATCATGCACCAGACTAATTAGCATATGAATAAAAACGGACTTATTCAGAAACCACTGAGGCAATCTACATAATAAAGGTAGGTGTGGAATAGATTTTCTAAAGCCTATGCAAGGATGTGATTAGTTAAAAATGACTTTTCCCAGTGATAGAGCCCCTTTAATTACTCTGAATAGATGAGTATGGGCATCATCTAATGCGTATGCATGCCTTAAAGGGTTGTCCCACAATAACACCGTATGCCTTTTATAGGTGAAAAATTAACTCTGGGTTGTCAAATCCCATCAGTCACAAGAGCAGAACTCCCAAGTCCAGCATTAGAATGGCGCCCACATCACACACATATATTGCTTCTCCGCTGATTCTCTATGGCATTGACACAGATAGCTAAGTTAGCTGCTGTTACACTGAAGAAGCGCCTATGTGTATGTGTAACCATCAGTCCATGTAGACAGAGGCCATGGGAGCCCCAGTGACCAAACAATTATCAGCTATCCTGTGAATAGCCTATAGGGGGGGCACTTCTGGCATATTTGTTTGCGCCACTGGCATCACTCAGTCTTATAGAAGAATTCCCTTGAATTCTCACCAGTCAAGGCTAAGATGGGTTGCTTAAAGAGATTTTCCAATAAAAGATATTATGACATATCCACAGGATATTTCAGGGACTAGCACCCATTTCTAAAATGAACCCCCCTAACCTCCGTAAGACAGTAAGCTACACAGTTTCTGTAACGCTCATCTATTTTTAAGGGAGTTACGTAGCTGCGAGAACTACACTGCCCAACCATCAAGCATAGTCTTCTCAGCAAAGTCACATTGAGGCAAGAGCTAGGACACGGACGGTGTGGGGGGTTAATTTTAGAGGTGTATATGTCATAAATAACTACAGTGTCCTCACCACCAGATAACAGACCAACAGGCTCTGCAACACTATTTCCGTAACTCCCATAGACATGAACGGGCGCTCCCATTTATTTCTGTGAAAATATGGAAAACAGCGTAGTACAGCCTGTGCCTTCCGAATGCAGGTGTAGATCCCAGAGGTGAGACCCTCATGTATCAGACTTTTAAGGTAATATCTCTAGATATGCATTGGGAATAGCCCTTTAATTTGCGCCTCTCTTCTTAGTGCACGGAATTGAGCACATCCAGCATTGCCGCTGCGCCTCCCATTACTAAGCAGCAGCCCAGACATATCTGCACATGATGGATTATTCATTAGACTGTCTGAGATAATCCCCAATGAAACATCAGAATAGCAAACTCGCTTTTCCCTATGTCAGGACGGTTACTATGGGATTGCGTTCTACCCTATTATTATACTCCATTAATAAAAAGCCTAAATGCTCTAAAATAATAGAAATCTGCGCCCGAATGTTTTATCTCCAAAGGGTTAAATTCTCCATCACAATCAAACACCTGAACTTGTAGGACGCCACGTGACGGCCCTAAAAGATTCATTACTGTCGGCATGAATGTCAGAGCTGAGCACCGCCTGCTGTTTTGTGATATTTCTATAAACACATTGACAAATGCATGTGCCGCTGTGGAAATTACATGCCCAGGGTGGCAAGAAAATGGAATGGCATATTGATTGATGTGTTGTCACCGCTAAGGAAACAAATTATTTTACCCTTTGATCATTTAATAGGAAAGATAACATATAAATACTTTATTGACCGTCCCCTTTAAGATATTACCGGGTCAATAATATACATAGAGAGGGGAGAATTATTCGCAGCCGCCTGTCCTCATTGTCCGAGACATGAGATAGTGCCCTATGTTATGGGATGGATTGCAATCGTACTCATTGGCTACTGCCAGCGGGATCTGCATGGTTCAACCTTTTATGTTATCCCTCATATTTAGTCCTATAGAATTTAAAGGGGTTTCCTGGGCTAAAAAATATTAATCACCTGTCCTAAGTATAGGTCATCAGTACCACATTGTAGCACCCCAATTAATTCGCAGTTAATACACAGAGAATGGAACAGGAAGCAGACAGTGCTGTTCTATGAGTAGTGGTCAGAACAGATACTGCAGATCAGCTCGTATTCAGTTTCCTATTTATTCCATCACTACACAGAGAACTGTGTTTTGTGCGCCATTCTCTGTGTATCACTTCTGTGAACAGTTAATTCATAGGGGTACTGGGTGTCAGACCCCCCACCTATTTGATATTATTCATCTATCTTTAGGATAGGACATCAATGTTTTTAGCTTAGAAACCCCTTTAATTTACAGCCGAATGCTGTACTTCAATACTCCTATGGAAGTGAATGGGAGCGTTGATACTTCTATCCGACTCGTCCAGCGGCTGCAGTCCATGAGGGTAATACACTCTCGTTCTCAGCAGTCAGACCACCACTGATCAACTATTTATCCCCTATCCTATGGTTAAATAGTCTAAGTGGCAGAACCCCTTTAGGCTGCATTCACACTGAGTAACGCTGGCGTTTTTTGTGCTTATTTTTGCACATAGCGCAGCGTTAACGCCGCGCTATTTTGCGGTGGCGTTGCCCGGCGCAAACGCGGCGTATACGCGGTGTTAACGCGGCGTTATGTGCAAAATCAGCACAAAAACAGCACAAAAAACGCCAACGTAACCCAGTGTGAATGCAGCCTAATGTTACTTGTAAGGTTACATTTTGGTACATGGAGACGTACACCACACAGTGTGACCACAAGGTGGCGCTGCAAAGAACCTCATGTCCTATATAGCAGTCATTTGCTGTATATTTTGTCCTGATGAGTGCTACAATGAAGGGTCACAGGTTATGTCAATTACTTCTACCCAGATAATGGCAGGGTATATCCGTGTTAATGCAGCACATTGTCACCATCAATAGGAGGTGCAAGAATTAGAGACTTTTCACTTTTCTACAATTATAAAGCTTTACACCCAATTTTTAACACTTTCCGTATTCCAGGACAGTTCAGATGAGGTAGAACTATAAGTCCCAGCATAACAAACAACTTCATCATCGTAACAACCAGTTTAAGAAGTCTCCGTAAACTTTCCATCCCTTGCAATGGCCTTCTCCTGTTGTTTCGGTACACTGGCGTTGTGTGGTTGGCTGACACAAATGCTTATTATTTTCAGTACTAGACCGGATACTGAGCCGGAAGATGATTTTATTGTTTATGAAAATGGATTCTTCGCCCGGGGTGATTTATACTATATCTAACCAAAAACCAAGCAGCGAGCATTAAATGGCAAATCACCAGCCGCTCTTTAGTATTCTCTTATGATGCCATTCTCAGACTGCGGAAACATCAGTTCCAACTGTGTGAACTCACAGCGGGGAAAATAGAGACAATTCTGCTTTATCATTTACCTTCCGACTTAATTCTTTATGAAATAGTTTTATTTAATGCATCATTGCATTTCCCAGATGCATCTGCTACTGTGTATCTGCGGCCCTCACAGTGAATACTCATGGCCGTGTTTCTTTCTCTCCCCATAGGACGTCACCTTGCTCTTTATTCACATAAAAGCAAATATAGCTCAAATGGACCTTAAAATCATCACCCCGGATACATAAAAGGAGGCTTAGTGTGCAGTCTGTGCATGCAGACAATATGGTGAGATGTCTAATCATGGGTGGATTATTAGGTTTTATGTTACCTACAAGGATACTATAAAGAAAGGGCAACTATCAGAGAGTGGGGAGAAGCTGAGCCCGGTTATAAGTAGTTTTATATGATTTTCATATAGAAGGGTTTTTAATGCTATTGAAATCTTTGACATAGTAATTTTTAGCTATAGATGTGGCAGAGTTAACATGACTTTCTACAGCGGGATAAATTACCGCAGCGTCATATCTTATCACAGAAGACAACAAAAACCAGGGAAAGTTATGTAACAAACATTGGTCAGTGACTTTTCATTGGCTTTTGTTGTCTTCTGTGATAAGATTTCACGTTGCAGCAATTTACCCTGAAGAGTTTCATAGCGGCTGTGCAGAAGAATGAATGGGATGAGGCTGTAAATACATCACATGGAGGCTATGATACAAAACGGTGTGTGATGTAACTAGTTAGGGGGTGCATGCATGACCATCGCAGACAGCTTATAAGCAGGGGTCGGATTCCCACTGATCTTTTGTTGATGACCTATCCTATCCACATTTTTCCTAATGTGGCCACTACCAATATACTTGAAATCAGGAGGTGCCTTCCTACTTTATCTGATATGTTAAAAAAATGGAATCACAGAATGAAGATTATTGCTGCCCAATGATCTCTACATTTAAGAAGGACCTTTCACCACCTTCACCAATTGCAATTCTTATGACTAAGCGTAATGTCCTGGGGAAACCAAAACACCTCCCTCTCCCAGCACCTGAATGATACTATATGTAGAAATAAGGCACAAGACAACTTTGGGTAAAAATTGTGGGAGTCGGCCACAGCTTTATTAACAAAATAAACATATTAGCAGAACCCTGCTACCCCATGACGAAATGTAAGGCGCGTAAGTGTATCGTGCATGGTAGGAGGGCATTCATGGTCCGACATCATCTTCAGCCACGCCTCCTCTTCCAGCGATTTCCTCGGGTCCTGTCTTCCTCCGGCGCTCGCGAACTGCCATTGATAAAAAATGGCGCGGGTGCATGTGCAGTAGCAGTAGTAGTAGTAGTAGCAGCATGCTACTGCACATGCACCCGCACCATTTTTTATCAATGGCAGTTCGCGAGCTCCGGAGGAAGACGGGACCCGAGGACATCGCTGGAAGAGGAGGCGTGGCTGAAGATGACGTCAGACTCTGAATGCCCGCCCACTGTGCAAGATAGATAAGATTAACATATTCTTTATTAGGGTTTTATTTTAAAACGGGGGGGGGGGGGAGTTTAATATAACTTTAGTCATGTCTGAATGGCCTTTTTAAAGGCTATTCACGCATATGTGGGGCTCTATCAGCATAATTTTGCTGCTAGAACCCCTTTAATTTTGGTGCTTGATGTGCTATGTAAGCTCTGTAATGTCAGGAGGGCGGTGTCAGGCAGGGTGTGTGATTCAGATCTCCAATCAGAGGCAGCCAGTGTCAGAGCTCAGAATCACACACCCTTGTCTGCTGCTGCCTGACACTGCCCTCCTGAGAGTACAAGGCGTATTTAGAATATCAGGCACCAGAACTAACCGCATTGACTGCTCGGGAATGGTAGGGACTAGAGAAAAAATTCTAGTGCCTGTTTATCGGTGTAAAAAGCTGGACTTGTTGCAGGTGGTGAAAGGTCCTCTCTAAAGGGGAATAATGGGATTAAAATATTCTATATAGGATAAGGATAATAATCCTCAGGATAAGTTAATAATGTTCGGTGAGGTGCCAGGTGTCAGACCCTCACTGATCTGATATTGATGACTTGGGGGGCAATCTAGGTTGCTACTTTTCTTAGTGAAATCCTGATGACAATGAACTGATCGCCATGCGTTCATTAGTTGAATCATCCATCAATCATCGTGAAGTAGAAAGAGAAGCTGTGGCAGCCGCACATTTCTCCAACAGTGGCCACTGCTGGGAAGATGTAGAATTACAAGATCATTCTTAGTTCTCAAATGTAAGATGCTCTCAGCTTTGGATAACAGAGGGGGTAATAGGTTGAGAATGTGCCATCAATGCAACATCAGTAATGTCATAACACAATGAGGGAATTAATAAAAGCTGACATATTGTACACTGGCCTTCATGTCCACTGCGCTAGAAGAGGATGTGCTTAATCCATGATGAGGTGCAAACCTTGTCATGAATATGGCACTTCCAGCTGGAGTCCATGCACTTTGGTTAAAATTGCCTTGGCAAGGAGCTGGTATAGGTTTCTGCTGTCACAAAAGTACAAGCTGCATAACACAGGTTTGCAACTTTTTTCCAGCAAAAATACGGCATTGATTCTTAGTGATTCTGCCTCGTTGTTTCTTTTGTCCTTGTGAAAGAGGCCCTTTAATGATGATGAGAAGGACTTGCTACAAGTGACTAGATGTAAGGGTATATGGTATTTGAACAGTTACCATTGGAATCTGGGTTATAGGGTCACACTTTTTTAGATTTTTGCTGCTTGAATGGACATACATCATTCACATTATCAATCATTGACCTCAATGGTCAAGTGATGCAAGTGATGTCATCGCTGCGCGACAGGCATGGACCACTGAGTATAGTTCACCCTGGTATGGATGGAATCAGGATGCGATAGACATTGTAGTGCTGCACCAGTTGCAGTGACACAAGCAGGTGACTAATACCCTACATTTTTCGATGTAACATTGCAGACTAGTAAGTTTGTCAGACACTATCTAAATTATACATGGGATACAGTTCTGTAGATTCTGTGCCAGCGATTGCTCAGCCCTCACTATGGAAACAGCTTGTCAGGATGGGAGGAAGACATGTAAAATGGTTCATACAGGAGTAACCTGGGACTACTACGCCAGTTGCATCCAGTCTGTTACTATGGAGTGGAACACCATTTGTAGATGGAAGTTCTCTTAGTAATGTGGGAGTCTCAGCATTGGACCGTGATGACTTGCTGATAACACATTTCTCCAGCAGGAGACAATAGTCTTGCCATCTGCAATGAAACGCTTTTATACGGCCCCATCCACAGGCAATGAGAGCAATTTCATGGGACTTAGAAGCCAAGAGGAACTTGTAGTTTATTTGTATTGTGAACCCAGAAATCTGTTTTTACGGTGCCTCATATAGGACATGTTTAAGTTCCTGGAAACGGGAGCTGTGTGCTGCTGGCATGAAATACTGTGTATCCCTCCACGATGAATGGAAATGGTCCAGGCTCTTCAATGGAGATTATGTCATTGTGTTTGCTAATCTGTTTAGCAGAGTATCTTCATGGTGGCCATCACAATGATGTGGGGACTAGTGCCTCATAAACTGCGAGATCCTATTAGACACTTCTTTTTACTATTATCTCTGCCGTCTTAGTTTATGGTAGATTTTCTGTTGTAAATAGTTGTCAGGATGTAGAACATGCAAATGTTGAGATTTACAATGCACAATAGGTCTTTCTTTGCCTATAATCTTGAATATCTCTAGAAGTCACATGTGCCATATCATTAGGTGGTTTATGATGGAGCAAAAGAGCCATAATTAGGGTTGAGCCGATCTTGACTTTTCATTATCGATTTTGAAATCTGATTTCCGATCATTTTTCATTCGAACCCGATCTCGATCCCAATGCAAGTTAATGGGATTTTTTTACTAATCGGAGATCGGATTTTAAAAACAATCCTATTCACTATACAGCATGGAATCTAACAATTGAACGCTTTAATTGTTAGAATCCACGCTGTGTAGTGAATTTTTTTAATCACTAAATAGCCAGAGGATTTTTTTTTAATCCTCTGGCTACTTAGTCCCCCCTGGTGTCCACTTAGCTGAAGAGATGGCTTGTCCGGTGCTCGGAGTTCTCAGTCTTCTTTGTCTCGCTGCCCCGCCTCCCAGGTTAGTGTTTAAAGAGCTAGGAAGGCGGGGCTTGTAGCTTAGGAGAGTGTGGGTGGGAACAGGGCAGAGAGCCTTGATGTCTCCCCTCCCAGTACCCGCCCACACTCTCCTAACCTGCCCACACTCTCCTAACATGGGAGGCAGGGGACAGCGAGGCGAAGAAGAACGAGAAGACCGGGCACCGGACCAGCCATCTCTTCAGGTAAGTAGCTACTAGAGATGTTAGCTAGTCTCCCATTAGAATGAATGGGAGACTAGCTAGCAAAGCATTGTGGGAAATTATCACCGATCTTGATCCCACCTAAAAAGATCGTGTTCGGGATTCCGATCGCGATCGTGAATTTTTCTCGATCGCCGATCAGAATCCGATTTTTTCCGAAGACCGAGAACACCGAGCACCGGACAAGCCATCTCTTCAGGTAAGTGGACACCAGGGGGGACTAAGTAGCCAGAGGATTAAAAAAAATCCTCTGGCTACTTAGTGATTAAAGAAATTCACTACACAGCGTGGATTCTAACAAGTAAAGCGTTCAATTGTTAGATTCCATGCTGTATAGTGAATAGGATTGCTTTTAAAATCCGATCTCCGATTAGTAAAAAAATCCCATTGACTTGCATTGGGATCGAGATCGGGTTCGAATGAAAAATGATCGGAAATCAGATTTCAAAATCGATCCTGAAAAGTCAAGATCGGCTCAACCCTAATGATAACATATTTAATAATTAATATTATGAGAATGAGGCTAGAAATAAGAGTGATTCAGTAAAACTGTCATGAAAGAAATTGGGATGGTCCCTGGTAATCCCTGTAGCACAGGACCCTGTTTGTCTCTAATGCCTAATTCTCATTGGGCCTCTCTAGGCTCGGCTCCGGCGAAGGTTCGCTGAGTGCTAGGGCTGAGCCTGAGCCATTATGGCTATGCACTCTCTGACCGGAACTTTTTCCTAGGGCATCACAATTTGGTGAAATGTTCTTGTAAAGGGACTGTCCCTGTACGACAGTTATATGGAATAGTTCTTTTGTCCTAGCCTTATCCCTAACCATAGGGTCACCTGTATGACACATGGCACGCTTATTATATAGATGTATTTAGTGGCCCTCTATATAACAAGACTTGCAGGTCTTAATTTGACCTAGATTTCATTCTTTATACTACTGCGAGTCTTATTATTCTCTCGATGTTTGCCCAATAATATAATAGAGACAAGATGGAAAATTAATAGTTTATTCATGGTATGAAGTGAAGAAGGACGGGCTCTTGTCTATGTTTGCCAAGTGAAATAGTCATCCTGGGACCCCCGTGTACAGCTGGATTATTCTCTGGGTATAAGAGGCACTTTCCTTCTGTAAACATCATCCTACAGTTTAATACCTTTCAGAAAAAGATCTCCTGTGCCTGGCTGTACGTTTCAGCTCCTCAGTATTTCTGATATTTCCCTGATGGCTGCATACTGTTAAGAAGGATCATGTACGTTTTCAGAAATCTGAAGCAATGTCTATAGGTTTTCTAATGACTAGGCCACCGACTGTTTTATTCAGCCATTGTAGCTGCGCCATGTATTCAGTAATGAAGATTATATCGCTGTGCTAAAGGCCGACTGAGGCTGGAACATTAATGGCATAAAAAGTAGAGAAAATGGTAAATGAAAAGCTTCTGATGGCCGACAAGTGCAGAACTGGTTAGCAAATGGGAATGTTAAAGTGTATGTTCATGGTTCAAAGAACATGGAAGGGATTGTTTAAAGGGAACCTGACAGTCTGAGACTAATAAACATCTAGTATGCGATTAAACAGTTGGGGTTAAGGGTCACAAATTGTTGTATTCTATCAATGATTGCCGCTGGTGTCCTTAGCAGTCAAAGGTTTAAGATCCCCAGTGTTTGATGAGATGGGAAATCCTGCGCATGCGCATTGCACGCAGTATATCTTATATTACAGTATATGCTAGAATGGAGTTGGTAAAATCAGGTGCTGCCTGGTATGCCGTGGATCTAGTAGGTGGCGCTCCTGTTACTGTATTCACCTCAAAGCAGGAGGGTTACGGTTGCATATAGGAGAGGCCTCTATTTCAACAATGTAATACCTGAAAATATTGAGGCTGGTGTGTTAGATGTGATCGGCTGGGGGCGAAGCCTATCAACTGGGACTGTTGTGCGCACCAGCAGAAAATAGAGAGGGGCTGTCCCACAGGAGGAAGCCTGGAAGGAAGAGAGGTAAGTATAATGGGTCAGGGGTTGGCTGAGTTAGTTGTGAAGGGCTACTAGTGGGCGGGATAGCTAGAGAGACAGGGAGGGGGTGTGTGGTAGGGAAAGAGTAATGGGGGGAGTGAGGTGAGAAAGCTAAACAGCAGGAAGCTGCACCATGTAAACAAATGCTGAAATGCCAGGAGCCCCCAGAGACACCCAGAAATCACTCAAAACACAGCTAAAGGTATATGGGCTTAAAAATAAAAAATAAAATTTTGCCTGGAAAACCCCTTTAAGGTGCAGCCTACTTGAAAAATTTAAAGTATCAGATCTGTACCTGCAAGGTCAACTGTCTCGAATTTGGCTAGAAATGCAACTTTTTCTGCATGAAGTCTACCCAAAAAGGGAAGAGTTTATACAAACTTTCCCCAGAAGTGGGCGTCTTCTGTTTTAGGGCATCCTCTACTTTCTACTTCCGTTTCAAGATCCAAATGATATCATGTAATTTATTACGGTATATAATTCTAAGCTATAGGGGAAACAACGGTAGGATAGGTCCCTCTGTTACATAGGAAGGAATCAGTATTATAGCCAGTATTTATTAGGTGGAGATTTTACGCTTAGACCCAGGAACTTCATGTTTTGCCCCAGAAAGTTATAAATCAGCATGTCGTTGATGTCTATGGCCTCTGCTAGAGGAGTATCCGCACTGTGTATTTTTCTCTTTCTGTCTTCCTCAGTTTGTCTATGCCATTGTCACTTTTGTACTGTTACAAGAAAAACTAATGTTCTTGCTAGAAAGCTCCTTTGTCTGTCTGGGCTAATAAAAGGTTTTGGAAGTATGAGGCTGGGTTATTTGCATATTGTATATGCTGTTGCTGGAGGGGGTACATACTATTTCATCAGTAGACACCACTAGGGTTAGATTAGGAAAATGAGAATTTTGATATGCTGAGAAAACAATCTGTCCAGGAGAATCGGATATTGAAGTTGAACGTGCGGCAGAAAGTGATTTGACACTTATTTACTAAGTAATACAGAAATGGAGAAGCTTCCCGAATAGGAGACTTCTACTACACAGAGATAAAAAGGCAAATAAAGGAATAGACACAAGTAATCCTGAGTTTACTGTATTATAATACAACTTCATAAAGGATATCTTCATGTCAGTGGATAAAATCAAAGACGTATGTACACTCAATGTAAAAAAAACAAAACAAAACCCAGATAGAAATGTCTATAGTTAAATCAAAGTTGTATGTACACTCAATGTAAAAAACAAACAAAAAAACAAAACACATCCAGATAGAATTGTGTATAATAAAATCTAACTTGTATATACACTCAATGCAAAAAAAAATCATATAAATATGTTCACTGAATGTAAAAAATAAATAAATAAAAAATAAATTATATATAAAACACACCCAGATAAAAGTGTTTTCCCAGCTGCTCTATAAAAAGACTCTCAGAGGCTACTTTTGGGTAGTGCACCTCTTGGTGAGAGATCATAGACTGCTAGACATGCCCCTAAAACACAGACTATGAGAGGGAGTGGCATATGTGGACTGAGAGGAGCTGGATGGTTGTTTTGATGAATTGCCGCCATTTAGGCCATTCTGACCTAGCTGGACGTCCTCTGTGCCTAGAGGAGAGAACTTTTCACAGCAATATAATTAGGGATTCTTTACTGTAAGAGCAGTAGGGCTATGGAACTCACGGCCACAGGATGTGGTGATGGAGGATTCCTTATACTAGTTCGGAAAGGATCTGGATATCTTTCAGAAATGGATAAATATTACAGGTTACAGGTTTTAGCTTTTTCCACTTTCCTTGTCCAGACACAGATGGCACATTTACAGTGGGGCAAAAAAGTATTTAGTCAGTCACCAATAGTGCAAGTTCCACCACTTAAAAAGATGAGAGGCGTCTGTAATTTACATCATAGGTAGACCTCAACTATGAGAGACAAAATGAGAAAACAAATCCAGAAAATCACATTGTCTGATTTTGTAAGAATTTATTTGCAAATTATGGTGGAAAATAAGTATTTGGTCACCTACAAACAATCAAGATTTCTGGCTCTCACAGACCTGTAACTTCTTCTTTAAGAGTCTCCTCTTTCCTCCACTCATTACCTGTAGTAATGGCACCTGTTTAAACTTGTTATGAGTATAAAAAGACACCTGGCCACACCCTCAAACAGTCAGACTCCAAACTCCACTATGGTGAAGACCAAAGAGCTGTCAAAGGACACCAGAAACAAAATTGTAGCCCTGCACCAGGCTGGGAAGACTGAATCTGCAATAGGCAACCAGCTTGGATTGAAGAAATCAACTGTGGGAGCAATAATTAGAAAATGGAAGACATACAAGACCACTGATAATCTCCCTCGATCTGGGGCTCCACGCAAAATCTCACCCTGTGGGGTCAAAATAATCACAAGAACGGTGAGCAAAAATCCCAGAACCACGCGGGGGGACCTAGTGAATGAACTGCAGAGAGCTGGGACCAATGTAACAAAGCCTACCATCAGTAACACACTACGCCGCCAGGGACTCAGATCCTGCAGTGCCAGACGTGTCCCACTGCTTAAGCCAGTACATGTCCGGGCCCGTCTGAAGTTTGCTAGAGAGCATTTGGATGATCCAGAAGAGTATTGGGAGAATGTCCTATGGTCTGATGAAACCAAACTGGAACTGTTTGGTAGAAACACCACTTTACGTGTTTGGAGGAAAAAGAATACTGAGTTGCATCCATCAAACACCATACCTACTGTAAAGCATGGGGGTGGAAACATCATGCTTTGGGGCTGTTTCTCTGCAAAGGGGCCAGGACGACTGATCTGGGTACAGGAAAGAATGAATGGGGCCATGTATCGTGAGATTTTGAGTGCAAACCTCCTTCCATCAGCAAGGGCATTGAAGATGCTGGGTCTTTCAACATGACAATGATCCAAAGCACACCGCCAGGGCAACGAAGGAGTGGCTTTGTAAGAAGCATTTCAAAGTCCTGGAGTGGCCTAGCCAGTCTCCAGATCTCAACCCTATAGAAAACCTTTGGAGGGAGTTGAAAGTCCGTGTTGCCAAGCGACAGCCCCAAAACATCACTGCTCTAGAGGAGATCTGCATGGAGGAATGGGCCAACATACCAACAACAGTGTGTGCCAACCTTGTGAAGACTTACAGAAAACGTTTGACCTCTGTCATTGCCAACAAAGGAGATATAACAAAGTATTGAGATGAAATTTTGTTACTGACCAAATACTTATTTTCCACCATAATTTGCAAATAAATTCTTACAAAATCAGACAATGTGATTTTCTGGATTTGTTTTCTCATTTTGTCTCTCATAGTTGAGGTCTACCTATGATGTAAATTACAGACGCCGCTCATCTTTTTAAGTGGTGGAACTTGCACTATTGGTGACTGACTAAATACTTTTTTGCCCCACTGTATGACATACCTTTGCCTTTGCCCAAACCATTTCCAGGACATATGAGAAAGGAGGAGACATGAGGAACACTAACAGGTAAATGATATGTGCAGGACATCCTAAGGCCACAGTGTTGCCTGGTATGGCAGGGCTTCCAGCTGGAATTTATCGGCAGGATAATGCTCGCTCACACACAGAAAGGATTGCAGCCTCTCACTGTATTCAGTCTGCAGCATCTTCTGAATGGCTGTGACACAGAAATCCTGCAAATAATACAGAGGTTAATCTCTTGCTGATCTGTTCTATCTTCGGCAGGTGGAAGGCAAAGGCTGTGGGACTTGGCAGAAGGGCAGGGGTTAACACTGTTTGTGTCCTACAGTATAAATCACAGCTCTTACTCCAACCTCATGTCTTATAGCGTGAGGAGATTTCCTTACATATGTCTTAGTATTAATTGTAATATAAGACACTGCTTTTAGTGTTCCCTCAATGGGCACCAGCAGAAGGTAGACAACAACCATGTCTTCCAGGTAGAAAAAAATCACACTGTGCACATCTCCTGCTTCACTCTGTGCTAGATGATATCCAGGTAAAGGCAGAAAGTAGTACAGCGGACTGGGATACACTGTGCACATAGTTGCAGTTCCAGTTGGAAGACAGAGCCTATAAATTCACTTCTTCTCGATCCTAAGAATTCTGGCAAAAAAGGTCTTGACGCTCAAACTACATGATGTGTTTTAGGTGGTGGTATCTCAACACACTTCTAACTGGAGATCAGGCATCCCTAAATTTCTATTTGGAATAGGAATACTAATTTGGCAATAAACCCCGCATCATGTCAGTAGGCTTATTAGCTGAGTCACGCATGATGTTAAGGGGGCTGCCTCTAGAGGGCAGCATACAGAGGCACTGTCCTCCTAATTACATCCTGGAGAATAGCTTTGCATACAGTATTTTTTACATAAATTTCTACAGGCATGACAATGGCTGGACAGCTCCTAAAAGAACACAAGACCATTGAAAACATGAGGATCCTAGCTGTTACGATTTTATAGCTTCATGCTAAGGCCCCACATTGCGGAAACACAGCTTTTTTTGTTGCGTTTTTTTTTTTTTTTAGACAAAGCCAAGGATGGATACAAAAGGAAATATATAGTAAGTTCTTAAACTTCTACCGTCTGCTCAATCCAATCCTGGCTTTGGCTCACTGGGTGCGACCACTCAGACTTTTCTGGAGAATGGGAGACTTTCGTCTCTGGTTCTGACTACATCGCTGATTGGGCAGTGCACCATTAATCTCAATGGGAGCGCCAGAGACGGCTGAGCGCTGTGCTTCGACTATCTCCGGCTCTCCATTTGATATGACTGAAGCAGTATATGCCCTGCCTGGCTGCTGTTCCATTTGGGATGGGGGATAGAAGTTCTTTGTTGTCCTTAGGACTGCGAAAACCTTTTTAAGACCACCATAGACATGATTGAGTGTTCATCCGCGGTGTGGGGCCAAGTTTGTAGCAGAATGCACTCGGATGACACTCGGAGTGACATATGAGTTCAGTCCATGGTGCATTCATGTCTGTGGTGGCTTTGGATTCATTCTGTTCCAGAAGAGAATGGATGCAGAGTTCTTATAGATATGAATGTATAATGGATCATTGGGATCATTCCATCATACTGGGGTCATCTGAGTGCTACAAACCCGGACCCTCATTGGATGGACACTCAGGTGTATTCATGCAGTCTTAAGAGTTACAGTATGCTGTATACCTATACTTCCTATATAGTAGATACTTGACCATTTATGAGGATGAAAGAGAACCAGGGTATATCACTTTACACATTTAACCCTGTGATGGCCCCTTCACCAAGATCACTCTTGGCCGTACACATTAGGTGACTGGCGACTTACTCCCCTCTCCTCATTCCTTACACATTCACCTTCTGACTCTTCACAGTATTAACCTCCAGACCTGTCAATGCCTGTCTAGCCTATAGTACAGATTGTAGCTCTGAGCTGGCTCTAGATAAGTAAGTAGTGAACAGAAGGGAAATTGGTCGCTGAGAGCTGAATTTTGATACATAATTTAATATACATTCTTAATAGTATATCAGCCTGTGAAGACGTCTGCCTGGGTATACGGTAGTACTGCGGTAATAATAGACACATCTCATGGTGACTGTACCGTCTCTTGGAAGGTCTGGTGCGGTCCGTCATCTAACAGGTACTTTCTGCAATGCTAACAGATAATTCTAAGTGACAGAATATGAAAGCTAAGAACATCTGCCAGTGAAATGAAGGATGAAATTGGGAAACTGCATAGTGTCCTTGTGGGGACACAGATGATAAATTCCAACTAATCTCAGAAATTATCTATTTTAAGTGTCAGGATTTGGCGTCTCTTCAAACACCATTTGGTCAACAGGACCTTATTAACATTTTCCCCGCCAGGACTGTTGTGTTTGCAGTAAGGGTTAAGTATTGGGGGTCAGAGGTTGCATTCACACCTGAGTACTGGTCCCGGAGGGGGCACTTCTGTTCCATAAAGAGTCACTAATATTATAAATGGCACATGCTTGGTGGGGGTCTTATTGCAATTTTTGCTTTGAGGGCCACAATTCTTAATAGTGTATGACATTAATGTTTTGGATGATTTAATGCAAAGTAATGTAACTTGTAAATTTGTTTCTATGGAGATACAACCTGCAAAACACAGAAACATTAACATGCCATTTCCATGGGATAAAATAGATGAGAGAGATGTAAAATCTTTTCTTTTTTTTCTTTTTTTTTTTTTTAAATGTAGATTGTGAGCCCCACATAGAGCTCACAATGTACATTTTTCCCTATCAGTATGTCTTTTTTGGAATATGGGATGGAAATCCATGCAAACACGGGGAGAACATAGAAACTCCTTGCAGATGGTTTTATGCCCTTGGCGGGATTTGAACACCAGGACTTCACTGCTGCAAGGCTACAGTGCTAGCCACTGAGCCACCGTGTGGCCCCCTGATGTAAAATCTTTTCTGTGACCATAATAGAAATTTTTTTCTGTATTTTAAAATGAAAATCCGAATAGAAAAGAAAAACTTTCAGCACTGATCAGACTAATGGACAGAAATGTACTTTAAAAGGAATTTTTATTTATTTATAAAAAAAAAAACATTTACTTTATTTTCTGATCTATTTTTAATTTCAGAATGTAGATTTTGTTTTTTTATTCTTTTTTCTGACCACAAATATGGGGGCGGCCATCTTGCCTGAGCTTCTCCTCTGCTGTGTTAGCAGCATTTAGCGATATGCTTTACAGCATAGTCATGGCCATAGGCAGCAGTAGTCTGGAGCCGATTCACCGAGGTCTAGACATGCTCTGTGCAGGGAGGGAGCGGAGATAAGCTGTGACATCATCTATTTTCTATAGTGGATGTAAAGATGGGTTGCTATGTGTGACATATATAGCTGTTATCTAGAGCCGTTATCTTCTACTGTAATAATTAAAGAGGTGTTTTCTTCTATTGTAAACCTTTCTATCTCGATTGAGATGTAAATTAAGTGATTGCTGCAAAGAAAAGGCAAGAGACAGCATATTTTTAAGCTTAGTAGCCAGAGTTAAAATTGCAGTATATTGCACGTTTTATTAAAGGGATCCTATCATACAAACTCTTTTTTTTGTGAGTAACACGTCGGAATAGCCTTAAGAAAGGCTATTCTTCTCCTACCTTTCATTGTCTTCTCCACGCAGCCGTTTAGTAGGAATCCTGGTTCTTCTCGGTATGCAAATTAGTTCTCTTGCAGCACTGGGGGTGAGCCCCAGGGCTTAAACAGCATTGGGGGCGTCCCCAATGCTGTGAGAGAACTCTCTCCAGCGCCGCCTCCATCTTCGTCAGCAGCGTCCTCTTCATCCTCTTCTTCCGGCAGTGGCTTGTAACTTCTAGGCCTTGGGCCTTAGACAGAGCAGACTGCGCATGCCCACAGGCCACAAAAAATGGCCACTTGCACAGAACGGCGGCACGGAGATGACAACGAAAGGTAGGAGAAGAATAGCATTTCTTAAGCCTATTCCGACATGTCACTGACAAAAAAAAAAGGGGTTGTATGACAGGATCCCTTTAAATAAATACGGATTGTGGATATATATATATATATATATATATATATATATATATATATATATTCCAGGTTTGGCGGTATTCCAGGTATGGTCTGGCTGTATCCTTATCTACCTATAAAGGACAGAGGAAAGGGAAATTTTGCTTAGTTATAACTTGAAAGAAACAATAATTTACGCATATATATATATATATATATATATATATATATATTTGCCATATTTCAAAATTTTAGATTTATGTTTAGCGCATTTAAGAGAATAATAAGCCCTATCGTAACTATAGTAGTCAAAGCCATGGCTGGGCTCAGAAGTCATGGGGTCCCACAGATCTCTCTCACCCCTCTAAGGCTTATTAAACTTCTTTGATTTCCTTATTGATTTCCTCGTATGGCTGCCAGTCTGTGCATCATAAATTTTTTACCTCTGCCCTCGGGATCACTGTTGAGAGACATGGGAAGAAGATTTATGGTACACAGCCTTCCAATGACAGAAAGGAGAAAAAAAAAGTTGCAGTTTGTCATCAGCATATACAGTAGGTCGAGGAGGGATTCTATGGTGTGGCACGACAGGGGGCACTATTACTATGTGGGATGGGAATTTTGGGAAGCTTGTCTGCACAGACATGTTGTGAACAAATAGGATGGGCCAAGATCGAGAAGAAAAAGGAAACGTAAATACTGCTAAAATGTATGGCTGGGGTGTAGCTAATGGTTGTGAGGCGTTGTGAGGGTGAAATAGATTTTTTTTGTTGCATTAGGACAGTCTTTCTCAAAGTGGGCGATAACGCCCCCTTGTGGGCGCTGGAGGCCTATAGGGGGGCAGTAAAGGGCACAGAGAAGATTAGGGGGCGTTGAAGCGGTTTGTGGATGTAAGACTTTTCCTAAATACACTGCTTCAGCAAAACTGCTTTGTTTGTCCACTATCTTACTTTATTCACTTCATTATGGACACTAGCACCTGGCCCCATGCTCATTGCTGAGGGAGCCACATGACGTAGCTCCCTGCTGAGTGGGGGGGGGGGCTGAGTGTATGGAGCCAGCCTGTGTCTGCACCACACATACACATCACATACACATCACCTAGCTCCCTGCTGTGAGATAGAGGGGTGTGTGTGGAATAAGTGCTGCTTTCTTATATAAAGCAGTCTAAATCCTACTGGGCTAAAGGACCTGGTCTCTCTGTTCACTAGGATAAAGCTTCATTATATAGAGCAGGCTGCTAGTGGGCAGAGGAGCCAGGTCCTTTAGGAAACTCCGTACAAGGTAAATCCAAGTCTACAGGACCTTTTGATGACATCACAGGCCCTTCAGTCATCCCATAGGATCACGCTATGTGGTGGGCGGAGCTGCACACTAATTTGGGGGCGGGGCTAATTGACGCGAGCAAACAGGAAGAAAGAAGATTTTTAGGCAGCTTAGAAGGCAGATCAAGCTTCATGAGGCTACCCCTTTAAAATTGTTTTTTTGCTTTTAACACAAACTTTACCGCTCCTTTACGCTTAACGCGCGTTTCCTCGTGTAACGCCATCTAGGGGACTAGACAGTAACTATTTCCTGTCCAAAAGTTGTCAAACTGTACCATAGATGGCGGTAAGCTCCAATGCGAAGCGAGAAGTTTCTAGTCCATTCTCGAAAGTACTAGGCCCGCCCGCTGCCTCATATAAAAGCGCACGCGCCATCATGTCACAGCCAGTCATGTCATTCGACGATATTACGAAAACAAGTGAATTTAGCGACTAGGTAATAGAACTGATAACGAACAAGGAAATAAAAATAAAATTCAAAAATGGATACCAAGACTTTTGGCTACAAAAGCCAATCCCGCAATTGTACCCTGGATTGTGGTCCATCGTTCAACGATTTTTGATAGCATTCCCATCATCGTATTTGTGTGAACGTGGATTTAGTGCTGTGGCAACGTTGCTAACTAAAAAGAGAAATCGGTTGCAGATTACCGAACGCGGTGACTTACGGCTGTTTTTGAGTAAATTCGAGCCTGATATTAACAAACTTGTTAAAAATCATCAAATTCATCCTTCACATTAGATTAGTTTTAAAATTAAAATTGAAATGTTTGTTTTAATAACATGAATAAAAGTTTTCCTAATATTACAAAATGGTGTTTTACATTACCCTCATCAGAAAGTCTTATTTTCACATGACACACATAATTTAATTATTAACATAATGACTGCGATTGTAATTCTTAAGATGTAGTAAAGTAAAAAAAAATTGGGGGGGGGCGCTAGAAAATAATTAATTCTCGAAGTGGGCGGTAGACAAAATAAGTTTGAGAACCTCTGCATTAGGACCTGTAAGGTTATAGTTATACCCCTGATAGGCATAAGAGTTCTCCCATTATAGTCTATGACTGGCCAACTTGCATTGAATTTTACAGCACACAGGTCAGCTGCATCTGCCTATTGTGGTTAGTGAATTTAGTAATCCAGCCTGAGATATAATACCAACAGTAGAAGTAATAATACAGATCCTAATGAAAAGTCAGTATGATGCAGGAACCCAAACCACAAGTGACCCAGGATATAAGTAAATTCTGCTTGCGATGTGAGCCTGGTGCAGGCTATACCTGAGATCTGTCGGACTATATTACCAAGCTAATGAAACAGATTTATCATCTAATATATACAATAAAATCTCACCACATGCAGATATATACAACTGTAAAACTGCACAGCTCACAATAGGTCAGCAAGTTGCTATTTATCACTGGCACTAAGAACGCAGAAGAGTCAGGACACTGCTTACCATTGGGAAATATATGCAAATTCTGTACAATTTCCGATAGTTCAGCATGTGTTACCGACAATTAATGCCGTCCCGCTGGACAATAAAAGTAGATTATCATTAAGGTAATGATTTCCAATTCACTACCGTTTCTGTGAAGGAGAATGTTTAACTGTTTCGTTACCAAACCAAATGTAAAGTGTAATACCACTTCTTTACCGCAGTTTAAAGGGGTTGTCTAATAAAGGGCATATGTAGTATAACATGCAGGCTAGCCAATGGAATATATGGCTGACCATATAATATAGTAAAATGGTTGACCATTGCAGGAGCCTCTTTTACTTACCCGCTATCTGCTCAGTCCCAAGAGAGGTTTCTAACAGCGGACCCCTCGCTTTGATGTCCGCCTACCATAAAGGGGCATATGGATTATAAGCAGCGAGTTTGTAGAATTAATATATCATAATTCAGTGTTGTCCACACCAATAGCAGAGAATAATTTGTACACCTAATATGCCTAGTTAGGATTATAATAAGATATGCTGTTAGACCCCCACCTATATAAATGGGACCGTCTCCCCAATCCGAGTGTGTGCCTAGCCTTGGATACCATTACATGCGCCCAACGATGACGTGAAGCATCCATTCCACCTCCAGCCAGCCAGTACTGCCCGATCTAGGATCATATATAATCCTAAATGAGCCGTGAGAGTGAGCGGACACCAGGGCCGTGTTTATTACATGTGTCACTTCTGTGCGCTAGAAGCTTTTCATTACTTTGTAATTTGCCTAGAAATGTGCTTTCCTACAGACGTATGGCCTCTGCCGAAAGTGTATCCATTAACTAAAATCATTCAGAACTAGTTAGTCTGTCATGTGGCTAATGACTATGTCATTACGGCATTGCACTGAATAGCCTGATGGTTCTGTATACTTAATATGGATTCCTATAAGGGAAGAGCACTCTTTATACCCTGGCCGGAAAGTGGCTGCACAACCATCATCTAGATGCGACTTACTATAGTGAGTCAGTTCTGATTGATCTTACATTCTGCTGTCCACTTATATATATTGTATTGAAAATTCCTAAGCCATGACCCAGGGGTCTAGGCTAGGGCTAAACGGCAAAGATGGCCGCACAACGCAAAGATCTTAATGACTCTTTGTGACATTACATCTAAAGATTGTCAGTGGTGACACACGTCATATTGTGATACTTAACATTTATTTAATCTATTAAAATGTGTAACAGTCCTAGAAATTAGTAATGGAACATTCTCACCAGTTCCAAAAGGTAGTGGAATATCTAACTCTTGGGGCCATATGTATTTCAGGGCAGAGGGAGTAAAAGGTGCAGGAGAAATCAGCTTAATAAGGCCCTGACACCCCTAAAAAGACTCCCCCATTGCTGGCCCTCAATTGTCCTAAGTATGCCTCCTGTCCGACGTGTTACGTATCCCTGAAAAGGATGTTCCTCAGTGGATGGTTTTGAGAAGAACCTGACAGTTCCTGTGTTATAGAGCTACGACCCCAAGTGCGGGGGAGATCTCTTTAGTCTCTCAGTGGAGAAAATGTCATCCTAAACTAGGTTCGGCAAGATGCGTCATGTTTACACCAGTGTCTAGTCATCACCACAATAGTAAATATGGGCTAGTGATGGTATTTGTGTGTTAGGTATTAGCAGATGCCATTCTGCTTTGTAATATCAATCTCCTTGTGGCACCAGGATAGGTGCTGTATACTTGGTGCTGGGGAGATACTTCCATTATACTTCATGATTTGCTCTACACAACTCATTTCTGATACCTGATAAATAACCGCACAACTACAAGTCTAAAGTTATACCTAACTCATTATTAGGCTGAGTGCACACGGGATTTTTTGAACCGGAAATTGAGGCGGAGGCCGCTTCAGTTTCCGGACCAAAAAACGAGTTGCGCACTCCGCTCTGGATTAGGCCCAATGAATGGACCTAGTTGGGAGGAGGGAGTGCACGGCTGGGTGTCGGTGCAGTGCGGCTACCCGGCTGCAGTGCAGCTACTCGGCTTTCAGTTGTGGCTACCCGGCTTTTGGACTGGAACCTGAGGCGGCCTCTGCCTCAGGTTCCGGTCCAAAAACCCCCATGTGAACTTACCCTAAGCATGTCGCTTCTTTTTTCCAGGAGCCGAAACAAACCGCTCACGGAAAAAAAAACTGACCAGCTCCCATTGATTTCAATGGGAGCCATTTTTTTGGTTTCCGCCTCAAAATCCAGACCAAAAACCCTGTGTGAACTCAGCCTCAGGGTCACATACCATACCACATGTCTCCTTTTTGATCTATAGGTGTTAATATAGTGTATATATAGAAGTTTTGGAATCAGTGTATTTATACCATATTACATAGATATGTCTAATACAGACCCTAACACCAGTGTCGGACTGGGATGTCTACTGGCCCACCAGTGGAATTGGTTACAGGGCCCACCCTACTGCTACTGGCACACAAACCATATGAAAAAGTCACCACCTTCCTCGCCCCATCAGATTTTTCATAATTTATACCTGTTTTCTGGCATAAATAATGCCCAAATTCTACGCCAGAAAGGAGCTGGTGTGGAGTTCTGGTTATGCACATGGACCCCGCAGATTGTGCTCAATTTTTGATGCATTACAAATTAGTCACAAATTCCGGCACATGGAAAACATAATTCTTGATAAAATATCCCTTATGTGGAAATCTGAAGCAAATCTTCACCCCTGATCAGCCCTTTATTGGCTCCCACAAGATATAATGGACTCTCCTTGTCCGGGCCTGCCTAAGACTAAATCCATAGTTACGGAAATGCTGTGGATTTTCTGTCTGGATTGTGTAGAAGAAATTTTAAGATTTATTCTAGACCTGATTTCTACAATGGAGTCGCGAAAGACTAAAGGGAGGCAATAAACCATGCGGTAATGTTTTTTTCACTCTTTGCTGCTGTCAGTATATAATAACAATAGTAATAATAATAATAATAATAGCAATAAGGTTAGTTTCTACTTCATTGCAGAACCGTCCGTCAGAACTTAAGTACAATCTTCAAGACATCTGTTCATTTCTATGTGGTATTAGCCGCTCAGCACGAGTGAAGCTAACCTAGACGCACATAAAGGAATGACGACAGGAATGAAATAAACACCCCGAGCCTCATAGTATACAAGTCCTATTGAAATGTGTCAGAGTTTAATTAGCTGCTTCCCTTCCCAATCTCCACTGAACTGAGGTTAATGAAATGGCACAGTCACGTCTATGGTAATAGACTGGAGAATACAAGTCAAAGGGATTAATCTGGGCCATACTGTACTTACGGACTGCGTCAATTCCCTTCATTCTAAGAAAATATTAACACCTTCTGTGCTGTCAAGTTGCCATCAGCTGGTTAATTCCACTATGGCCACTACGGGACATTAAACTATGCAGCTGGGGCTCACCAAACGGACAGTCACTGCTTTGATGACCTTAAAATTGAATAGAGCATAAAGAAAGGGGTTGTCAAAATGACACAAAAAGTTGTCACATATAAACACTAAATTGGAAACATCATCTGAATATGTTTTGTAGCATGAGGTTAGGTAGCAAAAGGTTATTTACAATACAACCAATAAAACATAGTCCCTAGTGCTAAATTATTGTCTCCAAAGTCATCTTCAATTGTCTTGTCTTCATACTGGACCTTTCGGACCCTGTTATATTAGGGGTCTATTTTTTGCTAGAGCCTGGACCCGTAGTGAGATCTTCTGTCCATCCATCTCAGCTTTGTATAACTTCAGATTACAGAATTCCACCTAAAAATACTTAGTAGCATTTTAAGTTTGGTGCCCATACGTGATATGCCGAACATTGCCACTTGAATGTGCCAGTGACATTGCTATCTATGTTATGCTCACACCTGCCTGTTATGTATCTCTCAAGAAAGATGGACCCTCCAAGCCGCAATCTGTCTGCAGATGGCTAGACTGAGGGGCGGTATCAGAGGAATCTCCCCATTCTTTTCCCTTAACCCCCATAATAAGGTATGGTTTTTCCCAGGTTATATCATCAGAATAGTCACCGATTAGTGATAGGTATGTTATAGCAAATAACCCGAAGCAAAGTCAAGAATATGGCCAGGGGTTAGTGGCATATAGCAGACAAGAGTCACCAAGTTGTAAGGAGGAATCAGTCCAGGAGTCAATACCAGGAACCAGAAATCCAAGGGACAAGACAAGAGCGTAAACCAAGAAAAATGCCGAGGTCAGGAACAGAGCCAGTAACAAGGATGGCCTTAATCTGCAGACAAAGAAACTCAGACAACTTTACTTTAAGTAGAAGGAAGCAGAGGACTGAGGCATTGCTGGAGTGGAGGAAGAATCCAGATGAAGGCAATAGCTGGAGCCGGGAACTAGACTGGGACTAGATGGCACATCACTGCATCGCATTGAAAGGAATTGGTCGGGCATCTCCGAGACAGCAGGAATGGAAATGACAAATACGGTACATTTTGCTTTTATATTTGGAGCCATTTTCTGGTATTTTTAGGGCTTAAATACCAGTTAAGGAAACATCAAGTGATAACTTCTGAGTCAAACACATTATTCCAGCCCCATTGTATGACACGTCTCAAGGGGCACAAGCAGGTCAGGCAGAAAAGCCCAAATGCTGACAAGCATAATCTTGGTTTTCTAACAAATGAATACATTGTATAAATATATTCCATTTATCTGACCCAGTAAATCCTCTTGTGTAGATTCATCTCCATGATAAAAGCTGTTATTAAATTACATCCCTCCTTGCTGGAATATTTTCTAGCGTGCAATGGCTTTTTAACCATCCTGCCTGCCAGACTGTCATTCCCCTCCGAGCCCTAATCACAGCTATGACACGGGTGACACTGCCGCGATTTCACGGCCATTGATAAATTGGTGTCACCAGCAGTTCTCATTTTACATAGACTCTTGTAAATCAGCCTCAGCATTATTTACTGAGCACTGCTAGAAAGATCAATGACAAGGTTTCTATCCGCTGTCACTCAGGGTTAGGGAGAGGGAGCCCACGCTGTCAGTGCCGTGACATCGCCTTTATATTTATTTTATACCTCCAGTTAGATAGTGTCCTTGTACAGTTTTACAATCCACGGCTGGATGAAGCCTCCCCTGACTTTGTTCTGGAATAGCAGAATATTTGGAAGAAAACTTTCCTAGTCCGGAGGAGGGAGTGTCTTCAGGCCAAATTGTGAGGCAATTCGGCCTGAAGAATGAGCACCTTGCTTCTTTTTGATTTCAATGGGAGCCGTCTTTTTGGTCAGGATTTTGATGCGGACACGGCCTCAAAATCCTGACCTGAAGACACTCCCTCCCAACTAGGCCCATTCATTTGGGCCTAATCCGGTGTGGAGTGCCGCGACTGGATGCCGGTGCACTGTATCAGCATCCAGTCGCGGCTACCATTTTTATAGTCCGGAATCTGAGGCGGCTTCCTCCTCAAATTCCTGACCAGAAAACTCCATATGAACTCAGCCTTAGGGAGCCTGCACACTGAGTTACGCTCCGCTCATTTGTTCAGAATGAGTGCGTAAAAACCAGCTCCCATTGATTTCTATGGGTGCTGGCATACAAGCGCTACCCATTGAAATCAATGGGAGGCTTTTTTCCCCTATTGCTTTCAATGTGATACGCACGTATGCCAGCACCCATAGAAACCTATGGGATCTGTTTTTTACGCGTTCATTCTGAATGAATTTTACGTTCCGAATGAGTGGAGCGGAGTGTAACTCCGTGTGCAGGTTCCCTAAGACTAAATATTTCCTAACAGAAAAATTCAGCCCCATGAAATTGAAGTTGAATTTCTCCACCTGACCAAATTCTGCCTCAAATTTCTCACCTGCAAGGTGGAATTTTCTACCTCCCATTCATTTCAATAGGATTTATGTGGTGGAATCCACCTGAGGATCGCGCATGATGCTTATTTTTTCCTCCAGTGGCGAAAAAATCAGTGTCTGCCTCCCTTTGATATCAATGGAGGTTGGTTACAGGCGGAACCCGTCTCAAATTCAGTGCCGGATTCCGCCATAAGAACATACCCTATATCTGCAATGTGGATTCCTAGTACGGCTGTGTATATATGACAGAATAGATGGCTGTTATCATGATATGACTAATGATTATTTATTAGGTTTTGACTGTGTAGACACACGATGAAGTATGGCGGATAACGGCTGTTTGTGAGAATGAGCTTTATATGTGAAAAGTGACATGTATATAATAGGTTTGGTACATGATATTGATGGCAGATACCCTGCTATTAGCACTTTGTCATGGTCACCAGATAGATACATAGAGAGGTGTTATATACTTATACTAGCTTAAGGGCATCAGATATCGTGTTCTGTCCAATCCATCTCAGTTTAATTTCCTATTAAGCATGCAGTGCTATGTTCACACCATAATTCTAAGCTCTTTGGGGGCGAAAAGCATTAAGTGGTGAGAATATCTATAAATCAAAGAGATTCATCTCCGATTCATCCATTTTCCCTGATAATGGCGTCAGGCTTCATTAGGCAGAAGAACAGACTACACCACGCATTGTTTTAAGGGTCGTAGCTCGGTGCATTGACAGTCCTGACAGCATACAAAACATTGCTCCAGGGGGGCACTCTGTAACTGTGCCCATGGCTGGAGATGAGGGGCCGCGTCTAACAAGGAATCCATCAGGAAGGAACATACAAATTGTTAAAGAACCCTTCACTTTACTTCTATACATGACTCCTAGTGGGTAAGTTTTGCAGGTAATGTAATAAGTACATGAAAGCAAAAAAGGTTGTGTCAATGAAATGTTAGGAACATTGTAATAGATTTGACGAATACATTCAAGACTTGACATTGATGGGAATTTATTAAGACTGGAGTTTCCTACTTTGATAGACCCAAGGCGTCGGCTTCTTAATAAATCAGATGCCATATTGAAATCCACGCTTGTCAAGAACTTGCATCAGTTTCCTATGTAAGGTTGAGCCCCCACAGCTTTTTTTGTTGCAGATTTTGCTGCATTTTTTTTTAGCCAAAGCCAGGAGTGGATTGAGCAGAAGGGAGAAGTATAAGAACTTCTTATATATTTCTCATTCCTTGAAGTCATTCTTGGCTTTGGCTCCAAAAACCGCAGCAAAATCTACAACAAAAAATGCTGCATTTCCTCAGCCTTAGCCTAACTCACATAGGATACACTAATAAACTTGTCGTATGGTTTGGGGATTATTACATGAATTATTATCACGATTAATTGGATTATTTTTTAGAGATGAGCAAGTAGTATTCGATCGAGTAGGTATTCGATCAAATACTACGGTATACGAAATACTCATACTCGATCGAGTACCACTTGCTGTTCAAATGTAAAAGTTTGATGCAGAACTAGCATTGATTGGCTGAATGCTATACAGTCGGCCAATCAATGCTGGTTCTTCTCCTACCTTTAGAAGTCTTCTCCGTGCAGCGTCCCCGCGGCGTCTTCCGGCTCTGAATTCACTCTGCCAGGCATCGGGCCTGGGCAGAGCCGACTGCGCATGTCTGCTTGTAGTGCGGGCATGCGCAGTCGGCTCTGCCCAGGCCCGATGCCTGGCAGAGTGAATTCAGAGCCGGAAGACGCCGCGGGGACGCTGCAGGGAGAAGACTTCTCGGAGGATCCAGCCCGACCCTCACTCGTGGACTTGGTAAGTATAATTTGATCGAATGTTGCCTACCCCTGAAACGAGCATTTTCCCCCCATAGACTATAATAGGGTTTGACATTCGATTCGAGTAGTCGAATATTGAGGGGTGCCTCGAAACGAATATTGAACCTCGAACATTTTACTGTTCGCTCATCTCTAATTATTTTATCTCGATTTATGATGAGTATTTAAGCCATGCCACCCAGGGCAGATTATAATAAAGTCAAACTGGGTTGTAGCCTGAGGCCCAATGGCAAGTAATTTCCCATTTGCCCACATCATAATCCGACGGACCCGAACAACGGAGAGCCAGACCGCTAAAACAGCGGTTACACACAGACATGGGTCAAACTGAAAGCCATGGAGAGAAAACTCCTATGAGTGGGACTTTTCGCTCTGCCGGCTTTTGGCGGTTTTTGCAACGGTGTCTCCTACACAGGCTCCGGTGCAGATATTAAACCCAACCTGAGTAGCGGGCCCCCTTCTGTACACTCTCTATAAGCTAATAGGACACACAGACAAGGATAATCCCTTTAATGGAACAAAAAGTGCTGCAATATTAAAATCCACTTCTACAATCCAAACCAGTAAGCGGCAGTAATACTGTGTGTACAGGGAGCAAATATTGACTTGTGCCATATATACAGAAGAGGATTGTAGGTGAAGTTATTCAATTCCTGCACCATTTATATCTTATTCTTCAGTATTTAAGCAGATCCATGGAGTTGTGGGGTGAGGATGGAGATGGCGCAGGCTCTACGTGGATAAAGGAGCTCATTGCAGCCTAGAATGTGAACACGTCTCCATTCACTCTGTAGACTTGCAGGTCTGTGATCAGACAGTAGTTCACTGCATTCCTGCCCTGAATGTTAATGTCGCCTGTTAAGTCTCAGCTTCAGCATCTTACAGAATTCTTCTGCTTTATCGTCTCGTCTTAAATTGTGCTCCAGATCAATAGACTGTGTCCAATTTCTGCGCCTTTTCTATAATTATGTCTTCATGGTTATGACCAATTATTTTCCATGATCACCCCCAAGTACCAGCAGAGGTTATCTACGTGATGTTAGATCACAAAGAACTTGTTAACAAGAACAATGTATCTTTCTTTTAGAATACTTTGGGATAATAATTAAGTGAATCTCACGTTCTGTGCTGATTAATTTATTAATATATGTTTATTATAGAGGAGGCTCCATTTATCTGATATCGAGCGCCAAATCCTTCCGTCAGTGGAGTTTAGTGAATTTTGTGTTATTAAAAGAGTTTGCTCACAATATCAACTCCACACAGTCGGTGATAAGTATCGGATCACTGGAAATCCCAACACTGGGGACCCCACTATCATGGAAATAGGGGCCCCATGTCCCCCATTTGGATGGAAGCCTATATCTGCTCATTACATACTATACGGATACATGTAGCAAAGTACAGTGCTTATCTATCTTTGACAGTCCCATAGACCGTAATGTAGTGGCAGTGTGTGTCTGTGCTACCATTGCTCCATTAAAACAGACATGGGACTCCAGTTTTGTGATAGGTAGGGGTCTCAGTGTTGGGACCCTGCCAGTGATCAGACTCATATTACCTGATCTGTGGTAGTGATTTGCTAGTATCGTGGACAACGTCTTTAGCTTAAATGTATGAACCATATTGGTTAGCTCCCCCTACTGGTGTTTGCAGGCATTCATAATTTTAGCACTTAAAGAGGATATCCAGGATTAAACAAATACACATGTAGTCAGGAGGAGAGGGCTATAAAATGCATATGCACTTATACTTACCTGCATGCATTCTCTCTTTAGTTCCAGTATTGGGCTTGTATACAGAGCAGCGGCAGTGGTGACGTCACATTTACGGAACCATTGCAGGCGTATGTCATATATACAAACAGTCACCCCAGCGCAGGAACAGATAGCATATAAGCACATTTTTTTATTTTATAGCCCTCCCCTCCTGACTACATGTCATTTTTTAACCCTGTTAACTCCTTAATAATCTAGATTATATTTTGTATAGGCCATTTATGGAATATAACTACGCATTGTCATTGTTAGTCCATGCACGCCGCTGGAAATTGAATGCATATGTAATATAGTTATTATTGAATCTGATCCCTTTAGCTGTATTTTTGTCTATTAGAAGACAAATACTTCTCTCCTTTTGTCTGTAAAACTATGATTGACCTTTATCTTCCCTCCATTTGTTCCTTCCCCTCCAAGCGCTTCCTGCAACGCTCGGTTATACTGAATCCCTGACCGATAATTTCCAGATAGCAAAAGCAGCAATGTAAAGAAAATCAATGCTTTACTGGGAGATCCCATTTGTAACAAGAAGCTCTTGAAGTGTAAGCCGCCGATTTAGCTGTCACTTATCTCTCCCACCGTGGAGAATGACTCCCGTCAGATCAGCTTCACAGTAGGCGGGAGGCTGTCGACATAAGAAGCAATGGTCACTTCTTACATTCTCTGCATCAGACTCCTCCAAGTCACTGGGAAAATGACATCAATGTTCCGCTTCCCTTCACCGGCTATGCTTCTTGTAGATTTATCAAAGGGACAAGATGTAAGGGCCTGCAGATATGTTATCGCTTGTGTCCAGCTGTTTCCTTGGCTTTTTAGCTGCCAGCAGATGAGAGTTATTGTTCTGCAGAGAACATCTTCAATTCTGCCATGAAATGTGTTGTCTTCTATCTGTGAGCAGCACATACTGTATATGATGTTATTGCTTATGGACCGGAAACTGTGCATGGGAGGGGGGATGAAGGCGACCTGTCCGGAGTCTTATCTATTTTTTTTATTGCTGACAGAAGGAGCTTAATATATTATATGTAATTGTCAAAAAGTGAAACGCGGAGGTCGGAACTAAGTTTCTAAAGAGAACCTTTCAGGTTGTAGATATAATCCAGACTGCAGGCAGGATCTTATAGAGCAGGAGGACCTGAGCACATTGATGCAGAGAATTGTTTCCAGTATAAGATGTTACTTATTCTAGACATCTCTGCTCATTCTGGCTTCAGGAGTCCAGGGGGCAGTCCTACTAAGTGTGCCCACCTCCCCTCTATGAGTGTGCGCATAGAAATAATGGTCAGCCAGTGAGCAGGACCGCCCACTGGACAAAAAGAGTCCGCATGGAATCATTCACGTGGGCAGTGCGTGGCAAGCACACAGATCCCATTATAGTCTATGGGGTCCGTGTGCTTTTATAGCACAGTGCTTGATAATGCGATTGTATACCGTCTGGGGGGGGCTCTAACTGGACGGAATACATACGCTAGCGTGAACCAGGGGTCAGATTGATGTCTCACGCTTACTACCTACACCATCAAACTCTACAATGCAGTGACATACAGTAGTATAAGCCAAAGGCAGAAGTAGTAAGTATGGCACACTAATATTCACTCTTGCCTCTACCATAACGCCACCTTAGAGAGCTGCTCAGGTACTTACAAAATTGTGCCAGCCACATGGAGTTACCATAAAATTGCCAGATACCACTGAAGATAAGCCCAGTAATGGAGAAACATCCCAAGTTGCTGTGAAGCCAGTCATTTGCTGGTAGGAACAAGTTCAGAAGGCAGATAGTAGTGGTCATGCACTTCTTCTATATGGTGGATGATGTATGATCTCGGATTCTCATGGACCATATCTAGGTTCTCCAGTCTTGCACTGGTTACAAGGTATTTCCTACTTTTTTGTTTCGAACATGTACAATAGTCGGTCAGAAAGTTGTATCGTGAATTGAATCACAATAACAAAGATAAAACAGGTCATTCAGGGAATTATGCAAAATCCGGATGACTTGAATGTGTTATTTCAGTCTTTAGTTAGTGAGCACAAGCTGCGCGTGAGGCCTACAGCCCGTTCTTCATCATCCTTTGTACCTAATAATCTGGTACAGGTCTTCATTATGTGAGATGTATGAAATGACTTTACGCCCGAGGTGCCCGCGTCTACATTCTTATGTCTCTTTAATGGTTTAACATATTAAATAGATGAATGATACAATATAAATGCAAATTGGGGATTCACAGGGTCCACACCAGACAGAAGAGACTTGTTTTATAGGCCCTTTTAGCGTTGGTTTGGATGATTTTATGTTAAGCAAGTTATTGCAACTATTTTTACTTCTGTCGTATATTTTGGTCTCTTCCCAGAAATCGCAGAGAAATGTATTTATGGTTTTATATATGTATATTTTTTATTCCTCTGACACGTTTGCACAAAATATGAGAGTGATTTGTTTATACTGGCGGGATCTTAATTTACATTATGCGTCATTGCCCTCCATACATTTCTCTATTTTTTGCTGCTGCCGGAATAGCAAATGAGTCATGTGCAAGCTAAGAGAAAGGCCGGGTGATAAAGAGGCATAATTCCATCTTTGTGTAAAATTGGGTTTTCTATTCTAGCTCGCCTCCTTTTGTAAAACATCAGCATGTTTTCTTGTACAGTAAATTGGTATCAATTTGACTTATAGTGCCGAGCTATTCAGGGTTTGTCTCATCTTAATAATCGCCCTCCGTATTGTAGCAACAGCCAACTGACACGTTGACCCAATGGGGCACTAATGGACTCGGCTGAAGGGGTCAGAAGGAATGTACGTTCACTCTAAGGACCTATTCACATATTGGAAAGTGAAGAGGAATTTCAGGCCATTTTCCGGACCCCTGCACCCCATGGCGGAAAGCCAAACCCGAGTTATCCCCTTTCCACCGCAGGTGTCCTCGCCAATGAGTTCCAAAAACAAGGGGGACATTCAGCTTGAGGCTCATGCTGTGGGCTCTGCAGCTGAATAAGTAGGAATCTGTAAGAAGAACGAGCAATACCTCAAAATCAGCACCAAATCACTCCATGTGAACTTACCCTAACCCCTAAAAAAGAGGTGTGGATTGTCCAATACAGTGTCTGTTAGCATAGAATGGCTGAAGGTTCTACAGCAGAGAACAGGAATCATGGATAGACTGAGCACAGGTCAAGTCAGGCAGAGTTTGGTCACAAATGGAGAACAGGCAGAGGTCAGGGCAGGTAGCAGATAAGTGAACAATGTCAGGAACACAAGGCGAGACATAATCATGTAAAGCAGGAAGAAATACACCGTAGCAGACACAGGAACCAAATGGACTTTATTGTTTTGGTTCAGTGTGATTAGGGAAGCAGCCTTAGGAAACCTCGGGCACTTGGGCATTGGCCAAAGTCAGGGTTGATGAAAGAGCGTTGGCCCTTTTGGAAACAGGGAACTGCCGTAGAAGTTATTGGGATTCCACAATATGCCTACTCAGTAGCATACATTGCAGTCTCCCATCAGTTGTATATGTTAGGGGATACTCCCAATATATACAGATATAATCATATTGTCATATTACAGGGCTCCACATGAGCATGTTCCACACGGCCAACCCAACCCAACTGTATATGAAAAACCCAGCTCTGCTACATCAGTACATGTGGATGTTTTTCTTACAAAGCAAGTTCTAAGCCTTTGCCAGTGTCGCTAGTTAATAGGTAATTGCCATATGGTTATGTCTTAGAGATGCCAAAGAAACAGTATGGCATGCATTTCTTACATAGATATCTACAGTAGGTAGCCGTAAGGGCCTGGCACATCTTCTGTCCTTCCGTGTGTGCTTAAACCTTCTGTAATCCCCTGAAAACAGGAATTAATGACTTGGATTTACATGGTTTGGAGGATTTACTTGGAACAGGTCTTCTGGAGTTATGCCCAAGGAAAACCAGTTTGGTTATAAGGCGCTCACTAGAAACATTGGGAGAATACAGGACGGCTGATCATTCAGTACAGTGGTTTCTTATCTGATACGGGGCACCATGGGTCCACATGGGCATTATTTATTATAATTTATGTCATCCCGTATAGTCTTCTACAAGTAGAAGGCTTCTCCTAAGGAAGGTGAGGACACTGCTCCAAGTTTCTTTTCTTAGATAGGTACATCTTTATTTCCTGCTGATTCCCTGCAGGTACCTGACATGTGTCTGCCAATGCTGCGTATTTGCCTTGTAGTCATTTTATCCAAGCCAGCATTCATATTCTTCTGACTAGCCCTGGGTAGGGTGTAGGTTGGAATATGGAGGGTTCAGGTGGGCATTTGCCTGGCCAAGCTGTTATAGCGCATTAATTAATGTAATCCTTCATTAGCAGAGATCCTATTATTAGTGGTAGGTTGTGTGTTATTCACCCTCCATCACTATACTGGGAAATTATAATGGCTGCATGTGACTGTTTGTGACATTATTATAATTACTTTCTTCATATACTGTGACATCACTGTGTATATTATCCTGTACTGTGACATCACTGTGTGTATTATCCTGTATTGTGACATCACTGTGTGTATTATCCTGTACTGTGACATCACTGTGTGTATTATCCCTGTACTGTGACATCACTGTGTGTATTATCTCTGTACTGTGACATCACTGTGTGTATTATCCCTGTACTGTGACATCACTGTGTGTATTATCCCTGTACTGTGACATCACTGTGTGTATTATCTCTGTACTGTGACATCACTGTGTATTATCCTGTACTGTGACATCACTGTGTGTATTATCCCTGTACTGTGACATCACTGTGTGTATTATCCTGTACTGTGACATCACTGTGTGTATTATCCCTGTACTGTGACATCACTGTGTGTATTATCCTGTACTGTGACATCACTGTGTGTATTATCCCTGTACTGTGACATCACTGTGTGTATTATCTCTGTACTGTGACATCACTGTGTATTATCCCTGTACTGTGACATCACTGTGTGTATTATCCTGTACTGTGACATCACTGTATTATCCCTGTACTGTGACATCACTGTGTATATTATCCTGTACTGTGACATCACTGTGTGTATTATCCCTGTACTGTGACATCACTGTGTGTATTATCCTGTACTGTGACATCACTGTGTATATTATCCCTGTACTGTGACATCACTGTGTGTATTATCCTGTACTGTGACATCACTGTGTGTATTATCCTGTACTGTGACATCACTGTGTATATTATCCCTGTACTGTGACATCACTGTGTGTATTATCCCTGTACTGTGACATCACTGTGTGTATTATCCCTGTACTGTGACATCACTGTGTGTATTACCCCTGTACTGTGACATCACCGTGTGTATTATCCCTGTACTGTGACATCACTGTGTGTATTATCCCTGTACTGTGACATCACTGTGTATATTATCCCTGTACTGTGACATCACCGTGTGTATTATCCCTGTACTGTGACATCACTGTGTGTATTATCCTGTACTGTGACATCACTGTATTATCCCTGTACTGTGACATCACTGTGTGTATTATCCCTGTACTGTGACATCACTGTGTGTATTATCCCTGTACTGTGACATCACTGTGTGTATTATCCCTGTACTGTGACATCACTGTGTGTATTATCCCTGTACTGTGACATCACTGTGTGTATTATCCTGTACTGTGACATCACTGTGTATTATCCCTGTACTGTGACATCACTGTGTGTATTATCCTGTACTGTGACATCACTGTGTGTATTATCCTGTACTGTGACATCACTGTGTGTATTATCCCTGTACTGTGACATCACTGTGTATATTATCCTGTACTGTGACATCACTGTGTGTATTATCCCTGTACTGTGACATCACTGTGTGTATTATCCCTGTACTGTGACATCACTGTGTATTATCCCTGTACTGTGACATCACTGTGTGTATTATCTCTGTACTGTGACATCACTGTGTATTATCCCTGTACTGTGACATCACTGTGTATTATCCCTGTACTGTGACATCACTGTGTGTATTATCCCTGTACTGTGACATCACTGTGTGTATTATCCCTGTATTGTGACATCACTGTGTATTATCCTGTACTGTGACATCAATATGTGTATTATCCCTGTACTGTGACATCACTGTGTGTATTATCCCTGTACTGTGACATCACTGTGTATATTATCCTGTACTGTGACATCACTGTGTATATTATCCTGTACTGTTACATCACTGTGTGTATTATCCCTGTACTGTGACATCACTGTGTGTATTATCCCTGTACTGTGACATCACTGTGAGTATTATCCCTGTACTGTGACATCACTGTGTGTATTATCCCTGTACTGTGACATCACTGTGTGTATTATCCCTGTACTGTGACATCACTGTGTGTATTATCTCTGTACTGTGACATCACTGTGTGTATTATCCCTGTACTGTGACATCACTGTGTGTATTATCCCTGTACTGTGACATCACTGTGTACATTATCTCTGCCTGCTTCCTTCTCCATTTTCTGTGTATCAGTTGCAGAGTACAGCTGATCAGCAGTGGTGCTAGGTTTCCTACCCTCATCGATCTGATATTGATAATCTTTTTGTATTGGTACTTGCAGAAATAGGAGAAATGACATGTCCTCTATAATAGAGGGGTGCTGTATACTGATCTGTTTGATAGCCATGTGCTGATACGCTGTTCTTCCACATGTACCCTCTGCTGACTGTGTTGTATAAAGAGGAATATTAAGTTGTTTGCATAAATTGTTCTGACCTCTCTGTATATAATCCCTCCATAGCAGTGACTACCAGGGCTGGTTTAGAACCTCTTGTATGGCGGCCCCGCTGTCATCACGAGACATCATTATATCCTATTACTTTTCTCAGTGTTTGGTCCTGATGCATTAAAACTGACATAACCTCCTAATACAAGAGCGGTGACAATAGACAGGCTTTGTGGTGATCTCATGCGACGGATGACAAGTCATGTGGCTTTATATATGTGCACCACATTATAGGGTAAATGATTCCAGTTGCATTCGGATGGTTTTTTGGCCCGAGGCTTCATAACAAGCTCAACTGCACATCATTTTATTTTTGTGGATATTTTTTGCAACGGTCGATGAACATCCTGGCACTCAGACAAGCACCTGATGTGTAATAAATAGATAGAAAAGTCAAGGGTAGGAGGAGATGTACAGTGCAAATAAATTCCTGCCACTGGTCGCTAGATACTGATAAATGACATGTCAGCAGCCAAGGCGTGAAATGAGGAGAAGGTACTGATCACTTTTACATGATCTACTGGCAAAGGCTGCACGACCACAGGCCATAATGAGATTCCCCTGCCCTGAGCACATGATAAATAGGAATCTTTCCCTTTGATCCTGATGCCGTATTCTCCATATTATTTCCCAGCTTTCATTGCAATTTCAAGAGACAACTTGTCGTGACCAGGCAGCCGCTGAAACCTTGGCTTGGTGACATGGGATGGGCACGGTGTATAAAGAGAGGAGACGTCGCAGGTGGATTGGAACTTGTTGTTTATAGGTCCCAGATGATGAATGGAGCCCATGCTTTATGATGACGAGATTGGAGACATTTATGTTAAATATCAGTGGTGTCAGTGCCAGGAAATAAGGGTGTCATTTACCCTCGCCAGTGTGATGGATAGCCACTAGAGAAGAACGAACAGTAAAATGTTCAAGATTCGATATTCGTTTCAAGTAGCCCCTCAATAGTCGACTACTCGAATCGAATATCGAACCCTATTATAGTCTATGGGGGAAAATGTTCGTTGCAGGGGTAGGCAACGTTCGATCAAATTACACTTACCAAGTCCACGAGTGAGGGTCGGGCTGGATCCTCCGTGCAGTCTTCTCCGTGCAGCGTCCCCGCGGCGTCTTCCGGCTCTGAATTCACTCTGCCAGGCATCGGGCCTGGGCAGAGCCGACTGCGCATGTCTGCACTACAAGCGGGTATGCACAGTCAGCTCTGCCCAGGCCCGATGCCTGGCAGAGTGAATTCAGAGCCGGAAGACGCCGCGGGGAAGCTGCACGGAGAAGACTTCTAAAGGTAGGAGAAGAACCAGCATTGATTGGCCGACTGTATAGCATTCGGCCAATCAATGCTGGTTCTGCATCAAACTTTTTCATTCGAATAGCGAGTAGTACTCGATCGAGTACGAGTATTTTGAATACCGTAGTATTCGATCGAATACCTACTCGATCGAGTACTACTTGCTCATCTGTAATAGCCACCAACATGCTCATATCAATGGGGGGGCTGATGGATTTGTAATAATCCAATGCTGACTGAATTTACAGGGAATTTACTGGCTTTCAGCGGGTAGGGTTTCCCAGAATATTCCATTTTCAGGTGTATGTTTTAGGCCCCACCCTATATTTACATGACATGCCCAGACAAAGAAAATCTAGACAAAAATAGTGCAGTATGCTCCAAAATACTTTCTAGTAAAACGCATAGCAATCCATATTTTACGCAGGACTGCTGCACACAGTATAATGCCCCCTTAGTGGTCCCCACACAGTTTAGTGCCCTCAAAGCATATAATTTCCCTTTAGAGGTCCCCACACAGTATAATTCCCCATACGTGTATCATTTCCCTTTAGTGGTCCCCACATATTATAATTCCCCATACATGTATAGTTCCCCCTTAGTGGTCCCCACACAGTATAATGCCCCTTGAGTGGCCTCCTCAGAGTATAAAACATAACTAATAGATTGTATAACACTATTTATGTTTCATACTTAGACCAGACAGTCTTGAAATTTGGCAGATTTATCACATTATGACTGATACTGGGTGGAGAATCTGGTGGTACATCCACATTGTTAGACTATCTAGTTGAAGTTTACATTACCTAGGAGTGGGCATAGATTCCAACAAAAATGTGCCAAAACTTTGGTGCTTTAGATTAGCTATTCTCAGCAGCTGATACAAAGAGGAAAGAACAGGAAGCAGATAGTGCTGTTCGCTGTCTAGTGGCAGAACTGGGTCATTGCAGCTTAATGAGAGCTAATCTGCAATACCTGGTCTGGCCACTACACAGAGAACAGAGCTGTCTGTTTCCTGCTCCATTCTCTGTGTATCATTTGCTGAGAACAGCTGATCTGTGGGGGTGCTGGATGTCATACCTTTAACGATCCTGTACTGATGATCTGTCTTTAACATAGGTCTGATAAGATCAAAGCCCTATTATTGACTAATTGACCAATAACCCTGAATAACTGTCATCATCCTAATTAATATGAGCTAAGGGCTAGCGACAAGGCATTGATACCAGATACAAAATGTTGGTATTAACTCCTCTCTTAGCAGTGACGCACTTTATTAAAACAACATGGGGTTAAATAGTAGCAGAGAAAGGAAGTGATAGAACAACAACGTAAGTTTTCATTTTCATTCCTGATTGGTATGGGACATCTCAATCAAACAGAAACAGTTTAAGCAGTTCCATATGCAGCCAGCTACTCCCGGTCCTGCGCGGTAACCTTGGGGAGATGTCTTCTGGCAGCAGCCAAGTATTTGTTTTTCTTGCACCCATCCTGGACGCAGACGCCATCTTATTATATAGCCGCACAGCATGTTTCTTAAGCAGCATATATACATCTTATCAAAGATTATAATGTTTTTGCGATATGACAGAAAACAAAATGAATATATGTCTTTTCTAACCTCATCAGGTCATCAATATTTTTAACTCTTTTGAGTCACCATTTTTCTATTGTGTAAGGACACATATTCTCAGGAATTTTAAGCAAATGTTTTATGTTCCTGATTTACCGTTCATACTCGAGTATAAGCCGAGTTTTTCAGCACAGTTTTTATGCTGAAAAAGCCCCCCTCAGCTTATAGTCGAGTCAAGCAAAAACAAATTTTTTATTTATTTATTTATTTATTTATTTTTTTTTGGGGGGGGGGTGTCTATGACCAGTCGCAATAGCAATGTATAGAATCTCCCATAAAATAGTGAAAAAAAGAAGCTTTAAAAAAATATCATAAAAAAATTAAATAAATAAGAGTTCTAAATCCCTCCTTTCCCTAGAATACATATAAAAGTGGAAAATGACTGTGAAACACAAACACATTAGGTATCCCTGTGTCTGAAAGTGCCCGGTCTACTGAATATAAGGTATCTGCAGTGCTCCTGTTCCGTCGTGAAGGGGTTAATAGGAGCACTGCAGATCCCCTATATTCAGCCAGGCTGAATTCCAAGTGGGGGGAAAAAAACCAGTCCTCAAGCTCAGGGAAGGGGCAGACAGACAACCAAAACACCCCCTCCACTTCCCCAGCATCTACTGCACCCAAAAACTCCAGCCATTTTCATTTTTGAAATTTTCCAGTAGCTGCTGCATTTCTCCCCTCGGCTTATACTCGAGTCAATAAGTTTTCCCAGTTTTTTTGTGGTAAAATTAGGAGTCTCGGCTTATATTCGGGTCGGCTTATACTGGAGTATATACGGTATTTCATCTGGACCATGGTCTATAGGTGAATGAGAAATGATAACGTACAGCTGCTATTGACTGACTGACACCTTTATTAGAGTACTTGAGGGTCTTGGCTCCTGTTCCCTACAATCATGGTCTAAAGGCGGCATATTAAAGTGCTGTAATCCAAAAATATACCTTATAGATAGATAGAGATGCTCTAGGTGTATGTTCAGACCTCTACATCATTGTCCTTCCTAGTATTGTTGCTTGAATTACTACAGAAGACAACAAGGTCATTGCGTTTCATCTACTTATATACAAATAGAATATTATATTCCTTATTATGCACTTATACTAGGAAACAACCATTCACCATTACTTCTATCATGGAGGTTTACATGATATTTGACTATTTGAAGTTTCCTGCTCCTTGCTGCTTGTGTAACTACTAGAGTTTACATGCAGCTAGAGGACTGGATGGCTTTGTAGTTCCATATGAGGTGTATAATCTAGTTTTGCCCCCTCTTATGCTATATGATCTCCATGTTGTGTGTCTGATTTACTGGACTGCGGCGTTGGCTCACTGAGCCACTTCCATTAATATTGCGACAAAGCATTTTATAGCTTTTGTATTCCAATCCTGAAATAATTGGAGCCGTTTCAATCCTCCATCTCCTGACAAGACACTTGTCCCGGTGTATGAGGCGGTGTCACGCTGTGATTTATTTGGGTATTTGTGATTGTGTAGTTACTACTTACATCTTCTTCCATTCAGATGAATTGCTGCCACCGTTTGTAACCTTGCCAGTGATGAAATCCATTCACCTTAGGAACATTGCAGAATATTAAATCATATTGATTCTTTCCAAAGCTACATAGACTAATATAGAAGAGTAGAGGGCATGCTATAAAGAAGGACTACATGCGGATATGTTCCTGCTTTCTTAATGGTGTCAAGTAAAGGCCACACTGGTGTTGTTTATTCACTTCTTCCTCCATGTTAGATTTTGTGCTATTGTGTTATTATGGGGTCTTCAATTTGGCCTTGTCATCCTTACCTGTGGGGCATGTGAATGTGCGCAAGTCTCAACAACAAGAGTAATCCATCATGGGGGTCTGTCACCTCACCCTCATGTTCTACAGGGAATGGGATGAGAAGACTTAAAGGGGTTGTTCAGTTTTCCAAAATAAATGTTATTTATATAATAGGAAGTTCTACAATATTCCAATATATTAGTTACAGTTTTTCAGATCTCTGCAGTGGATAGAAATCAGACCATGGTCATGTGATATACACACAGGTGCACAGCTCGTTACCAGACAGATGTCTGATTACTGGGATGTGATTGTAACAAGCTGTGCACCTGTGTATTATCACATGACCATGGACTGTATATCACATGACCATGGACTGTATATCACATGACCATGGACTGTATATCACATGACCATGGACTATATATCACATGACCATGGACTGTATATCACATGACCATGGACTATATATCACATGACCATGGACTGTACATCACATGACCATGGACTATATATCACATGACCATGGACTGTATATCACATGACCATGGACTGTATATCACATGACCATGGACTGTATATCACATGACCATGGACTGTATATCACATGACCATGGACTGTATATCACATGACCATGGACTGTATATCACATGACCATGGACTGTATATCACATGACCATGGACTGTACATCACATGACCATGGACTATACATCACATGACCATGGACTATATATCACATGACCATGGACTGTATATCACATGACCATGGACTGTATATCACATGACCATGGACTGTATATCACATGACCATGGACTGTATATCACATGACCATGGACTGTATATCACATGACCATGGACTGTATATCACATGACCATGGACTGTACATCACATGACCATGGACTATACATCACATGACCATGGACTATACATCACATGACCATGGACTATACATCACATGACCATGGACTATATATCACATGACCATGGACTGTACATCACATGACCATGGACTATATATCACATGACCATGGACTATATATCACATGACCATGGACTGTACATCACATGACCATGGACTGTATACCCCATGACCATGGACTATATACCACATGACCATGGCCTGTATACCACATGACCATGGCCTGTATATCACGTGACCGTGGACTGTATACCACATGACCATGGACTGTATACCACATGACCATGGCCTGTATATCACATGACCGTGGACTGTATACCACATGACCGTGGACTGTATATCACATGATCATAGATTGTACATCACATAACCATGTACTAATTTTTATCCACTATGGGGAACTTCATCCTCAAAGCACTGTCTTTTACATTGAGAAGTTGTCCTACCCCAGGACAGATAGGATAGCAACTGTGGCGTCCTCATCTCTATACATGTCTATACATTTCTAAGTTCTATCCCTTATTTCTGTGACCTGTTACTGTTTTCTTTTTTTAGCTGCTAAAGAACAAGAATTTGTGTTGGGTAAGGCTGGTCCTTATAGAGGACCTTTCACCACCTCCACTATTTTGAAGTCCTTAGCATCTGTTAATAGTCGCTGCTCCACTGATTCCAGCACAGTTGGAATGATTTCTCTAGCCCCCACTAGCCCCCACTAGCCCCCACCATTACTGAGCAACAATGGTGGATAGTTTTGGTGCCCGATGCAGTACTTCAGCTCTGTAATCTCAGGTGGGGGGTGTGATCTAGAGCTCCAATCAGAGGCAGGCACAAACCTATATAGCAATCTTCTCAGCTAATCCTGCTCTGTAAGGGGAAGTCCACAATGAGTTTTTGGATGCTGAAAAAAACCTGCCTTAGATATAGAGAAGCATGATCTTTTACCCCTTTTTTTCTCTGGGTTGGGGGGTGGTCTCTGGGTAAGGGAGTTGTCCGCTTTCACTGCACTCATAATCCTGTAACCGCATTTTATTACTATTATAGACTTAAAGCACAAAATATTACACATAGTAAAACTACAATATCCAGATGAGTGTGATACATTGTATATGTTCTGTGTGTGGCCACTGTGGGCTTCAGATGAACAATCCTCCTGCCTCATGGGTTCCTGAAGTATCACAATGTGCCCACATAAAAGCGTCTGCGGCCTTCTGACAATATTTACTTTGCTTTGAACTCCGGCATGGTACAAGTGCAAACACCGATGACAGCCGAAAATGACAGATCTAATAATTAATATGGGGATGATGTGATGGTGATGACAGGCGAAATATGCCGCAGCACAACTGCCTCTGCGTCATGTTGTAGCTTGTTCCAGATGAAGGCACAGACTATTGGCAATCTCTTCTGTGTACTGGGGAATGGCCAAGAATGTGGCAGATAACTTGTTACTAGTCTGGGATGTGCTGAACAGAAGCCATTGTGGAGAATGGACGCCTTGTACACGGCCTTCTATCATGTTATATGCTATTCTTGTCTCGTCTGGACTGAAGTGATGGTATGGAGAAATGAGCATGTGCAGTAGTCCTGTATTACATGGCAGGGCCGGCACTAGTGTATACAACTCAATACACAGGATACCAAGAATTTTCCTATGTTACGTCCATATTGATTTTTTTGACTCAGTCTTTTGTCAGTGTTTTACCTGAAAAAAACTCCAACATCACCCCCTGCTAAGTTATATATATATTATAACAACCACTCATATACATACATATATATATATATATATATATATATATATATATATATATATATATTAAAGGGGTTGTCCATTTTGAGACCAATATTGAGGGACAAATGTTGTTTGTATAATAAATATTTCTTTGCTGTTTTCTAGATCTCTGGTCCATGGTCATGTGATGTACAGTCCATAGTTATGTGATATATGGTCCATGGTCATGTGATGTACAGTCCATAGTTATGTGATATATGGTCCATGGTCATGTGATGTACAGGCCAGGGTCATGTGATGCACACACAGGTGCACAGCTCGTAGTCACAGCATGGTAATCAGACATCTGCCTGGTAACGTCCTGTATACCTGTGTGTCCATCACATAACCATGGACTGATTTTTATTCACAGCCAGTAAACAGAACGAATGACAGCAAGCGGAGATCTAGAAAACCAAGGACTATGTATCAGCTTTGACTTATTGTATGTTTATATTTTTATGAAAAGAATAATACAGAGAAGGCATCAGCGTATGAGTACATGTAGAAGAGAAGTATCATATAAGAAACACATTTTCACTTGAGGATTTCTTTGAAGGACTGTATATACCCTCTTTCTCCCTATATACCCTCTTTCTCCCTATTTCTCCCTATATACCCTCTTTCTCCCTATATACCCTCTTTCTCCCTATATACCCTCTTTCTCCCTATATGCCCTCTTTCTGCCTATATACCCTCCTTCTGTGTCTATGGGTGTCCACTCTACTTGCTTATGGCTGGCAATGTGACGTGAAAAGTTGGAAATCACCAGGATTAGCTGAGAATCTGGCAAATTTATTTTAACATCTATACATAGAATATATCTGAATATCACACAACTGATAAGAATTGTTCATGGAAATGTATATAAGAAACAAGCATAGAATTTGCAAAAACACAAAGCAAAAAATTCCAGACAAAACCAAATGTTTCAAACTTGAACAAAACTTCATTTCTTCATTATTCCTATACTCTGCTGCCACCATGTGGCTATCTGTGGTACTACAGAAGGTAACAAAATTGTGAATCGAGTTTAATTTCTGTAAAATGTTCATTGGAAGCTGTATAGGGGGCGCTAAATAATAAGCGGCCTTCATTATGTGATATGTGGTTGAAGAGAAGTATAGAGCTGATATGGTTTTCTAGGCTTTTATATAAATAGGGTGATATAACAAACGTCATAGATTTTGGAGACTTTTACTATGGGGTCTATGTAAGTATAATAAATCCCTCTGTGGCCACAGACCTTGGTTTCAGTGCTGGTAGGGAGGGGGCTACTTTTTGTAATGCTACAGCAAGCAACATTACTCTAGTTGGGGGTTAGAATGTGTCATTGTATAAGTAAAGGCAGGTGTCTGGTGGCTCTACTACAGAGAAGCCGGAGCGTCTCAAGGAGTAAAACCTCAGTGATTTCTACTTTGGATGAGATCAGAATACCATAGATCCTTTGAGTATATTAAAGGGGTTGCTCAGAAATTTCCTGGCCTGTCCTTAGGATAGTCAATAAATATCTGATAAGATCAGTGATGGGGCGACAGGTGGTCTTGTACAGATCAATATCCATACTATACCCTGTATGGAGTTGGAAGCAGATGGCTCTGTGTACTGTATAGTGGTGAAGCTTGGCTGCAGTACCGTGCCTGGCCACTACACAGGGTGTGGAGCCAACTGCTTACAATTTTACGGTTGGCAGTGTGTAGTATGGGCACCAGTGGTCCTGTACTGCTGATCCTGTCGGCCTCACCGATCAGATATTAAGGATAGGCACTAAAGTAAAAATTCCTGGACACTTCCTTTAAGAAATGGATCTCCTTGGATCCACTGTAAATCTGTAATGTGCCAATACTACTTGCCAACGATGACCTTTCTCCTTGGTTTTGTATTGCAGTGTTCATCATGGCGTCCGGACTCTTGGTCTATCCCTTCGGCCTCAACTCGGCTACTGTGAAAAAGTACTGTGAGAACTCAAGTATATACTATGCAGGAGACTGTCAGATGGGCTGGGGCTACATGCTTGCCATTGTCGGGGTCATGTTATCTGTGTTTTTGCCATTCTTTGCTAAATATGCACCAAAAGAACACATCTCCCCAACCCCCATCCCTACTATTTTATAGTATTTTATTTTTTGCAAACAATGACAAAGTTCCTGTCTACAGATGATGGATAGACAAAGGTATTAGAGCACTTCTCTGCCGCGGTGCAGCTTATACATATACATCAGATTGATATTGCATTGAGCGTCTTCCTGAAGCATGACAATATTACGTAATATTACTTCACACTGATTTTCTTAGATTTCCTACAACTTCCCTCTATTTACTGTCATGGCTACCTCCAACCGATCATGAATTCTGTGATGGAAGCCAGATATGGGAGACAATGGGATTGTAAAGTGCTGTGTTACACATACATGTGTCCGTGGTGCCTATAACACGCTACCAGTGTACTGTATGCCTGTTCTGAGACACACCGGACATGCTGTGGACAATAGGGACACTCTGTGTATAAGATACAGGGGTGTCCACCCTTAAATTTGGTTAAGGACTCCAGTTTCCCAAGGAACCAATTCATTACAATATTGCAACATACTAACAAAACCATTGACACACTGCAATTCACAACTCAACCACCAGGTGGCCACTCACAGATACATATAGGATAGGCATCGTGTGACACAGTACCACAAAATCACGTTGTGTTCCTAACCTGGTCATCTCCTGCTACACGTCTTAGGAAATGTTGTGTAGACAGTAAAGATAAGGAAGGACATATCTGTAGATGTTTCACCTGGGCATTTTGTATATATTTCACATGATAGTCTCAGAGCGTGAGGCAGTATTGGTTAATAACATAAAGCTTTAACCCTTCAGTGTACAGGAATTCCTTTAATTCAACATCCAGGAAGCCAGAAATTCTGTAGGGTTCAGCTCTGGCACAATGATCATCCTTAAAAGAGTTGTCCACTTTGGGCAATCCCTTAGTGTTAGAAGATAAAATAGTCGCACAAAGTTTCGCCGCTGGGATTGTCAGCAGTCAGCGGTAATCTGCGGGGGATCCTGCAGCAAGTTCGCAACTTCCGTGTACCACAAGAGGAATTAAGCACTACATGTAAGGGCTCATTCACATGGCAGGACTCAGTACACAACCCCATAGAGTTTAATGGATCTATAAACAGTCTGTGTGAGTGATCCAATCCTATATGTCTATAGGCTGTGTCTCATGTCTATGAGGGATCTGGGAAGAACGATTACCCCTGAGTGTACACTTGGCTTTTTATTACGGCAGACTGCTCGGTGCGGTCATGTGACCGTAGCCTAATACATATCAGGTCCTCCAAAACAAGACATGGTCTTTGTATTGTGTGCATTTTCTTCCAAGTGAAAAAATTAACTCACTTTCTAAATATTCTTCATTAAAAATTTCCAACTGTTTCAGTGCTAGAGCGGAGCCTGTGTAACTCCTTCGTGGTGCGGGTTGTCTTGCTGCTTCTGACATCTCGTAGTACACTGCTCCTGGATCAGTCTGCTCTCACCCTCATTTTTCTTAAAGTGAAAAGGGGAAATTGTACATGGCAGAGGAAGGAGAGGACTCGCAGTCTGCAAGGGGAGAGATCACATAAGAACCTAAGGCGGAATCTGCGGGGAAAGTGGGAGAGGATGGATATCAAGGTGTAGAGACTGCAGAGAACCTTCTACACAATGTGCACTGGAGACAGGAGGGGATTATATAGACAGCATCAGAGAGAAGAGACCGCACACAATCTCTGCTACAATGAATAGACTCGGTGACTTTGCCACCACAACATCTGTATTTTGTATTGTAGGCTGCATACACTTTTACCAGTCTCTACTACAGTGTCTTGTAAGGAAATTAGTAATATGCTGAGACTGTGTGTATATATATCATCCAGCTGTGTAGCTGGGGGCAGTGTGGTAGCTAGATTTCCCTTTAGCTAGGGTACAGTACAATTTGAGGCCCTAGTCCTGTACCCAAATATCCTGACCGAGGCAGAACGGCATGTTATAGCCCCGTGGCATCCAACATCAAGGGCCGGACACATACTGTAAATGTTGCGTTGTGGGTATTTTCGCTCTTTTACTCCCAACATCATCCTTCCAGTTGCTGGAATCCCCTGTGATGTGTTGACAGGGGTCATAACAACCTCTGTGTGAAGTCCATTCACAGGATACAGGCTGCCATAAATGGCCCCTTGTGTGTCTCCGTTTGGAGGGGAGCACCAGACCTGCAGCACTTCTGGAGTCCAATAATAATAGAATACAAGCTGATGATATAAAGGCGGACTTCGGTTCTCATATTTGAGATTCAGGTAACTACACAGACACGAGGCAGTGAGTAGAATACAAGATTTCCACATTAGATTAACACTGGTGATAGAGTCAGCAAATGGGAAATCTATTTTTATTGTCAGCAGCCACGGCCGAAAAGGAAGAAATACAGGACGCCATTGACTTCCGTCACAATGCAGAACGTATTCATAAAGTATTCTCTACGATTGTACAAATTATACAGATTTTACACCCTGCTATACATAAGATGGCTCTTATCTGAATGCTAATTTTTTGGACAACTTTCACCCCCAACCTCCCCATAAACATGCTCAGATCATGCATATATCTATCAATAGGGGAGACAGAAAATCTGTTTATTGGCCCCCCTGTGATATATTGTAATTGACTATGATCACACCTCCCCCTAGTGATAAATCTTGGGTAGTGACACTACTTTGTCAGTTTTTAAAAGGGGTTATCTGGTTTCTTAGACTGATGGCCGACCTTCAATAGGGCAGAGTTACAGTACCTACATGTTTATATAGCGAGTGAGGAGCGTGGCTGTCCTGTGCTGCCCAAACCCCCACAGATCTAATACTGATGGCCTATCAACCATAGAGACCGGATATCCCCTTTAAGGCTACGGCCCCACCTAGTGGGCTGCAGCAAAAAACACACCTGAACGCAACACAGCGACTTTCACAGGTAGGAATCTCTATGGACTTTCTTCTTCAGTGATACCATTAGGGACACCATCCGTGTCTCCGTAGGTATAATTGACGTGCTGCGATTTCCAAAACCATTATGGCGTGTCAGGGCTCGTTCACATCTGCGGCCCGGTCTCCGTACTTAGGTTTCCGTTTCCTGCCTAAAACACAGGCAGGATACGGAAACCTGCAGGAGACTTTCTCACCCATTCATTTGAATGGGTGAGAAAGCTGTCCGGCCGTGCGCGGCGGTGAGCGTTTTGCGCTCTCCGCCGCGAAACCGGGTTTTATAATCCGGACACAGAGTCGGACATGCAGTACTCTGTGTCCGGATAAAAAAATCCGGTTTCGCGGCGGAGAGCATAAAACGCTCACCGCCGCGCACGGCCGGACCCGGTCTATGGTTTCCGTCTTCTGGCATGCAGAAGACGGAAACCATAGAACGGAGACCACAGACGCAGGTGTGAACCTAGCGTCAGCTGCCCTTAATGTTCCACAATGTGTGGATGGGATTTGCTAGGATTGCATTCACTTTGCAGTGACTGTACAATGGCCTGCCATTACTCCTCCCTCTTTGATAAGGACTGGAATTCTTTAGAAGCTCCTTATAATAAACTGCTTCAATTTATAAGAATAAAACTGTTGTTTAAAGAATGTAGAAACTATAACTGAAAGCTTCGGAAATATATAAGGCCGTATTCACATCTGAGGCAGAGACCCCTTTAGGAGTCTCCATGTCAGAGTCCGTCTAAAGTTACAGACAAAATAATTACTGCATAGTCCACGTTATACTGGATAGGATCTGCCATGCTCGGCTGGTTATTACACCGATGAATTTTCACTGTTCTTTTTGTTCTTCTGCACCTATGTTGGAACAGAAAAATGGAAAGCACACCTCATATGTGACTGCACACGCACCCCTCATGGTTTGGTTAAACTGTATGGTTCTTTGAAGATCTAGGCTTAGATTCATTTCTGTGGTTAAAATAAAGCTAAAACCACAAGGCTCATATATGTGAAAACAACTTTAAGGCTAAGGCCCCATGGGCTGGAAACACCACGCAAAACCGCTACGGGAACAAGAGCGACATGAACGCATCGCGGTTCTTCCCACAGCACTTTGAAGAGAAAGTTCACAGAGTTTTCCTCTGCAGACTTTCTCTTACCATTATATCTATGGGAATGCTGCCGGCGCTTCCGTAGATATAATTGACATACTGCAATTTTCAAAACCGTGACGGTTTTGGAAATTGCAGCATGCCCACTTTGTGATTGTTTCTGCAAAGTGAGCATGGGATTCGCATGAATCCCATCCACTTTGCAAGTACTGTAGAGCGCTGTGATTTTTATCGTGGCGTCCCGGCCTAAAGGGGTTTTCCATTTGAAGGTTTCACCTGTTCTTCTGTCTTCTCTCCCTTCCACTTCCTGGGTTCAGTGACAAATTGGTGGGTGGGCTTAGTCTGTGTGATGGACAGCTCAGGTCAGCAGTTTTCTCCTAAGACTAAACTACAAGAGGACATAACGGGTCAAACACTGTTGTAGCCCTTATTTGGTCATGTCATTCCCTGCGCTTGGCCACCTCTATTCTCCTCCCTGTGATTGACGGCTAGTGGATCCTTCTGTCATCTCTGGAACACTAGCCATCAGTCAGAGGTGGCCAAGATCAAGGAATGACATCACCAACCACGCCATCAATACCGAGGTAGTCTGACACCTAGGTAACAAGCTGTAAGCACTGAGAAGGCATATTCAGCAGTGCATGGCTAATGGGAAAGCAATGTGTTGGGGAAAACACTACAATTCTAACTCTAATCCTGGAGATGGAATACCCCTTTAACTATACAGTACATTATAGCCTATTTGGTAGTGATGGTGTCCTATGGTGCTATGTGACACATTGCTGACATGTGACTATACTACACACTGCAGCGGACCCCCAGTACCACAATCTATGTTGTCCTCTGCCATGTGAAGCGCTGGTAATAAATGACTCCAGTACAATGACGTATACAATTATACAGAGGACATACCTATGTCGGATTCATGTATTTCACAATACATAATAGCACCCCCCACCCTGTATTAATATTTATGTTTAGTCGTCTTTTGTGGAAAGTTTCTTGATTAACAGGAAAGGAAAAGATAAAGACGGCAATATAAGTGCAAACAGAGGAGTACAAAATAAATGGAAAAATAGGACCAGCGTAGGTGGGTAAGATGTATGACAACAAATCCACTTAAAAACTGAACTAGGAAAATAAGGTTGGAGAGGAGAATGGGATCCAGGGACCTGATGTAGCAGCGAGGTGCAGGACACGAGAGGTCCATGAGAGAGGGCACCATACCTGTGTCTATAACCTCACAGCATACACAACAATAGGAAAAGGAGAGGGACAACAGATCTGGGATGGGGAATAATAAAATGAGGCCATGAGGAAGTGTTACAGGCGGTCCTTCTCATTGCAGATATCATGGAGGGCGTGATAGATGGACCAATATCCATCCTGTCTGGACTGTATTAGAAATCACTTCTCCTTGCACATAGGATACTTCCTGGTGATCCTGTTATAGACTCCTGTTTATACGCAGCAGCCTGAGCCAATGAGAAGGCATTCACTCTCATTTAAAAAAAAATTACTGACACTTTCTTCTGTCATGTTTTTCACTTTTTTGACGTGAAAAAAAGTCCTGCTTGTGGGACTTTTTCTTCCATTACATAAGTATTCAAACATGACAGAAAGAAAGCGTCTGCCATGATATTTTACATTATGGTCAGTGGGAATGGATGTAGACGAAGGGGGCTCAGACTGCATCTGTCACTCTACTAACATTAATGTCTGTTGATCTTATCCTATGACGGAACTAGAATAACAGTAGTGTGAACATACTCCAATCCTCCCCTGTACCTTGTCACTTACATAATATTTTTGGTCAAGAACAATTCTGCCCCAGTAAATATGAGACATTACAAATAACCTATCTGGATATAAGCTCTTCCATCACAGTATATTCTCCTCTGCTGGCTTCTGTTACAGAATTTGGCTCAGTATTATACAGGTGATCATTGCACATTGACATTCCTTCAGGTTAACCTCTCCCTATTATGTGTTATGAGTTGGTCATTTAATATGGCGTTCAGAGTGATACACATGAACATATTTTGATTTTTAGCACCACATAGACAATGAGGAGGGCAAGGAAAGTCCAAGAAAATCAGTTCTCCTTTATGGGCTGCTTCTGTATGCCATAGCAAATCTTACTAATGTGCCCACTGATAGGTCCACCATGTTCTAATCTCCATTGTGTAGATTTGCTGTGATATTTTAGAAGATGTCACTTCTAACAACTGATGACTGTGATAAACAGACCGAGGGATTTCCATCTAGGAAGGACAAGTTGCCACCTAACCATCCTGTGCCTTTAATAAAAGATCAATTGAACAAATTGTTATGTACCAGGGATGTTTATTATCTGCAAGATGTTGTACATTCTGTAAAATACTATTTCGATTCTGTATTTGTCTGTTTGCAACAGTTCGGTGGATATTTGTAAAATAAATAAACTATTCAAGTCATGTTCCTTTTTAGTGTCTTCAAGGAAAGAAAAGAAATTGTCTCTTCTTATTTTACCTTTTATTTATACTCAGATGTTTGGATTATGATGTTATAAACTGGTAACTAAAATATATTTTTCATTGATTTTGTCACACTAATAAAGTACTTTTTATTCAAAATGGCTTGTCATTTTTTGTTCAAAGAGAAGATAAGATACACCTAATACCCCCCTTCAAAGAGAAGATAAGATACACCTAATACCCCCCTTCAAAGAAAAAATAAGATACAATACAACTAATACACCCCCATCCTGATCCTCCATGAAATCCCTCCTTACTAAACAGAAGGCACCAGCCTTATGGATTCACAATAAACTGCTATACATGCTTTACATTACTTTTATGTGCATTAGGCTAAGGCCCCACGTTGCGGAAACATCGCTTTTTTTGGTGCAGATTTTGCTGTGGTTTTTTGAGCTAAAGTTAAGAATGGCTAAAAAACAAATGGGGAATATATAGGAAGAGCTTATACTGCTATATTTTACTCAATCCACTCCAGCCCTGGGCTCAAAAAACGCAGCAAAATCTGTAACAAAAAAATCTGCGTGTCCAACAGTGGCCTCTCTACACAGTATTATGTCCCAAAGTGGCCCCTCCACACAGTATTATGCCAATGGTATTCGTTGCAAATATTGCAAAAATTTCAGGTTCAGCAAACCCCCAGATTTTTGGGGTACACCCATCACGAACTATTATTATACCCTGGGGTCTTGTCAGACCAGAATATAATGATCGAAGACCCGGGGGAGTATACAAAACATAAAAACCAGTGATACTCACCTCTCCTGGGCTCCACCGCTACTACTTGCTATTTTCGGCCCTCTACAATGACATCACAGACATGGGTTATGCTGGTGTCATTATGCGTTGCGGCACCAGGCTGACCCGCTTGACGTCTGTGATGTCACTACACAAGCTGAAGCATGGAGTTGTGCCGGAGAGGTGAATAGCAATGGTTTTTATGTTTGCTCACCTCCCTTGGGCCTCTGATCATTATACTCAGGGGTCACGACTTCCTCCACTTCCCCTTTTTCCCACCAGGGGCCCCAGCGACATGATTTGAGATGCAAAGGGACACCTGGAGAGCAGAAGGGGAAGGAGAGGCAGTCGTGAGCAGGAACGGGGATAGGTAAGTAAACAGGGCCCGTTACCTGCTGTGATAATGGCCTATGTAGAAAAAAAAAAAAAGCAGTAGGGGCCCCTATGATGATGAGACCTGTGGCAGTCGCTAAAGCGGTACTTACGCCACTGCCTATGACTATTTCTGTAGCCCCTCTTAGTCTTAGACTAGAAACCTCTTACCTCAGTGATCCAGGGATACAAGCTTGGTGACATAATGTGCAGGAGGCCTGGGAACCTCAGGGAAGCAAGTGAATCCAGTCTAAGTTTGGATATACACATAACCAAATAAACAGTAACAAAGAACATTTTTTTATTATTTGCATGAATACACATTACCCAACTTAGCACACTGCGATAATATCTGGTTATTTCAAATAAAAGCTACTTTTATATCATAGAAACTAAATAACATTGGTTAGATAGGACCCCCTGACATGTCTGGGTTATTAAATATTTCTATTAACCACAATATAACACGGAGCATTTTTCCAGTAAGTCTATATTGTGCTCTGTAATTCTGCCAGGAAGTTTATGAATACATTGGAAACAGGGTATTAGCAGTGAGGGTATGTCCATACACAGTAGTCAGTGCTGACTGCCAGACTGTGAGGACACACAAACCTTAAACAAGTTCAATGGTAACAACCAGTTTATAACATGTATTTCTACATTTGCAGGAAGAATAACAGAGGAACTACACAGAGTTATAAGAAAAGATGCTCTAGGGTTGTTATTTTCTTGGGAATACAAGTAGTTACCAAAACGTACACGTCAGTAAGTGACATACTCTAAAATAATTCATCCTTTTTTACTGAAGACTCACTGCCATGTCTACATCTCACTTAGTGTCTTGTACACTATTGCCATACATCTCCAGCTCTTTATCAGCAGCCATAATATACTCCTTGAAGGTCTGCTGCTCTGCCCCTGAGGCTGGTCTTATAGAAACACACTTAAACATGTTTTTCTTCTGGTCATAATTCCCCATCGCTCTATGAATCCGACCTCTGATTAGTCTTGGCAAGTCCCGGTCCTAAGAAGAAACATAATAATACAATAGTAAGGTGTACATTGGGGTCTAATGTCTGTATCTAATGGACTGTAAGTATCTGATCTACAAGTGTAAATAATGCAGTAAAGGGATGTATGTACAGTGGTATCACATAGTATGTTATTATATATACATATGGTTCTAATCCTATAATGTCTTGCACTGTGAAACTTTATAGACCGATCAGAAGAACATAAGCTGCCAAAATAAATACTTTGTAGACTTAAAAAAGTTTAGAAACTAATATAAATGTGCAATAAGCCAGTTTTTAGATTGTGGCCGATACTGCCTCACAAAAAATCTATTTGCCATTTAGGCAGATTCCTGTTAACACCTAAAATAAAAATTTTATTAAATTTAAATAGAAGCACATTTATTCCTGGTGCACGACAAACAGCTATGTAACAGTATATATATATATATATATATATATATATATATATATATATATATATCCGCTGGGCCCAGTGGGAGTTTAATGCAATAGTGATATATATATTTCTCACATAGTAGATAAACTTTAATATAATTAAACATTGATAGACATTAGGTCTAAGTTGATCAATATGACTACTGAGCTATAATAGACCAAATATGGCTTTAAATAGCAAGAAGCTATCACTATTGTAAGAAAGTGACAGGAAAAGTCCTGGAAGGACGCTATATCTCCCCCAGAGTCCTCTCATATGTGTGGTGAGTGAGGGCTTCATATAGCTGTAGTAAGGCATCTGTCAGTATTAACCTCTTCTCATCCTACTGCAGGAAGGAGCTTTCGTGTACAGGTGGGAACAGTTAGGCCTAATCACAGGCCTATAAAGCCTCTCCAGACTTCTGTCCTGGGCAGTTCCTGGGGGAGAGTGGTGGAGCCAGGTCCTGGCCATCCAAACTGAAAACTGGTGAGACCAGTGGGTGCTCCACAGCTTGTATTTTTGTTGCTTTGTTTTGTCCGTGTGGTTGAAGCAAGCCACACGTATAGACAGAGTGCATCTGTGTAGTTAGTCGCCTAGCCGGGCAGGTATTTGTGTTTGTTTTTGCCTGAAGTAAAGGCCTGTTTATTTTTGTTTGCCAACACCTTTAAACCTTTTTGCAAAATAAACACACAGGGCTAAAACCCTGTTCAAACTGATTTTGGTGTCTGTCTCTGACTGTCTGGGTCCGCTGCTGCTACCGCTGAGCCTACCTCCCCCACATTTGGTGCTTCGGATGCGGGCAAGCCCAGTTTAAAACAGCTCTTAAAGAGACAGATACCTTTTTTTTTTTTTTTTTCCTCACTCTATCACCTGATGTCCTGGGTGAAGGCGGTGGGAGAACAAAGCACAAACGCGGCCGCAATGGAAGACCTGGTTAAGCTGCTTGGACAGGCCCAGATGGCTGCTGAAAGGCGACAACAGCGTGCAATGGAGGCCTCTGAAAAATGGCAGCAAGCGATGAATGTGATGTTCATGAAGCAGTTGGCTGCGTTAAGTAAGACCTTGGCTGCTCAAAAACCGGAGAGAGAGTCGGCGGCTGAGACCCAAGAGGTGAGACCCACTGCTCGAGCTGCTGTACAGAGTTCGTTACAAAAGATGACATCCACAGACGACGTGGAAGCGTATTTGCATGTCTTTGAGCGGGTTGCAGAACGAGAAAAGCTGCCAAGAGACCAGTGGGCAGATGTCGTGGCGCCTTTTTTAACCGGGGAGCCACAAAAGGCGTATTATGATCTGTGTGAGACAGAAGCCAGGGACTATACCAAGCTGAGGGGAGAAATCCTAGCCCGACTTGGAGTAAACATGCATGTACGAGCCGGAAGGGTACATCAATGGACTTTTTCTGAAAGCCTCCCGCCCAGGTCTCAAATGCATGATCTGGTCTACCTGGTGAAGAAGTGGCTTCAGCCAGAAGAAGCCTCCCCTGCCAAGATGGTGGAACGGGTAGTGCTGGACAAGTACACCCGCTCCCTTCCTCCTACAATCCAACGCTGGGTTGGCCAAGCAGGGCCCATGACGGCAGAGGAGCTGGTTTGCCTGGTGGAGAGATATCGGGCCACTGAGGAACTCCTCCAGACACCCTCCCGACCAACCTCCCCGAAATCTGGCAAGATAATACCCACCAGTAGGGGTGTGAGGAGGATTGGACTGGAAGGTTGTATACCCGGGGAGCAGGCAGCCGGAACCGTGTTCCCTAGATTCAAAAGGCAAAATGGCGACCAATCCCATTTACGGTGCTGGCGGTGCCATGAGATGGGACATGTGGCGGCACGTTGCCCTCTGACCAGTGAGCCAATGGACTGTAGCAGTTTTTCTCAACCTGTCTGTCTAGCCGAACTGCCGACTGATGAGGATCCCCAAATGTGTGTGGTAACTGTGGGAGGACAGTCTGTGTCTGCTCTCATGGACTCTGGTAGTGTGGTGACCCTGGTACGTGCAACTCTGGTGGACCCTGCCCAATACAATGGGCGTACGGTCGGGGTCTTGTGCATCCATGGTGACATCAGAAAGTACCCAATAGCCGAGGTCCCCATCGAGACTACCTGTGGGGTAGTCCATCACCAGGTAGGTGTAGTTCAGAGTCTGTTCCACAGTGTCATTCTTGGAAGAGATTTTCCTGGGTTCTGGAGCCTGTGGAAAAACCAAGATAAAGAGCAGGAGGGGTGTGAAAGGTTGCCGAAAATTGATCCTGAACCTTTCGACCCGGACTGTGGTGGGCCAGCAATAGCCGCTGTCCCAGAAGAAACTAGCTCGCCTCTTACCGTGTTAGCTGGTGACACTGAAGGTCAGCAGGAGGTGTCTGACCTACCAGAACTTGAGGTGTCCCATGACAATTTTGGTACTGCCCAACTCAGGGACCCACACTTGTCTCGGGCACGAGAAAATGTAAAAGTGATCAATGGTAAGTCCCAATATCCGGGGGCTGATCAAGAATTTCCTTATTTTGCTATGAACCAGGATTTACTGTATAGAGTAAGCAAAATAAGAAATAATGTTATTGAGCAATTGTTGGTACCCCAACCCTTCCAAAAAGTGGTTCTCGACTTAGCCCATAAGCATGCACTGGGAGGACATTTGGGGTATGAGAAAACTAAAGAACGTATATTACAACGTTTCTATTGGCCGGGGGTGGACAGACATGTACGAGATTACTGTAGCTCCTGCCCAGTGTGCCAATTGACTGCACCAGTCTCACACTTCAGAAGTCCATTAGTACCCCTCCCAATTATAGAGGTGCCCTTTGAGCGTATAGCTATGGATTTGGTGGGACCACTGGTGAAATCGGCTAGGGGACATCAGTACATATTGGTCGTAGTAGATTATGCTACCCGATACCCTGAGGCCGTGCCCCTCAGACATACCTCAGCCAAGCTAATCGCAAAGGAGTTGTTTTATATGTTTTCCCGAACCGGTATCCCTAAAGAGATCCTGACGGATCAAGGTACCCCCTTTATGTCCAAAGTTACAAAGGAAATGTGTAAGCTCCTGGGTATTAAGCACTTGAGAACCTCTGTCTACCACCCCCAGACCGATGGCCTAGTTGAGAGGTTTAATAAGACCCTTAAAGGAATGTTGAAAAGGGTGGTTAGCAAGGATGGTAAGGACTGGGATTGTTTGCTGCCATATTTTATGTTTGCCATCCGAGAGGTACCCCAGTCCTCCACCGGATTCTCTCCCTTCGAGCTAGTGTATGGAAGACATCCAAGGGGTCTATTGGATATTGCTAGGGAAACTTGGGAACAGGAACCCACTCCCTACCGTAGCGTTATAGAACACATAACCCAAATGCAAGACCGAATTACCGCAGTAATGCCCATCGTAAAGGAGCACATGGAGCATGCTCAGTTGGCACAAAGCCGTGTTTATAACCGAAAGGCTCAGCTCAGATCCTTTAACCCAGGTGACCGGGTATTAGTGCTCGTGCCCACCGTAGAGAGTAAATTCCTAGCCAAATGGCAAGGTCCATATGAGATAATTGAAAAAGTGGGAAATGTAAACTACAAGGTCTTCCAACCAGGCAGGAGGAAACCTGAACAGATCTACCATGTGAATCTGTTAAAACCCTGGAAAGAGAGGGAATCCATGTCGGCTCTAAGTACCCCTAGAGAGGTGGCCACTAAAGGCAGAGGTGCAATTGGTAATCATTGTCCTGATGTACAGATAGCGTTGACTCTGTCTAAGGTACAGGCACAAGAGACAAAGGAACTAGTACAGAGAAACACTGATGTATTTTCAGAGACCCCTGGGCGTACTAATCTAATAGCGCATGATATTGTAACCGAGCCGCAGGTACGAATCAATTTGAAGCCCTACCGTGTACCTGAAGCTCGTAGACAGGCCATAACAAAAGAGGTTAACAATATGTTAGCTCTTGGGGTGACTGAAGAATCAAAAAGTGCGTGGTCAAATCCTATTGTCCTGATTCCCAAACCCGATGGTACAATCAGATTTTGTAACGATTTCCGTAAATTAAATGAAAATTCAAAGTTTGATGCCTATCCGATGCCCAGAGTAGACGAGCTGATCGAGAGGTTAGGGACTTCCAGGTACTTCTCGACTTAACAAAAGGGTATTGGCAGGTGCCGCTTACGGAAAGTGCTAAAGAGAAAACTGCATTTGCCACCCCAGATGGGCTCTTCCAGTATGTAACCATGCCTTTCGGTTTACATGGTGCTCCCGCCACCTTTCAGCGGTTGATGGACAAAATCCTCAAGCCACATCGCAGGTATGCTTCAGCCTACCTTGACGATATTGTCATTTTCAGCCCTGATTGGGGGAGCCACTTGCCGAAGGTCCAAGCGGTACTAGATTCGCTTCGGGCAGCCGGATTAACTGCTAACCCCAAAAAGTGCACTTTGGGCCTTGAGGAAGCCCGGTATTTGGGGTACACAATAGGAAGAGGAGTAATCAAACCCCAGGTGAATAAAGTAGAGGCTATCCAGAATTGGCCCCGTCCCGTAAGTAAAAAGCAGGTGAGGGCTTTCCTGGGAATTGTGGGGTACTATAGGAGGTTCATACCCAATTTTGCCTCCATTGCAGCTCCCCTGACTGACCTGACCAAGGGAGGGAGAACTGGCCTCATCAAATGGAGTGAAGGGGCTGAGGGGGCATTCCAAAAGTTGAAAGCGGTCCTTTGTATACAACCAGTCTTGGTCACTCCCAATTATGCCAAAGAGTTTGTGGTACAGACTGATGCCTCAGATGTAGGGTTAGGGGCCGTCCTTTCACAGGTGATTGAAGGTGAGGAACATCCAGTCACATACCTGAGTCGAAAGCTCACTCCTGCAGAGAAAAATTACATTACATTATTATTGTAGAAAGGGAGTGTTTGGCCATCAAATGGGCTCTGGAGTCCCTACGATATTATTTGCTGGGCCGACAGTTTCGGTTGATTACGGACCACTCCCCTCTCACATGGATGTCTCAGGCTAAAGAAAGAAATGCCCGGGTTACGAGATGGTTCCTTACTTTACAAAATTTTAAATTTAAGGTCAAACACCGATCCGGGAAATTACAGGGGAATGCAGATGCTTTGTCCAGGACACATTGTATGGTGGCGAAAGGTGTTCGCCCCTATAGGTTCGAACAAAGGGGGAGGGTATGTAAGAAAGTGACAGGAAAAGTCCTGGAAGGACGCTATATCTTCCCCAGAGTCCTCTCATATGTGTGGTGAGTGAGGGCTTCATATAGCTGTAGTAAGGTATCTATCAGTATTAACCTCTTCTCATCCTACTGCAGGAAGGAGCTTTCGTGTACAGGTGGGAACAGTTAGGCCTAATCACAGGCCTATAAAGCCTCTCCAGACTTCTGTCCTGGGCAGTTCCTGGGGGAGAGTGGTGGAGCCAGGTCCTGGCCATCCAAACTGAAAACTGGTGAGACCAGTGGGTGCTCCACAGCTTGTATTTTTGTTGCTTTGTTTTGTCCGTGTGGTTGAAGCAAGCCACACGTATAGACAGAGTGCATCTGTGTAGTTAGTCGCCTAGCCAGGCAGGTATTTGTGTTTATGTTTTTGCCTGAAGTAAAGGCCTGTTTATTTTTGTTTGCCAACACCTTTAAACCTTTTTGCAAAATAAACACACAGGGCTAAAACCCTGTTCAAACTGATTTTGGTGTCTGTCTCTGACTGTCTGGGTCCGCTGCTGCTACCGCTGAGCCTACCTCCCCCACACTATTTACCAGTGATCGGTTACTTATTATAATAATGTATCACTACAAGGAATTTATATAACATGATATCAATCAAAATAAATTAATTTTTTTGAGACCATATATTCTGAGTTTCCATAACATACCTTGTGGCTGTGGGATTTAAGACTTGTCCAGTACTGCAACACAGTTCATTGATCTTAAAGGGGTTGTCCAAAGAGTTTACATTACCATACATTTTCTGGTGATTTTATGGTTTTACTATAACCAGCCAGTCCACATACCACAGGTTCAGCTTCATAAAATTGCCAGAAGAAGTAAGATAAATTGTCACAGACAACACCTTTAATGGGGCTGAGCTGGAATACCGAGGACAGCCACACTTGTATGTGCAGTGCAGTACATAGACAAAGAATAAAGAAAGATGCCTTGTGACTCCTTTAAGACGGGTTCACATGTACGGCCCGGTCTCCGCTTTTAGTTTTCCATCTTCTGCCAACAGGAGACGGAAACCTGGCAGTCAGTGTCCGCCCGTGAGCGTCTTCTGGTCTCCACGGCAAAACCATATATTTTTTTTTTTTTAACTAGACACAAAGTCCTGCATGTCCGGTTAAGAAAAAAACGGGTTTGCCACGGAGACGCACAGGCGCTCACGGGCGGGCACTTTGCAAACCCATTCATTTGAATGGGTTTGAAAAGTGACTGTCGGTTTGCGTCTCCTGTCCAGTTTCTCGGGCAGAAGAAGGAAACCTAAAAGCCAAGACCGGGTGCAGGTGTGAACCCGCCCTCACTAATGTAAATGAATGTAGTTGCTGCGTCTGCGACCTTTCTGACTAAAAGTCGCAGCACTCTTACACCAGTGAAGGAGCCATATGGTGACATGGTGTTCCTTGGATGTGAGACACTATAAAGTGGTTTAGTACCGTACCAAACATTGATGGTCTGTCTTAAGGCTAATTTGTAAACTCACCAGTAACCAACCACTAAAAACTACTGCAGGATCAGACCTAAAAGTTACACTAATTATAAGGTGGAATATTTATAAGGACCATTTATATTTTTATATAACACTCAGCCTTCTCTTCTATCGACCTTAAATTTTTCGTGGCACACAAAGACAGTGAAAAGTGTAAAGTGATACTTAAAGAGGACCTTTCACCATATCTGGGCACAGGCAGTGTTATATACTGCCAGAAAGCTGACAGTGCGCTGAATTCAGCGCACTGTCGGCTTTCCCGATCCGTGCCCGGTGTAAAGCGCTATCGGTACCATAGCGTTTACAGTCAGAAGGGCGTTTCTGACCATTAGCCAGAGACGGCCTTCTGCCTCGCGGCGCCAATCGCGCTGTGCTGTGGAGCCGGGAGGAACGCCCCCTCCCTCTCCTGATAATGCTAGTCTACGGACAAGCTGTGTGAGCAGAGGGAGGGGGGAGTTCCTCCCCACTCCACAGCACAGCGCGATTGGCGCCGCGAGGCAGAAGGACGTTCCTGGCTAATGGTCAGAAACGCCCTTCTGACCATAGAAGAGCTACGGTACCGGGCCGTAAGCTCTTCACACCGGGCACAGATCGGGAAAGCCGACAGTGCGCTGAATTCAGCGCACTGTCAGCTTTCTGGCAGTATATAACACTGCCTGTGCCCGGATATGGTGAAAGGTCCTCTTTAAATACACTATGTCTAACTATGATCATACAATGAATAACCTAATTCTGTAAAATATAAAACTGGAGCATTAAGTTACATTCAGATAGAAAGAAAACGACACAATAAGTAGCGTATTAAAGTGACTTACAATTTCGTAAAATATGCACTGAACGTGGTTCTTGCCATCTCTTAGAAGGAAGAGTTTTGATCCGTGGTCGCCTGATGTGACAGCAGAGTCAAGTGTTGCTATAGACAAGAGAGCCAAACAATTTGCTGAGAATTGTCATGAACTTGAACTTCTATATATATATACAAGTTACTGAGCAAAATGGCAAGAATCTGCTTTTAAGTGTCCTCATATCATTTCAGGTACAACTACTGTACGTGGTCTTTGCAGCATGAAGCGTGACAAAGCCATCACAATAATGACCCCCAAAACAAGGGACAATGTATCCAGGGCTAGTTTTTGGGGAAAACAGTGAACAAATTGCTGCAAATATTTAAGCAATGAAATATTAGGCTACACAGTCTAAAAATGCTCCAGATATAGTTTGGATGATAAATTTGGCAGATCTATAGACTGTCCAGTCTCATTTAATAATACACCCATTAGATGGCTTACTATGTGCCACAATTGTTGGTGCAAGTTTGAAGCATACTATCGTACCTTAAGGCTAAGGCCCCACCTGAAAAAGCAATGCGGGAAAAAACGCGGAGGAAACACATTGCGGTTTTTCCTGCAGCAATTTTTACAGAAAGTTTGAACACTTTTCCTTTGCAAACTTTCTGCTTCCATTATACCTATAGGGAAACTGCATGCCTTTCCATAGGTATAATTGACATGCTGCGATTTCCAAAAATGTAACGGTTTACAATATGTGTATTTTTCTGCAATGAGAATGAATGGGATTCTCTAGAATCGCATCTACTTGCCAGGGACTATAAAAGGTTTACGTCACGTTGGGCCCCGGCCTAAAGGGGCTGTTCAGTTTCAGCAAATAAATGATATTGTTTGTATAATGAAAAGCTGGATAATGGTAAGCCTATAGGGAAAACCAACATTTCTGCAGGTAAAACTAACATGCTGCATTATTTTAAACTGTGCACATTTTTAGGCTAAGGCTGGATTCACACATACACTCATTGCCCGTCTATTATTCCGCATTTTTATGGCAGAAAGCTGGCAGACCCCAATATAGTCTATTGCGGTGTGCGGGTTTCTTCAAGTAACTGTTTTTAAAGGTGTTTTATCATTGGGAAGACTCATTTTTAACTAATCACATCCTTGCATAGCCTTTAGAAAGGCTATTCCACACCTATCTTTTGTATGTTAATCGCCTCAGTCGTTTTTTGAATGAGCCCACTTTTATTCATATGCTAATCAGCCTCTAGCGAGCACCAGAAGTCTCAGCGAGCACTGTCTGCTGTGTGTGTGAGAGCAGGGAAGGCTGATGAGTCATCATCATCATCAGCCTGTGCTGTACACATAGCAGAGAGTGCTCGCTGAGACTTCTGGTGCACGCTGGAGACTTACTGATGCCCCCCTCTTAAGGCCAATTTTTTCAGAAATACAGCTAAATATCATGGTGGAAAAAAAAATATTGCAAACAAGTCACAATATTAGGGGCTGACCTTACACAAAACACACCTGTCAGCTGAACATTCACTGGGGTGACAGCTATCTCTACTGATCCCCCCCAGACATATGTACACTGGTTAAGTAGAGGAATAAGTCGCTGTCACATAGATCTCAAATTAGCTGACCTCCCTGAGAACTAAAGCATCGGATAAGTCGAAAATGAATAAACTTGAAGTATATTTCTCTCAACGTCTGTCATAGAAGGAGAGTTCAGAGGCTCCATATGCATTAGATGGTCATCCGCATCTTAGGTTAGGGCTACGTGTCAATTTTGGCTGTGACTCCTGTCATTGGACCCCCATCCTGCGATTTCTTCACTAATGTTATCGAATCAAGTTGTGTTCTGACCCCAAGTGTGCTGTAACTTCTAGTCGCAATGTTCAGCATTGTTTGTCTTTTTTGCAACTAGATGTCACAGTCACAGCACCCTAGGGGGGGTCGCAATGCAACTTCATTCATTAAAATTTGTGATGGAATTTCAGGGCAACCTGGTGATATTTGGTCACATTTGGAGAGTTGTGGCCAAAGTTGTAGTGTACCCCTATCCCAAACATCTGTATTTATTCACTATCATTTATTGATTTAGATTGTTTATATAACACCAACATATTCAACAGCGCTGTCATCAATTACATCTGACACTATCTGAATGGGCTTCACAGTCTAATTTTCCTATCTCAAAAACACATAGTAGGACAAATTTCATGGGAAGCCAATGACCCTTTCAGCATCTTTTTTTGATATGAACTCCGACAAACATGGGGCAAATATATAAACTCCATGTTGAATTCAAACTCAGGCTCCCAGCATTGCAAGGCAACACGGCTAACCAGTGTGACACCATGAATGGAGAGAAATGGCCCCACGAGGGGAGAGTTTACAGTTGGGTTAGGGGTAACATGGGGTCTGATTTCTTCCGGATGTGTCCTGTCTACCCAAGGAAACAGAAATGGAGAAAAAGTTTAGCCTGAGGCTTCGTTTATATAACACACTAGAAGTACCCGCAACTTCGTCCGCGGAACCCTGACCCCCTGTGCGACCCACCTGTAGCGCCGCGCAGGCTTCTTCCTTTGCCTTGTGTCCACAACGGCTACCTTTTCCTCATCTCCCCCCTGGCGCCCGCCAACCCCCTTTTTTCCTACCCACTCCCTCATGTGCTTGCTTCTTTCTCCTACCTCGTGCCCCTTTTCCCCCCTAGCCCTGTGTCCCCTTCCCCCCCCATGCCCCCTTCCCCCGTGTTATCTACCCCGTGCCCCCTTTTTCCCACCACCCGATGCCCCCTTCCCTGTCTTACCTACCCAGTGATCCCTCCCCCCCCCCCCCCCCCAGACCCTGTGTCACCTTTCCCCCCACCCACCGATGTTACAGCAGTGCCTATGAGGGCCCCCCTCCCACAGCAAGCTATTTGCCCCCATTCCATCTGTGGGCGCTGTGGCGGCCCTGTCCCCGTCCCCCTGGGTTTACCTGCCCAGGCCCCCCCATTCCCGCGTCCCCCACTGGATCGGCAACCTCCTCACTCCCAACACCCCACCCCTCTCCCTTCTCAAAGTCCCTTAACTCGCCTGTCGTCACAACCCTTCTCCTGCGGCCGAATGACACTGTAGATAGCCCTGAGCAGACATCGGTGACATCCCCGACGGACATGCAGAGTCCAGAGGCTACAGCCTCCGTGGGACAGCAGGCCGAACCGACGTTCCAGACCGCGGCACAAGCGATCCCCTGTCCGGCCGCGTCAGAACACTGCGGTCCTGTGGTAAGCCCACACAGGTGGGGCAGCGTACGCTGCCCCAGAGTACGGGCGCTGGTACAGGGCGCTCTGGACCTCTGAGAGCCGCCATGTTCTTGTGGACGCCGGCCGGCCGATAGCCCACATAGAGAAGCGTCACCCATCCAGGTGAGCTGCTGATGGGGCTGGGATGACGTCATCCCAGGTCCTGCAGCGAATTCAAAAGTGAAAAGCACCGGTCACGGGAGTGAATTGCGGTGGTGTATGGGAATTCCATGTAGCCTATCGTTCAATCCAGGACCCAAGGTATGTATGTGCGCAATTTCAACCAAATCCGTTCGCCCCCCCGACCCCTTTGCACCTACCCCCGCAACCCCAGCCTCAACCTCCTCCCCTGTCTGGGGTTAGGAGATAGGCCTGAGAGGGCAATAGGGAGTTTGTGGCTGGCTATGCTAAAAAGTGTGGGATTGCAGAGCTGGTGGTATGAGTTGTGGTTTTGTGGGGGTCCTGGCAAAAACGTATGTCTGCGATTGTGATGAAAAGTAGCCTATTATTCAATCCTGCCTAGGAACTATGTTTGTTGAAAATTTGAGCCAAATCGGTTGAGCGTTTTTTGCGTGACTGAGGAACAAACATCCAAATACTAAACATCCAAACACACAAACATCCAAACACACATACTATCACATTTATAATATTAGTAGGATATTTGTCTCCATCCACTTTTCAAAGTCAAAATAAAGCACTGAAAACATTCAATAGAAAGAATATTTCCAGCAAAAAATAGGGATGCAAAATACTGATTCTATAAGGCTGGTGAGAGGCATCTTATCACATGACAAAGGCCAGCATGACTTCTAGGATGGAAACAAGCAGTAAACAAGCATGAACTCACAAAGGTCTCCAACTATAGGGATAACAATTAAAGGAAAGAATAAAATTACAGCCAAATCAATGAATCTGTATATATTTCTTATATAGAAGCAGTATTTACAGTTATGGCCTTAAGTGTTGGCACCCCTGAAATTTTTCCAGAAAATTAAGCATTTCTCCCAGAAAATTATTGCAATTACACATATTTTGTTACACGGATGTTTATTTCCTTTGGTGTATTGGAATAACACAAAAAAATGTTCCAAAAAAAATCCCAAAATTGTTATTAGGCAGAAGAAAGGACCAGCCTTGCGGAGGACAGGCGGGGAATCAGTGCTCACCAAATTTTGATAAATGGAAGTCAACTTTATTAGGCACCACGCATTCCGGGCAAACAGCCCTTTTTCAAGTGCAATATTGATCCTGCCATCCCCCCCCAGGCTTATAATCGAGTCAATAATTTTCCCATTATTTTGTGATATAATTAGGGGCCTCAGCTTATATTCAGGTCGGCTTATACTCGAGTATATGCGGTAAGTTATACACCCTTAGGAAAAAATAACTTAAATCAGTCACTTCCTATAACCATCAAAAAGCTTCTTACACCTCTTAACTGGAATTTTGGACCCCTCTACTCTAGCAAACCGTTCCAGGTCTCTCATATGTGAAGAATACCTGCTCTTCTCCCAAAAGCAATTTTAAGATCTCTCAAAAGGTGTTCAATGGGATTTAGATCCAGACTCATTGCTGGCAACTTCAGAACTCTACAGTGCTTTGTTTCCATCCATTTTGGGGTGCTTTGAAGTATGTTTGGGATCATTGTCTTCCTGGAAGACCCATGACCTATGATGCAAATCCAACTTTCTGACACTGAGCCCTACAATGAGGCCCAAAATCCTTTGGTAATCTTCAGATTTCATCATGCCTTGTGCACAGTAAAAGCACCCCAGTGCCAGAGGCAGCAAAACAACCCCAAAGCATCTGAACCTCCACCATATGTGACTGTTGGTTCTGTTTCTTCCTTTGTAGGCCTCATTCCGTTTTTGGTAAACAGTAGAATGATGTGCTTTATCAAAAAGCTCTGTCTTGGTCTTTCATGTCCACAAGATATTTTCCCAGAAGGATTTTAGCCTACTCATGTACATTTTGGAAAACATTGTGTCCTCCTGGGTCTCCTGCCATAGCATTTCCTTTCGGTCAAATTAAGATGGGTAGTTGGCGCTGACACTGATGCCTCCTGAGCCTGCAGGACAGCTTGGATTCCTTTGTTACTTGATCGGGGCTGTTTATCAACCATACGGACTATCCTGCATTGTTAAATTTCATCAATTTTTCTCTTCCATCCACGTCCAGGGAGATTAGCCATGAGTTGTAAATTTTTTGATGTTGTTGCGCACTGTGGGTGAAACAACATTAAGAGACAGACTTGAGATTGTTGATATTTTTCCAGAATTTTGGTTCTCAAGTCCTCAGACAGTTCTCTTTTCCTTTTTCTGTTCTCCATGCTTAGTGTGGCACACACAGGCACACAATACAAAGATTTCAACTTTTCATCTGGTTTCAAGTGTGATTTTTATATTGCCCACACCTGTTACTTGCCATAGGTGAGTGTGAATGAGTATCATATGCTTGAAACAAAGTTATTTACCCACGATTTTGAAAATGTGCCAACAATTTTGTCTGCCCATTTTCTGGAGTTTTGTGTAAAATTATGCCCAACTTACCAAATTTTTTTTTTTTAGTTTTGTTTCAATACACACAAAGGAAATAAATATGTGTATAAGAAGATCTGAGTAACTGCAATAATTTTCTTAGAGAAATAGTTAATTTTCTGGAAAAATTCTCACTATGTTTACTACATTAATACTGTATCTATATTACTATACTGTAAATCCTTGACAAGACATTACTAGATGACACATACCTAGTACCTCAAATAACAGTGGGACTCTGTCACTGCGCTGACTCCAGTACTTCATGCTCTCTATTGATGCAGATATGATTCTTAAAGAATGACTCTTTTCTTTAAAAGTCATTTGGTAAATAGGTATAGCCTTGGAAGAGATGAGAAATAATTTTAGCAAAGACACATGGAAAAAACTGCAAAAAACTTACCAAATTGTTAGGGTAAGATATGGAAGTGGTAAAATAAGGGAGAAGCAAAAGAATAGGGGACAGACAAAAACATAATTTTTTTTTTAAATAAAATGTTGAACGCAAATAGTTTATCATATTTCATACCATGCCATTATTATTATAGGATTGACTGCTTATTCACGGGACAGGGTTACACAGCTGTGAGCTATCCTTTTAATCTGTTAAAAATATATTCACTATATTTTATGTAGTAAATGACCCATGTCACTAGCAAAGATGAATGTCTGCCATCCTTCAGATATGACCAGCTAAATTTTTTCCAACCTGCTAGATATGTGGGCATGACTTTTTGAAAAAAGGGGAGTGGCTTAAATGTGCCAAAATTGGGTCTTAAAATTCTGGCTCAAAGTAAGACAACTATTAGGTGCTATAAACTTGGACTAAAAATAGGATTTTACAACCAGCACCTGCTGGTTTCGCCTAAGTATTAGGGTGGCTTCACACAGCGTAGCGCGCTGCTCCTTTAGACACATATACACGTGTCTGAGCTTGGCGCTTCAAAACAGAGCCCATTGATTTCAATGGGTGCTGATATACTTGCGCTACCCATTGAAATCAATAGGGAAAAAAGCAGCTCATTCATTTCTATGGGGAGCGCAAGTATGCCGGCTCTCATAGAAAGAAATGGGATCTGTTTTAACACCACTGATTTGGAACGAGTTACACGGTCAGAATCAGTAAGCGTATACTCAGTGTGAAAGCACCCTCAGGGAGCCTTCACATGGAGTAAACACGCGTGTATTTTTGCAAAATACACGTGTAAAAAATAAGACTCCCATTGACTTCAATGATATTTTTTACACGTGTAAAAATACACCTGTAAAAAGTCATTGAAGTCAATGGAGTCTTATTTTTACACGTGTACTTTGCAAAAATACACGTGCGTTTACTCCGTGTGAAGGCTCCCTTAATGTGATTCTGTACATTAGAGAACCCATGCTGTAGATCATTTCCCTGATGTCAGACCCCTACCAATGACACTTCGAAACTGATATGCCATAAGTGTTAGGGTCAGTTCACACGTGAACTGCCCGCGCGGGTTTTGACAAGAGAGAGACGTGGCTCTGTAGTAACCATCGCGGTCATGGCTTTCCCCTCCGCTGTCGGCTCAAATGAATGAGCCGACATAGGAGGGAGCTGCCGGGTGCGGAAGCCGCGCGGCTGAGCCCGCACGGCTTCCGCCTGAAGATAGGGCAGGTCGCTTCTTTTCTCCGCTAGCGGGAAAAAAAAGCCCGGCGGTCTACATAGACCACCATTGTAAAGGGGCGGATTTTGAAGCGAAATCCGCTGTCAAAATCCGCCCCTTTGCCAACGTGTGAACTAGCCCTTATCTGTGGAAGATGCTTTTTTTCTGTACCAGTGTTATCTATTGAAGTAGAAATGTTTTTACCTGTATCATTTCTTCTTCTGGCATATCAGCAAATGCATTGTCCTTGTTCACTTTAGCATTATTTTTAAAGAAATATGAGGGTTGCAGATCTTTTTCTCCTGATGAAGTAGCAGAAGAATAATGTGACCTCTTGTAAGCAGACGCCGATGTCTGTTTAGAGAGCTGCACTTGTGAAGAATGTAAAGAATATGTCTCATGTGCACTTTGTCCTTTTACACTCTCCATCTGTCCATACTGCCTTTTAGGACCAGAAGGTAAATCTTTACTAAAGCTGCCTAATATATTTTCATCTCCAGGATAGACACTTGTTCTCTTCTCTGCTGATCTGTAACACACAAGTACTGTAGAAGAAACTGTTGCAGAATATAACAAATGCAGAACTATTGTTTTTGTTGTACACAAAGGTAACATTTTTCTGCCATGTGTATGACAGCATTGTAGTTCTATATTGCTTATGCTGGTTGTAAATAAAACATTGGTTTTTACAAAGTAAAGATAAATATTCTTGGAAATGTTACAACATCAGTTCAACAATGCAATGACATTTGGGACATCCAAAAAACAATCACTATTCACGGTTTTCTCCTCTAAGGCTGGTCATTCAATATGTCAATATGCATATGAGCTTTTGGAACTACGAGGGCTCCAAAGAGGTATGTGGTAACACCCTCATTGTCCAAAGGCCTGATTTGCATATTGACAAAAATGGTGATATCTTGGTAACAAATACAACAATTCACAAAACACCAATAGGTGACTCTAACCTATTTGCTGCCTGGGTGACATGCTGGTTCTAGTCACAGAATACATTTAAATGACACTAAACTATATTGGAGTTACAGATGAGGTTTATTTTTAACAATTATGCTTCACACTTGCGCCCCTGTCCAGTGTTTGCCATTCCACAGGGTTTCCTTTTTCAGCCGCGGCAAAACTGGACAGGAGACAGAAACCTGGCGGTCAGCTTTAAAACCCATTCACTTGAATGGGTTTGTAAAGGTGACCACGGGTGTCCGCCTGCAGCCTGTCTGCAGGAAAACCGTTTTTTTAGCTGGACATAAAGTCAGACATACAGAACTTTGTGTCCGGCTAAAATAAAAAAAACGGTTCACCCACGGACAGGACGCAGATGGACACCAGTAGTCACCTTTACAAACCCATTCAAGTGAATGGGTTTTAAAGCTGACCGCCGGGTTTCTGACTTCTGTCCAGTTTCACTAGGGCTGAGGACAGAAACCCGGCAGAATGCACACACCAGATACTGAGCTCAAGTGTGAATGTCCCCTTATACTATAAGTCTCGGAGCCAGCCAGGTTATACTGTGTGATCAGATGTACAAACTAGAATGGAGTGAATGGTTCCTATTTAGAAGGAAGAAGAATAACAATGTGGATGTGACAACCTATCATTGAATGTTGTGTAGTCCCCATATAAAATGAAATAAATACAGATTCTACCTAAAACCTACATTTATAAAGTTCTTACCTAACCTCCAATTTTTTACTAGCATTTTGCTGCTGAGAATTTCTGCTTTCCCAAATGGAGTCTGAATGAAAATATAATAAAGACAGACCATGTCACTTATATTGGCATAAATATGATTATGAAGAGTTACATAGAAAAATATGTATTAGACTTTCCATTGTTATTACAGTCATCTTTGGCAATACAACGGCGCCTCACGTTAGATGAGGTTACAATAGAGGAAACTTACTATTTCACATATGTGTTGTGCATCTTTGGCATATGGCCCTTTTTTGTACAAAAGTTGCAACACTTTGCTTTTTCTGCATCCCGCTCGCCCCTTTCCAAAGAGGTGCGTGCTTTAGTATGTCAAATTTACTATAATAACTCATGCCTCAAATCTTTGTCAGTCCCTGACTGATGCCTCTTAATCATTTTGGATTTCGGCTAGGTTCACATCTGTGTCTCAGATACCCAACCTAAAATCTGTGGAGAGAAAAGTCCTGCAAAGAGAAACCCGACAGACACCCAGCAGAACCCATTACAGTCTATGTCCTCAGGTAACCGGTTTTTAAGTGGGCAGGGTCTCTGTATTTCGGGTCCCCAAGAGTGAACCTAGCGTAAGAGAAGTGTAGGAAACACCAGTCTTAATAAACCCCCCATAAATTCCCCAATATTTTTAACATACAGTGGTCTTTCACAAGTCGCTGTAAAGCTAGCTTCACATTTGCACCAGGATAAAAGAGCTGTTACCCGTGGACCCCATAGACTACAATGGAATAACGCACCCAGTTTTTCATTGACTTATGGTTTCAAGTTCGGGTCCATTCACATTATGTTATTGCTGTCTATTGCTGCATGAGTGGATCTGTTTTTTTTAATGAAAAAAAAATACACATATGAATCTGTTTTTAATTTTAAAAAAATTGATTCATTTTCTTGTGATAATTAAAACAAAAGGGGGAGGATTCTGAGCTTCTGATTCAGTTACCACATACGTGCTGAACCCACCCTTGCCTCTGCCTGTGTGTAAGATAATCAGATAAGAGATGTAGCACAAGGAGAAGCTGTGTGATGGATGTAGTGAGCAAAGGAGAAACCCCGAAGAATACAGTGCAGAATGGAGAAGCCTGGCGAAGGATGTGGATAAGGGAGAAGATGAGCCAGTGCTATAGAAAAGTACATCTCCATAGGATCAGAAAAAAGACAAAAAAGACCAGATAGACAAAAACAGATGGTGCTGCTTAAAGCACCTCTGATCTCCGTCACTGTCTCATGACCAATAATAGCATTTTATCATTTACTATCTGCACTGAGTAGACTTCTCAGGAGACCCAAGAGCTGATCCAGACTCATAGACAGGACATTAGTTATTATAAAAACTCTGAGAGTAGTTTATGAATGTCAAAGTTGATGAAGTCACTTGTTCTTCTATAAGAAGTATGTTCATAGCAATGTGATAAGGCCCAGTTTACATCTGCATCTGGGTTTCCGCATAAAAAAGCGCTTACCTAAGGAAACCAGCGAACCCCATAGTGGTTTCTGCATGAAAAATGCAGAGAGAAAAGTGCTGCTTACAGGACTTTCCTTTCTACATATTTCCTGCGGATGTGGTAACAGAATGATGGGCCACACGCAGATGTGAACCAGGCCTTAATGCAGTAATAACCTAATTCACCTGTTGGCTGGGAAGTTAAGTGAAAACCTTCATGGCCAAGTTGAGTCCCATCAGAAGTCAGATCTTTTATCTGCGGCACTGAGGTGAGTGGCTGTCTATTCCTTTTCTTCTGGTTGAAGATGGGCACAGGAAGGCAGGCTGCAGGAGAGAGAAACAACTTCATTTAGTTAGAAAATCTGGATTAAGTAAATCTGCAATTCTCTAGGGTACGTTCACATGTTGCAGTCATTATGGTTTGGGCATGAGCACATAGGAAAATAAATACAGATTTCTACTGCAATTTTGCAGCAATTAAAGCAAAAAAAGATTTGACTGCACCATGTGAATATAAACTTAGTGATCAGCTACACAACCAGATTAAAGAGGACCTTTCATGGTTTGGGGCACAGTAAGTTCTATATACTGCTGGAAAGCTGACAGTGCGCTGAATTCAGCGCACTGTTGGCTTTCCCGATCTGTGCCCCGGGTAAAGCGCTAGCGGTGCCGGTACCGTAGCTCTTTACAGTCAGAAGGGCGTTCCTGACAGTCTGTCAGGAACGTCCTTCTTCGAAGCAGTGCCTATCGCGCTGTGCTGTGTGAGCGGGGAGGAACACCCCCTCCCCTCCTGATAATACTCGTCGATTGACGAGTACTGTGAGCAGAGGGAGGGGGCGTTCCTCCCTGCTCACACAACACAGCGCAATAGGCACTGCAGTGGAAAAGGACATACCTGACAGACTGTCAGGAACGCCCTTCTGACTGTAAACAGCTACGGTACCAGCACCGATAGCTCTTTACTCGGGGCACAGATCGAGAAAGCCAACAGTGTCGGCTTTCCGGCAGTATATAGAACTGCCTGTGCCCCAATCCATGAAAGGTCCTCTTTAAGGCTAAGGCCTCGTTCACATCTGCGTTGGTATTCCGTCCAGGGTAGTCTGCATGAAGACCCCCCCGAACAGAATACCGAACGCAACTGCAAGCGGAGTGCCAGTGAAAGCACACGGACCCCATAGACTATAATGGGGTCAGTGTGCTTGCCGCCAGATCTCCATAGGGATCATGAGGACAGGAAAATAGTTCACAATCTACTTTCCTGTCCGCATGATTTGTGCGAGCAGTGCACAACAAGCACACAGACTCCATTATAGTCTATGGGGTCCATGTGCTTTCAATGGCACAGCACTTGCGTTCGGTATTCCGTTTTGCCCATGCGGACTCCCTGAAAGGAATACTGAACGCAGATGTGAACAAGGGGTAAGGCCACACACAGTGAGCTGCAGCCAAAAAGCACTGCAGAAAGGACAGACAGAATCCACCCCCAAATCTGCAGCAAATTCTGCCGTGTGAACATACGCTGAGGGCTTCCTATATATTTATCATTCCTTTTGTGGCAATTCTTGGCTTTGGCTCCAAAAAAAAACAAGCAAAATCTGCATTTCCGCAATGTGGGGCTTTAACGAATAGGATAGGTCATTGATTTGAGATTATGTTGAGCACAAAGTGTGCAGTGGTTGAGCCATTCATCTGAATGAGAGAGGAGCTGCAGTAGTGCAGTTTGGCATCTACACTGTATAGACAGCCATCTGGGTGTGGCTTATGAAGCAAAATGTAGATGGCCGATTGTTTTAGAGGTTGAGCCAGGTTGTTGGAGGCATCAGGGCTTACATGTCCCTATTTTACCAATTTCAAAGTTAGTAAATATTGGTTTTTGTATGTGGTTTCTGAAGCTAAAGACAGAAATGGATTCAAAACAAAGGAGAAATTTATCCCCATAATGGCCCCTGCACACAATATTATGTCCCTTAGTGACCCCTGCACACAGTATTATCCCCCATAGTGGCACCTGCAAACAGTATTATCTCCGATAGTGGCCCCTGCACACAGTATTATCCCCAATAGTGGTCCCTACACATAGTATTATGTCCCACTGTGAACACCCATAAACAATTATACTCTGGGGTATTTTCAGACCCCAGAGTATAATAATTGGAGACCGAGGGGGAGAAAAACATAGAAAAAAAACTCTGTTACTCACCTATTTCCCGTCTCCTACGCTGTCAGCCTCCAAAGTAGTCGATCTTCAATGACGTCAGACGTCACATGACCTGGGACTCAGGCCGGGGTCATGAGACGTCAGATAACTAGGCCAAAGTCTGCACAGATCGTGGAGAGGTAAGTAACAGTGTTTTTTATGTTTCTTACCTCTCCCGGTCCGCCAATCATTATACTCGGGGGTCCGAAAAGACCCCCGAGTATAATGATGGCAGCGGTAGCGGCTGTCACCGGGCCCCTAATGTCCCGGCCCTGTGGCAGCTGCCTCTGCTGCTATGGCAGTAGTTACGCCACTGCCCTTAATGGAAGTAAATGATAGACAGGTTTAATATGATGGATAATTTGTGATTAGGGGAGGTTTTTTTATTAAATTTATTAAAAATATAAGGTAGCGTCAGGTCTCTGCTGTGTAAAACAAGGTCTGTCGGCGGGGAGTTTCTCTGAGACTTATTAATACGCATAAGACTTTTTTCAAGGAGTAAAAATGCATTTACAGTTGTTATCGCAACCTCTGATACACACAGTGATGTCACAGTACAGGGATAATACACACAGTGATGTCACAGTACAGGGATAATACACACAGTGATGTCACAGTACAGGGATAATACACACAGTGATGTCACAGTACAGAGATAATACACACAGTGATGTCACAGTACAGGGATAATACACACAGTGATGTCACAGTACAGGGATAATACACAGTGATGTCACAGTACAGGGATAATACACACAGTGATGTCACAGTACAGGGATAATACACACAGTGATGTCACAGTACAGGGATAATACACACAGTGATGTCACAGTACAGGGATAATACACACAGTGATGTCACAGTACAGGGATAATACACACAGTGATGTCACAGTACAGGGATAATACACACAGTGATGTCACAGTACAGGGATAATACACACAGTGATGTCACAGTACAGGATAATACACACAGTGATGTCACAGTACAGGGATAATACACACAGTGATGTCACAGTACAGGGATAATACACACAGTGATGTCACAGTACTGGGATAATACACACAGTGATGTCACAGTACTGGGATAATACACACAGTGATGTCACAGTACAGGGATAATACACACAGTGATGTCACAGTACAGGATAATACACACAGTGATGTCACAGTACAGGGATAATACACACAGTGATGTCACAGTACAGGATAATACACACAGTGATGTCACAGTACAGGGATAATACACACAGTGATGTCACAGTACAGGGATAATACACACAGTGATGTCACAGTACAGGGATAATACACACAGTGATGTCACAGTACTGGGATAATACACACAGTGATGTCACAGTACTGGGATAATACACACAGTGATGTCACAGTACAGGGATAATACACACAGTGATGTCACAGTACAGGATAATACACACAGTGATGTCACAGTACAGGGATAATACACACAGTGATGTCACAGTACAGGATAATACACACAGTGATGTCACAGTACAGTCTATGGAGACTAGTCACTCCTCCTGCAGACACCGCACATTTATTAGCCGCTACATATAACCTGCCATGTAGATTATTACAGACACAGTCCCGGCTCCGCTCCTAGTTCTAGTCACACAGTGCAGACTGTGCAGTACCGCGGCTCCTCTCACTACAGTACAGCCGGCAGATATTATGCCTCCTCTCCCCACCTCCTCACATCACAGGCCGGCCCTGCCACTGCTCACACCCCGCTCTGTGCAGTCACCTGAGAAGCTTCTCTTCATCTTCTCCTCACACACCTCACAGTCCGCTCCAGTCCTTCCCGCCAAGGTCGCGAGCGGAGCAGAAAGAAGGCGGAGCGTATCTGAGGAGGAGCTCCGCCCACTTCCCGGCTTCTTTATAAGACTGCGGGACCTGCCCCTGAGCTGCTGTAGAGTCCGGGGCCGCCATGGAGGACAGTGCTGCTGTTATGATGTGTTGGGGCTTATGTGCCGCCAGTGCTGGGCCTCACTCCATTACAGCTGTGACCGCATGTATCATCTGCTGCTGTGTGCGGACTCTCGGCCCATCACTGATGCAGGGAATCCTAATGGAGCCTGCAGTTCACTTTCCAATACATGTCTGTGACTACACTGAGACTACAGTGACACAGAATGCGGGGAACAGCGCCCCCTGTCTGTATCTGCATGTCAGTGATCTGTGACTATTGTATACTGGTGGTAGTATAATGCCAGGGGCCTAAACTAGGAAAGACAGGGCCCCAGAGCAAGCCCTAGACTGGGCCCCCACCCCATACACTGTATAACACCCCTCCCCCCCCCATACACTGTATAACACCCCCCCCCCCCCATACACTGTATAACCTCCCCATCCCCCCTTTACTGGTCCCCGCACAATATATTGCCCTTCTAGTGATCTCATATGGTGTACTATCTACATTACAGGCCTCCATATGATATACTGCCCGACTGATTGAGCACTACAATATCATCCCTTTATGCCAGAAAATTGGTGTAGACGGATTGATAAATCTTCCGCATTGTGTTACTGTATGATCGGTTAAGTATGCATGTGTAAGAGAGATTTTGGAAGAATAGCTGGCAAGTGAGTGTCGAGTAACAGCCATTCCCCTTATGTCCAACAGCAGCATAACACGTAATATACAGTATACCTACCATAACATAACATATTCCTACCCCTATGTGCTGTTAGGACAGTGGAACTTTTAATTAAATTTAATTACACCTCAAGAGCCCCTATAAGAGGAAGGAGAAACCTCCCCCTCCTGTGTTAGGGCCCCTTCACATGGCTGATACGCTGGCTGCTTTAGAACGTGTAAACGTTCCGTAGCAGTGGCGTCTAAAGCAGATCGCATTGTTTTCTATGGGAGCCGGCATACGCGCGCTCGCCATAGAAATGAATGGGCTGCTTTTTCCATTCATTTCTATGGGAAGCGCACGTATGCCGGCTCCCATAGAAAACAATGGGAACTGCTTTAGACGCCGCTGCTCTGGAACGTTTACACGTTCTAAAGCAGCCAGCGTATCAGCCATGTGAAGGGGCCCTTAGTTATAAAGTACAAAAAAGTAGATATAAATGCATAACAGGGAGGGCAGCTTGTGCTGCTGTTCGGACTACGGGAAAACAGAGTATCTACATAATTAACGATTCCCCCTTACGTGCAACAGCAGCACAATACGTGAGGATGTAGCAAAAAGATCCCTAGGGAGGGTCCCCTTGACACACTGTCGACAAAACTGATTGCCCAAAGGTAGTCGCCTCCGAACCTTGTAAATCTAACCTATAATGCTTTACGAAGGTCCTTTGAGACTGCCAAGTAGCTGCAGTGCAAATTTGCTCCAATGAGACAGAGATTCTTTCTGTCCAAGAGGCAGAAACCGGCCTGGTAGAATGAGCTCTCACAAACTCCAGAGAAGGAAGCCTCTGGGAGGAAAAAGGGACCCCTATTGCCTCCCTTATCCATCTGGCCAGGAAAGGCTTAGAAACCTTTAAACCTTTACTCCAACCAGCAAAATTAACCAACAGGTTCTCCGATCTCCTAAAAGAACGTGTACGCTGAGGGTAAATGTGTAAGCACCTTACCAGATTTAAAGAATGTAATTTCTCTTCTTCAGAAGGAAAAGGAAAAAAGACCGGCAGAGAAATAACCTGGTTAATATCAGAGGTAGAAGGTACATTGGGAAGGAACCCCAGAAGGAACCTTAAAGGGGCTCTATCACTGGGAAAAGTCATTTTTATCTAAACACATGCTTTCATAGGCTTTAGAAATGCTATTTCACACCTACCTTTAATATGTAAATTGCCTCAGTGGTTTCTGAATAAGTCCGTTTTTATTGATATGCTAATGAGCCTCCAGCCAGCACAGGAAGTTCCCAGCAGCCTCCTCTCTCCTATTATCTTCTATGTGTGTGAACAAACAGGAAGCTGTCATCATCGTCAGCAGCCTCCCATAGGAAACAATAGGAGAGGTGTGCACGATCTATTGTGCACCAGTCTAATTAGCATATGAATAAAAACGGACTTATTCAGAAACCACTGAGGCAATCTACATACTATAGGTAGTGTGAAATAGACTTTCTAAAGGCTATGCAAAAGTGTGATTAGTTAAAATGACTTTTCCTAGTGATAGAGCCCCTTTAACTGAACCAAGTCCGGGAAAAAAGAAATTTAGGGCTCTGAGGCAGACAGAGTCTATAATTCCCCAACTCTCTTGTCCGAGGTAATCGCCAGAAGGAATACCACCTTATAAGATAAAAAATTTGAAGTCCACCATATCTAGTGACTCAAAGGGTGGGCCACAAAGACCTACCAGGATCGTAGAAAGGCCCCACTGAGGGGCATGAACAATTGGTCTTAATCTTGCTGCCCCCTTGAGAAACCGAGAGATTAGCACCTCCTGAGATAGATGTCTGCCCAAACAGGCAGAAAGGGCAGCTACATGAACCGTTAAGATGGCAGAAGTAAGACCCTTATCTAGGCCATCCTTTAGAAACTTCAAAATAATTTCAATGGAGGGATTACCATCAGAGACCTGTTTTTCAGAGCACCAAGCCCTGAAGATCTTACCAATCCACTAATCGCTTTTGGTTGTGGAAGCTGCCCTGGAGCAGGCTAAGGTATTTCGGACGGCCTCTGATAGTCTCTGGGGCCACATAAGGACTGGTCAACTTACAGGCTGTCAAGTTGAACCTTTTCAGATCCTGGCAGAACCGATCTCCTTGGGTTAGCAGGTTGTGGATTAGAGGACACCTCCAATAGATCTCTCGACTCATCTGACTATGCTGGGAAAACCATGCCCTTATTGGCTAAAACAGTATGATGGCAATTACTGAAACTTGGTCCTGTTTGACTTTCATTAATACCCTCAGAATCATGGAAAGTGGAGGGAAGATGTATGCCAGCCTGAACATCCATGCAATTGACAGGGCATTATGCATTGCCAAGGGATTGTCCTCCTGATAAAAGGAGTAGAATCTCTCTACCTTGGCATTGAACTTGGTGGCCATAAGATCCACCTCTTGGAGACCCCACATCAGGGTAATCCAATGAAATATATCCTTGTTGAGGGACCACTCGCCCGACACCGTGAGACCCCGCCTGCAGTTGATCTTGCAGAATGTGTAAGGATCCCCTGATGTGCACCGCCATGAGATGCGTCAGGTTCTTCTCTGCCCAAGAGAATTTGAGATCCGTCTACCTGAAAAGGGATGATGATCTGGTACCCCCTGCTTGTTTAGGTAGAAGACCATAGTTATATTGTCTGAGCGGATCTTCACTGCTTTTCCACAGAAAAGTGAAGCAAAATACAGGAGCACGATGCGGACTGCTCTGAGCTTGCGCCAATTGGAAGACATAGCCTTGTTCAACCAGTTCCAGGTTTCTCTTACGGTAATCTCATCTAGCTGCACTCCCCAACTGGAGAGGGATGCATCAGTGGTAAACAGGGTCCAGACCGGCTGGACCGTGGACTTCTCATCTTTGAGATGGAACTACCACTTGAGTGAAAGATGGGTCTTGAGGGATAACCGAATTGGATTGTCCAAGCCCAGTGGGTGGTGGTTCCGACCTTCAGGATTTTGCTCTGAAGGGGGCGCATATATCAAAGGGACTACATCTGCAGACACTGACATGAGGCTGAGTACTCTCATGGCGGTTCGGATAGAAACCTTCTAGGTAAAATACAGATGATGGGTTGCCAACCTGATCTTCTCCTTTCTTAGAGGGGGAGAGAGATCTCCATTTGGACGGAGTCCAGGACGAACCCCAGGAACTTCTTCCATGTGGATCGAACAATGTCTGATTTCTCCCAGTTTATGATCCACCCTAGATCTTGAAGGAAAGACACGGGCAACTGTAGATGAAGACAAAGCACCTCCTCTGATTGGGCTTTCAGCAGACAGCCGTCCAAGTAAGGGACAATGAATAAGCCCTTGAAGACTGAGCGCTGCAGCCACCAGAGCCACCACCTTTGTAAAGGTATGGGGAACTAAGGAAATGCCAAAAGGCAATGCCATGAACTGAAGATGCCACAGTTGGCCAGTCAACATCACCGCAATTCTGAGGATATCTCCTGTGTGGCGGAAATACAGGCATGTGCATATAGGCATCTTTTAGGTCTAGGGTGGCGAGAACATCACCGGACAGAAGAAAGGCGACCACTGACCTTATGGCTTCCATACGAAACCGGACCCTGCGGATAAACTGGTTCAAGAATCTCAGATCTATTATCATTCTCCAGCCCCTTGATGACTTTGGCACTAGGAAGACTGGAGAATAGACCCCCAAACCTCATTCCACCACAGGAACCAGTTCCAAGGACGACTTGTCCAGATACTCCTGGACCAATTCTTCTAGAGAGGCCTGCTTCAGGCCGGAAAAAGAACGGGTCACAACAAACGTCGTGAGGGAGAGAAAGAAAATTGATCTTGTACCTGTCCTGCATTAGATGAAGAAAAAAGGCAACACGACCTCTGACAGCTGGAGAAAACTCTAGGGGAGGAGAGCTGATAATGTCAAAATGAAGGCTTCTTTTTATCTCCATCCTTGGAGAAACGGCATCCAGATTCTTTAGCCTGATACCTAGGCCGTCTCTGGCCTACCTCAGGGAAAAGGTCCAGACCTATTCCTTTAGTACTAAGGAGACACTTCCCTTTCTTGTTGGCCAAACCCTCCATGATATCATCTAGCTACTTTCCAAAGAGCTTACAAGGCTCATAGGGAAGGACACAGATATTGTATTTGGAGGCGTTGTCAGCCCTCCAGGGTTTAAGCCTCAAAGGCCTCCTAGCTACTGTAGACAAAGCTATGGCCTTACACACCACTTTGACCTGATGTAAGGAAGCCTTGGCCAGATAGTCAGCCACAAGGGAAACTGATGATATAAATGACAATAGGTTGTCACGGGAGATGCCTGAATCAATATCCCACTCTAGTTTAGCCAAATCCGAACGAAGCCTATTTCCCACCTCACTGGAGGCAATACTAATAGAGGTCTGGGAAGAGGCTGCCGAATAAACCCGCCTCAAGGTGCATTCTGTGCGCCTGTCCATTGGATCTTGGAAATTGGCTCCATCATCAGTGGGCACTACCGTACACCCTCATACACCATGATTAAGGAGCTCTCGCTCTGAAACATGTAGGCAACCGCTATTACAACATGTAGGTCAGTCTATCGTCTAATCATGCTGTGAATTTGTTTTTCACTTCCTGCACTGGTATTGCTGTATTTTATGGAGATTTTTTCAATTAAAGGTTAAGTTTTATATACTTGGAGACCTCTGTGCTGGATTTTTACTATTTTGGATTTAGACACATTAACCATACCTTTCAACTTTTAAAGGACAGAAAGAGGGATAAAACGTGGGCACACCACAAAATATTTCGCTTCACCCACTTCTAAGTTGACTCCGCCCATTCCCATCCATTTCTTTTTGGGTATACTCTGCACCCCAAATCTCTCCTCCCACAGTACACCTTACACCCCACATCCCCCCCCCCAAGTACACCTTACACCCCACATCTCCCCTTAAAGTACACCCATGCACTCCACATCTCTCCCCCCCCACAGTACACCCTGCCTCCCACATAGTACACCATGCACCCCCCCCCACAGTACATCCTGCACCCCTCATCTCTCCCCCCACACAGTACACCCTGCACCCCACATATCTACCCCCACACAGTACACACTGCACCCCACATTTCCCCCCACACTGTACACCCTGCACCCCACTTTCCCCCTCCACAGTACAACTTATACTCCACATCTCCCACACACAGTACACCCTGCACCCCACATCTCTACCTCTTACAGTACACTCTATTTCTCCATTCTCCTCCAGTACATATGATACAATTTTTCTTCATGTGGAATGATCTGCTTGAAAGCAAAGACACGCCTACTAGTCTGATGTCAGAAGGTCCTTACAGGAGTACAGTATTTAGCTTTTACTCTGGTGCAACCCCTAGGTGGTATAGATTTCAATTTCTTTTTCATGGACCATCTGAGAGGTGTCGAAATTATTAGGATTTGCAAACAGTGAACGAGTGAATGGAGCACTGGTTACACAAATACTGGTGCTCCATTCACAAGGAAACATTACAGGGACATTTGGTCCCCCATTCTTCTGATTACTGCCTGACACTGTATTGGGTTTGCTATAAAGCAACCTATGACAACCCAAACCACTTGTTCATTGGAAACAAATTATGTATTAAAACAACCAGAAACAACTTTAATTCTTTTATTGTGTCAATTTACCAATTTAAAGAATAAAGTGCTATAAATTAACAAAAAAAATTTTTTGTTTTTACATTTTGTACAGTTTACCCTGAGTAAAAGATATATAAAAAAAAATTACTTTAAAGGGGTTGTCCCATCTCAAGGATCCTATCTACTACTAACTTATGTGAATTCAAGAGTTTTTGTAAATACATTGCTTTAGAAATGCTGCTTTGTTTACCTGCTATGTTATATTATTCCTACAACATTGCCTTGGTCCCTGGCGTGCTATTTGATCTCAGGATGGGCGACATGTCTCACTACTGTCTGTAGGGGAGGGGGGCCGAGGTCTTAGGCTTATGCTTGCTCTTAGAGCTGTTATATCCTGCTTTTATCAGGTTAGCTATTTGCATTTTGCTGTTAAGAACTTGGGCAGGGGTCTTCCCTGCTTTTATCAGGTTAGCTATTTGCATTTTGCTGTTAAGAACTTGGGCAGGGGTCTTCCTCAGAGCCTATTATCTCACAGAGATAAGTATTGAGATTAATGCAATCTCCTGGATCCCAGCAGCATGTAAGTTTTTTTTCTCTCCAAACCTGTGTAATGTAATAAACATTTACTGTGCATATTGTTTGATCTGCATTATTATAGATTTATAGCAGGGAGAGAGGGAGATGGGAAAACCCCTTTAATAATGGTTTTAATAAAGAGTTCCGCTTGTCACAAAATAGAAGCAAAAATGATTTTGGTAGTCCAATAGATAAAAATTAGCACCTGTGAATCGCTTTGTGTGCAAAATCACTAAGGCCTCATTCGCATGTCTGCATCTGCAAGTGAGGTCCGTGCTGTTCATGGAAAACACCCTACCCTGCTCATTTGTGTCTCTGGGTCCATGCTTGACACATGGATGTCATGCATTTATGTTTTTTTCACAGACCCTTTCATTGGTGTGATTCATTAGTGAAAAAAGGACGTCTATAAACACATTGAAATGAATGGATACAAATGGTGTCTGTGAAAAATGAAGGCTCCATACGTACATGATATGCGGACGTGTGGCTAAGGCCTAAAAGGTGTCTGATTATTAAAGGAGTTATCTAGTTTCTAGAACTGATGGCCTATCCTTAGAATAAGCCATCAATATTAGCCCCCGGGCCCCTGTAGATGACCTGTAGCGAGACTGCCCTGTCTCAGCAATGCAGTAATGTTTACATACCACCGACACAGCTCACTCGCCTATCAAACTGTAGCAGCAATTGTAAGTAGTGCAGCGCTACCCCACCTGCAGATCTAATATAAGGATAGGCCATCACTACTACAAACTGGATAACCCCTTTAAGGCCCAAACAGGAATGGTCTTTAAGAGACTAAAGTGCTGTTTCCTGGAATGAATCCGCTTCACTGTCCACCAAGATTGTGGTGTGTTTCTTCCTATTGGTCTTATCCACTTCATCAGTGTTTGGTATCCTGGAGCAGACTGATTCTTCATTAAAAACATAAAATAAAAAGAGATTATTAGACAGTTACTTATGTAATAGTAAAGCGTGAGACATATATAATACATCACACAAGATAACACAAGCATTATTACATAGGTATTTGTACTGGTCAGTAGGATAAACCACCTAGGGTAGGACATGTCATACATGGTATAAGTACAGAAGGTCATAGTAGTGCAGCAGGAAGGTTTGCGAGCAGCTTTACTACAGTCCCGGTTACCTCCAACCTCAAGATTGTGGCCAGGTGAAGCCTGAATAAAGAAGCCATTGAGCATCTTCTTTTTGCTTTTGACTCCAATGAAAAGAGCTGAGTATAGTGGTTGTGGCCCAGTCATCTAGAATTTAGTAGGATTCAGTGGGTAGGCAATAAGTGCTTCAAGATAGATTACCCCGTTATGGTAGTTTGAGGCCCAGTTCACATCTGTGCTTACATTCGGGGAGTCCACTTGGGCACAACCCCCCCCCCCCTTCCTGATCGTAAACCTAATCTGCATAAACCTGAGGAAACCCGAAGACCCCATAGACTATAATGAGGTCTGTGTGGGTTCCACTCAATTTCCGCACAAAAAAATGCAGAGAGAAAAGCAATGCTTGCAGGACTTTTCTCTCCACATTTTTCATGCGGAAAGGGGAATGGAATGGCCCGAATGCAGATGTGAACTGTGCCTAACCCCTTAGATGCCATAGCCTATATCACAGTGGATTGACAGAAGGAGAATTGTTATGGCAGGAGGGGTGAGGGGGATGTCGGGGGGTCTAATAGAAACTCCCAGGCTTCTCATGTATATTTTGCCTGTATTATTTGGATAACATTTTGTAATGTAAGAATTTTTTTTTTAAATTAAAATAGAGATGTTAATAGTTTATTTAGAATTAGATCAATGAACAAAATGAAGTGAATGAAAAAAAGAGAAACCTAAATCTCATCAATATTTGGTGTGACCTTTGCCCTTTGTCTTCCATCAGTTCTTGTCGGTACTTACAGACCGTTTCTGAAGGAACTCGGCAGGGAGGTTGTTCCCGCTATCTTATAGGGGCAGAAAGACTTACTGTAAAAAAAAATGTGATGCGTTTCCGCCACTCTCTATAAGATGGTGTAGAAAGGACCACTATACAGCAGATCCAGAGGTGTGTACAGAGCACAAGTGGCTGAAATATCAGGGCCAAAGAGCTGTAGCCCAAATACCATCAATGAGATGACATGTACTGTGTCTATGACATGGGTGTTCACTGGGCATAAACTATATGGCTCAATAAAGAATAAAGTTTTATGGGACTGCTGACGTCCATGCATTTTATTTGTGACATTTACTGCATTGGTTAGAGCTGACTCAGTGGGGTAGGTTTTGCATCTCAACATTGAAGTCACAAACTTTGCTGCTCCCAACCTAACTCTTTCCACACATCTGTGACATGCCAGCAGATTATTTTTGCAGTTTTTTACCACTAAATTCTGAAAGAGATTGTCCAGAATCTGAACAGTTTTAATATTGATGACCTATCCACAGGATAGGTCATCAGTATGAGAATGGTCGGGGTCTGACACCGCAACTTCAAACAGATCAACTGGTGTGGCTATCAGAAGCCATATACTAAGTACACGACCAGAAGCAGCCGTGCTCCTATTCAGTTGAATTGGAATGGGACTGCAGTTCCCGACACCATCGCTACACTATACAAACCGGAAACCCTATACGGTGACGCCTGCAACCCCACTGTAACTGCAGCCCCACTCCAATTCTCGTGAATAGGAACAAGGCTGCTTCTGGTCTTATGCTTAGTATATGGCATCTAGTAGCTGCATCAACTGATTGGTTTGGGAGTCAAACTCTGACTGATCTGCCATCCTGTGTATGGGTAATCGGTATCAAAAATGTTCAGATCTTGGAACACCCCTTTACAGACACAGCCAGTTTTAGTTTGTAGGACACAGCATTGTCACATTCTGAATGGACTTGTTTTTTGTGTGACAAGATGTGTTCTTCAATGGCATCACTTTAGGCTGCCTATAACTTAAACTATAACAATTACTAAATTGTATTAACTCTTTCCGGAGTGAAAGAACAGTAATCTTGGCATTTTATTATATTTTATAATTGTTCCAACCAACCACATTGACCCAGAACTACAACAGTCCCATTTCCAGAACAAGAGATGTGTCAATTGGCAAACCTTTTGACTGTGAGAGTCCCTCCTTCTCCTCCTGTACACAGGTGACCTGACTGTGCCATTCAGTCCAATTAACATTGTGTATTCTGTAAAGAATGAAAATATGTATTATTGTGTATATATGGTCTGATTGTGATACTGTATGTTAATCGTATGTTAAGATTAGATTGTTGTCACTGTGTATTACCTTAAACATAATCTGATGTCATTTTCAGAGAATTTGCACTTCTCTCCGAGCTTGAATTTATCTGTACAAAAAATTGTAATTCTTTTTTCAAATTCCAAGATAGTTCTTGCTCTCTGTGAATAAAAAGAAAATTACTAAATCAGGTTATGAAATCTTCCTTAGACCCAAAAATATGCTGGTGCGTCCCAAACACAATTCTCAAGCTCAGATGTGACAGGGACCATATTCAGGGCTGATTCTATAATTCTGTTGCCTGAGGCGAAAACTGAAATGGCAGCTACAACCCCGATAAAAATTACCAGTAAGAAATACAGGTAGCCAACTGCTAAAGCCAGCTGTACCCATTTACCCACTTGGGGTTTATCTCTCTGTAATTATTTGTGGGTAAAGCAAAAAAAACAAACAACAAGAAACATAATTCTGAATTTCTTTTTGAGAAGGGCAGGGGAGTTAGTTTTATGGTGTGCATTGTGCAGTAAAAATTACCTGTTTACTGTATTCTGCAGACAAGTATGAGTATTTTAGGTTTTGTAAGTTTATTTGAGCATCTTGGACGAAGGGCTAGAAACTGTGATTTGGGCATTTTGGAAGGAATAATAATGGTGTTTTATATAATTTTTAATTTTTTCCATGTACTTGTGATATGAATAGCAGGTTTACGTTAAACAGTTTAAAAAACTTGAACAGAGACCTGACGGGACCTGCTCTCGTTTTTTGCACTTGAGAAAGGGGCAGTGTAAGGCCCGAAACACGTCGTGCTATATGCTGTATTTTTAACTACCCAATAAACCCTATGTGATTGGACCCTGGTTTACCATCTTCCTAAACATACCAGTGTGTGCGGTTCTCCCTCAACAGACCTTTGGTCCCCTTTTCCTCTTTAGTTGGAGTTGGAGAACAGCCATAAATTGGACCAGCCCCTCTACTCTACTACAGTACAGCAATGAAGAGAAACAGCCAGACACTCAGGCTTCTTTTTCGGATGCAAGTCTAGCAGCAAGTCTAGATACAGTGGGCACCACTGTGCCGCTGCTTCTGACAAAATGCAACTCGCTGCCTGAGGCAAAAAGCTCATCTCACCTCATGGCAGCTGTGGGAACAACACTGCACTGCAGGGGAGCCCAGGACAGGTGAGTGAATATGACTGTCTCTTATTTTTCCTCATGTTCCCTGGTGCCTCAGTGGTTAGCGCTGGAGCCCTTGGTTTGAATTTAGCAATGGCAACATCTGCAATAAGTTTGTATGTTCTCCCTATGTTTGTGTGAGTTTCCTTCTGGTACTTAGGTTTCCTGCCACACTTCAAAGACATACTGGTAGGGAATGTAGTGTTGACACTATCTGTAAAGTGGTGCAGAGTATGATGGCGCTATGTAAGTGAGAAAAATAAATAATAAAACCTATCCCCTCGACCCACAGGTCCTTATAGAATGGGGGTTTAGTGTCCTAAGTCACCATGTTTTAAATCCATCTGTGCCCATATTTAGATAATAATCCTTTATACTTACCTAGAGGTGAGTCTCATTGGTCTCATTTCTGGTGCTCGCCTGTGCACTTCTTCAGTGATGTCGAAGATGTGCACCCCAGCTTCACTGCACAAGTTCCAGAGGTACAGGACATGCACACTGAAACCAAGGTGTACCCCTCTAGCTTCAGTAAAGAACTGTATTGGTGCGAGCAGTACAGCAACAGGGTAGGTATAAAGCTTTTTTCATTTTTATTGAGGACACAGATGGCTTTATAACAGGATGATTTGGGACACAAAAATCATGTTCCATAAAGACCTAAGGTCTCAAATCGCTCTATTAGATTCCCTTTTTAAGGAAATATTCTGTCCGCATGTGTCATAACTACATTGACAATGATCAGCAACCAAATTTACACTATATACACACCTGAAGCCTCCAGATGTTCTCGCTTTCCTTAGAAACTGTATCCACTGTTTCGCTCATTAATGCAATTAACATATTAAGGAGAAGCACAAATGTCAATATGACATAAACTATCAGAAGAAGCAGAAACAGGGTGGGATATTTTGTGCCCTGTTGCATTTCCAAGTCCCCCAATCCTATGGTAAGCTTGAACAGCTCCACCACAGCCGTCCTGAAGCTGTTATAAGAACTGCACTCTTCTCCTTCAGTGCAATGTTCAATTAGAGACGCCAGAGCTATGGAAAGAAAGCAAACAAGATTTTACTCAATCTTAATCTATACATTTTTGATTTTACATAAATTGACAAAAAAAAAGTTAAACTGTGGATGACACACATTGTAGGGATATGTTCATGCGACTGAAAAACAGCACCAAATTCTGCCCTTAAGCTGCCTCCCATTGTTCTCTGTGCAAGATGATAGGGGTGCTTGGTTACTGTTAACTGCTTACAGAGGTGCGTTACAGGAGTCACTTGCATATAGAAACCTATAGATTGGGGTTGTTCTAATGTGAATAATGAATCTTGTATTAAAGGGGTTGTCCAAACAAAACTTTAAAAGTTTAAAGGGGCTCTATCAGCAAAATCATGCTGATAGAGCCCCACATATGCGTGAATAGCCTTTAAAAAGGCTATTCAGGCATCGGTAATGTTATATTAAACTACCCCCCCGTTTTAAAAAAATAACCTAAAAAAGAATGTGCTCTACTTACGGATCGTGCACGCTGGGTGGGCATTCAGGGTGTGTCTTCATCTTCCTCCACGCCTCTTCTTCCTCCGATGTTCTCCGGTCCCGTCTTCTTCCAGCGCTCGCTTGCGGACACTGATATGAAAAAACGGCCTGGGCGCATACGCAGTAGCATGCGGCTTCTACTACGGCTACTGCGCATGCGCCCCGGCTATCACTGTCCGTTCGCGAGCGCTGGAAGAAGACGGGACCGGAGGACATCGGAGGAAGAAGAGGCGGGGATGAAGATGAAGACACCCCCTGAATGCCTGCCCAGGGTGCACGTTCGGTAAGTAGAGCACATTCTTTTTTAGGTTATTATTTTAAAACGGGGGGGTAGTTTAATATAACTTTAGCGGTGCCTGAATAGCCTTTTTAAAGGCTATTCACACATATGTGGGGCTCTATCAGCATGATTTTGCTGATAGAGCCCCTTTAAATCAGCTGTCCCAGTTGCTCCGGTGCCGTCCCGCACCTCCTGGTTCGTCTACTCTCCCTGGTCTCTTCCGGCGTTGTGCTTTAGCCGCTGATTGGCCTCAGTGGTCATGTGACCACTGAGGCCAATCAGCAGGCCTCAGGAAGAGGACCCCTGATATCACAGGTAGCGACATTTAGGCCCTTCACTGATTGGCTTCAGCAGTCACGTGACCACTGATGCCAAGCAGCAGCTTCAGCACAATGCCAGAAGACACCGCTGGAGTAGATGACCTGGGAGGCGCGTGAGGACACCGGAGCAACAGGGACAGGTGAGTATGCATTTTTTAAATTTTTTTACTGCTCCCAGCTTATTTAAACTTTAAAAAGTTTGTCCATTTTTGCCTAGACAACCCCTTTAAGTATATATTGGAGTTACCTTCTATTGTAATCTAATCAGTGATTATAATGAAACAACAGATGAAAATGATATTCACAGAACAGGAAGTGTCAGGCTCGGGTTACGTTCACATTTGCGCCAACCCAGAGACAACTTTTTTGTTCACCAGTTTCAGTTTTAATACAATGGACACCCTTGACTATAATGGGGATCGTCGGTCTCCATATGTAACCGCAATTGTAGCAATCCATTGTCTCGGATAGACCAGAACAACGGACAGCACAATTCTAGTGTGAAACTTGATCTGGTAAATCCATGGCCACGTCTCTTTTTGTGAAACAATTTGGCACATTATTTGTTCTAAATATGTTCACGTGATAAAGCCAGTTGTCTTGGACTAATAGGATCATCTACTGTATTTATGTTACAAAAGACGTGGTTCTGCTTACCTAAGCCAAATCCAAAGAGGAAGAGAACATACACGAATAAAAACTTTAAGACATCATTCAAGATGACCTGAAAAATAAATAGATGTTGTTTGATAAGTACGTTTAGAAATGTATCCGCTACTGTATGTGTCCTCAGAAATGTTATCCAAGGACTGCCTGCTCACTGTCTGGTCATGTGCATTGGAAAAATAGGGCGTAATGGGAGCAATAATATGACCCTCACCCCAGACTGCCATGAAAATTCTTTAGTACTCTGCGGTTACATTGTGCAGCGAGATGATCAATAGACGTTTTATAATGTCCGAGATGTCCTGTTTCATGCAACTCCCAAGCCTTATTTTCCCTGCAGTACACACAAGCCCATACACCATACACAGTGAGAAGCCGTGTACAACTCAATAGAGAGGCAAGAGAAAGAATAAAGAAACGCAGGATTTCACAGAAAGGAGCCAATATATGTTGCCAGAAAATCAAAAGTGGTCAGAAAGCTTAGTTCCACTTTAACATTGAATAATGCAAATTGGTACTTACCTTCTGAATCATAACACTGTAGATACCCAAAGACTGAAATCCTCTTGTGTAGAACAACATGTTCGTCCATCCAAGTGCCATGGCGATGACAATTAAGGCCAAATATTCTTGTACTCCAGCTATATAAGTTAATGTTGATAGGACAACCAGGATGGCTTGTATAAAGCTGGTAAAGGAATGGTGATACATTAAAAAATAAAGCACAGCGCCATACATTTGATAGTGGCTGTGTCTGATACTGCAGTTTAAGAAAAGCGCTAAACCTACCATAAAATAACAAAAAATTACTTAATAGTTTTGCTAACTGCAGAACAAATCATGTCTGAGTGTAAGAAGGAAGAACAGAGAGATAAACCTAAGGAGACGTGAAGAAGCTTCCTACATGAATATTCTCTCTATGCGAAAGGTCAGTTGTTTATTTGTCTCCTACAGTCTGTGATTTCATAAACTTGTAGGGTATAGAAAATCAATATTTCTTATCACTGTCCTGCAAGTTTGTGTTAGTCAAAGTGAGTTCAGGTGACTTAAAGGGGCTCTATTATTGGAAAAAGTCATTTTTAGATAAGCACATCCTTGCATAGCCTTTAGAAAGGCTATTCCACACCTACCTTTTGTATGTAAATTGCCTCAGTAGATTTTGAATAAGTCCATTTTTACTCATATGCTAATGAGCTTCCACCGTGCACCGGAAGTGTCTGTGTGCACTGCCTGCTCTATGTGTATGTATAGGAGAGGCTGCTGTGCTGAGGACTCATCTCTGCTATACATACACATAGAGCAGACTGTGATCACAGACACTTCCGATGCACGGTGGAAACTCATTAACGTGAATAAAAACAGACTTATTCAAAATCTACTGAGGCAATTTACATACAAAAGGTAGGTGTGGAATAGCCTTTCTAAAGGCTATGCAAGGATGTGCTTATCTAAAAATGACTTTTGCCAATGATAGAGCCCCTTTAAAGGGTTTAGCTACTTCAGACCAATATACAGACAAATCTTAGTTGTTTATAACTGGAGGTTGCTGGAGTGAGATATCTCATCACAGAAGACAATAAAATGACATTGTCTTCATATAAATGTGCCTATTTGTAAAGACCTAAATAATTTTAAAGGGAATCTGTCAGCATAAGAATCAGTATCAAACTAATGACAGCACCTCTACACTTTCCAAATATGCCTTTCTTATTCTACATTGCAGTTCCATTGTAAAGAAAAATCAATGTTTTATTCTTATGCACATTAGCTGAAGAGGGCTTTAGGGGCATTTCTTCTCCTGCTGGGGCTTCATACTCTGGTCAAGATGACAACCCCTAACTGCAGACAATGTGTGACCAAATGGAAGATGTCACTCAATGGGACACCAAGCTGGGTAGCAATTAGGGGCATTTATCTAGACTGGAAAGTGAAGCCCCAAAAGAAAAAGAAAGCATAAGGCCAAGGCCCCATGCAGCGGGAAAAACTGCGTCGGCAACGCATCATGGTTCTTCCCGCAGTTGAAGTTGACTTGCTGTGATTTCCAAAAGCACGGCGGTTTTGGTAATCGCGACAAATCCTTAAGGTGGTTTTTACCACAAAGTGGGCACGGGATTTGCTAGAATCCTATTCACTTTGCCCATACTGTAAAACGCTGCGATTTTTCCTGTGGCGTTTCCACTGCGGGCAAATTGCGGCATATCTGTCCTGTGGGGCCCCGGTCTAAAGCCCTTTCCATCTAATTTGCATTAGAATAAAATCCTGATTTTCATGAAAATGGAGCTGCAATGCAGAATAAGAAAGGCATCTTTGGAAAGTATAGTAGATGCCTTACTGTCATTAGATTGATACGGTTTTCGTGCATACAGATTCCTCTTAAAAGATTGTAAGGAATGGATGTAGATATTGAAATGTTTACAGTAAGACTTACAAAAGAACATGGAACCAGGCATCAGACACCACTGACCGTAGATCAGACAGCTTCAACCAAAAGATTGCTACACCCTAAAAAAAAGGGAAAAAAAATACTTAGCTTATTTTAAACAACACTATAAGATAGTTCTTAAGATGAATATGAGCTTTTAATAAAGTTTTATTCACACAGCTACCATGGCGTCCTTTCTTAACAAGACTATGACTGGTATTACAAACCTGTTTGAGGCTGAGGCCTCACGTTGCGGAAACACAGCTTTTTTTGCTGTGTTTTTCTGAGCCAAATCCAGGAGTGGATTGAGCAGAAGGGAGAAGTATTAGAACTTCCTATATATTCCCCATTGCTTTTGTAGCCATTCTTGGCTTTCAGTAAAAAAAAAAACTCAGCAAAATCTGCAACAAAAAAAAGCTGCATTTCCGCAACGTGGGGCCTCAGCATTAAAGGGAATGGTGAAGGATTGTAAAGCTAGATCTGAACATCTATAACACATTACGGAAGCGAGGAAGATAGAAAACTGACATGAAATGTCCCCTCTATGAAATGTGTGTACATATCTGTGTCAGGGGTTCTATTCGGAGCTGCCATCACAGATTCCGTAAACATCGCAATCGAAAAAGTTCTGCATGTAAAACTTTTGAATCTTGCAAAATGACAGACATCATAGCAGATACCTGACAGCCATCATTATAGTCCATGGATCCACGAGGAACCATTTGTGTCCATCATATGAGAGATCCATCACCTATTGAGATTTCCAATAGAAAATGGAAATTCCAATAATAAAGTGAACCCAGTCTTAGTAAATAAATATATGAATATGTAAATTTTTTGATCACTGAAAACATGATTATTTTGTATAAGTTCTGTGGTAGACAACATCTCTTCACTTTGTAGGTTCCTTTGTGAAACGCTGATCCCTGGAGTCTGCCATTGTATGTTTGGGAACCAGAAGATAAATGGTAGACAATAAGTGTGTTTGATAACATACTGTACCTCCTGAATTATTAAACACGTGGCGCATATTATAATATACACATGTCCAATAAGCTGAAAGATCCCCCTTGTGCTAGATAAGTCCAGTGTCATCAGATCCTGCAGGGAAAAATATACTAGAATTATTAATATAGTTCTAATTATTAAATTATAGAATACTGAATTTCCCCATGGTGGGACTATTAAAGGATTATATTATCTTATTTTATCTTATCTTAATGTATAGTAAACTAGACTTTTCCTGTAGCTTGTATAACTGGAAAAGAAAGCAAATATGTTATGAAATACATCTTGTAAGTGACAGGAGACTGAAGAGACGTATAACCTGAAATGTTCTTCGGCACTTTTGGCTGCTATTTGTTATATTATTTACTCATTAAGCGGCTGTTCACACGGTGAAAATTTATGAGAAATTTGGGGTGGTCTTGCACCTCAGATTCCTCCTCACTTGTATCCTGCTACAGAAAACAATGAATCAGGACGGAATTTGCAGATAATTTAAGGAGCAGTTCACATAGAGGAAATTTTCCCAGCTCCAAGTTTCAGTAATTTCAGAAATTTTCCTAATTGAAATACTGTGTCAAAATTCGCCCCGGCCAGGGGGTATTTTCTGCCTCCCATTTATTTCTGCTTGAAGATCGAGCATGATGCTTATCTTTCTGCTAGATGAAAAAAAACTGCTAGAGGAAAAATCAGCTAGAGATCAAATCAACATCTGACTCCCATTGAAATGAATGAAGGCTGGTTTCAGGTGCAATTCGGAGATGATTTTGAGGGTCCATTCACACAGAGCAAAATGATGAGGAATTTTGTGTGGAATTTTCCACGCTGAAAATAAAGCCTCCCATTGATTTCAATGGGTTCTGCTAGCTTTTTTTTCCACTAACGGAATCCATCGCAGGTTCAGCGCTAAATTCCTCCACGTGAACATACCCTTAGACTAAGGCCTCACAGTCCGGAAATGCTGCGCTAAAGTGCTTCAGGAACAACCACGGAGTAAACACGTTGCGGTTCTTCCCACAGAGCTTTGAACACAAAGTTCACAGAGTTTTGCTCCGCGGACTTTCTGTTACAATTATATCTCCGGGAAAGCTGCCTGCATTTCCATATACAGTCCTATGAAAAAGTTTGGGCACCCCTATTAATCTTAATCATTTTTAGTTCTAAATATTTTGGTGTTTGCAACAGCCATTTCAGTTTGATATATCTAATAACTGATGGACACAGTAATATTTCAGGATTGAAATGAGGTTTATTGTACTAACAGAAAATGCGCAATATGCATTAAACCAAAATTTGACCGGTGCAAAAGTATGGGCACCTCAACAGAAAAGTGACATTAATATTTAGTAGATCCTCCTTTTGCAAAGATAACAGCCTCTAGTCGCTTCCTGTAGCTTTTAATCAGTTCCTGGATCCTGGATGAAGGTATTTTGGACCATTTCTTTCTACAAAACAATTCAAGTTCAGTTAAGTTTGATGGTCGCCGAACATGGATAGCCCGCCCTCAAATGATCTGAAAACAAAGATTGTTCAACATAGTTGTTCAGGGGAAGGATACAAAATGTTGTCTCAGAGATTTAACCTGTCAGTTTCCACTGTGAGGAACATAGTAAGGAAATGGAAGACCACAGGGACAGTTCTTGTTAAGCCCAGAAGTGGCAGGCCAAGAAAAATATCAGAAAGGCAGAGAAGAAGAATGGTGAGAAGAGTCAAGGACAATCCACAGACCACCTCCAAAGAGCTGCAGCATCATCTTGCTGCAGATGGTGTCACTGTGCATCGGTAACAATACAGTGCACTTTGCACAAGGAGAAGCTGTCAGGGAGAGTGATGAGAAAGAAGCCGTTTCTGCACGTACGCCACAAATAGAGTTGCCTGAGGTATGCAAAAGCACAATTGGAGAAGCCAACTTCATTTTGGAAACAAAGATTGAGTTGTTTGGTTATAAAAAAAGGCGTTATGCATGGCGTCCAAAAAGAAACAGCATTCCAAGAAAAACACTTGCTACCCACTATAAAATTTGGTGGAGGTTCCATCATGCTTTGGGGCTGTGTAGCCAATGCCAGCACCGGGAATCTTGTTAAAGTTGAGGGTCGCATGGATTCCACTCAGTATCAGCAGATTCTTGAGAATAATGTTCAAGAATCAGTGACGAAGTTGAAGTTACGCCGGGGATGGATATTTCAGCAAGACAATGATCCAAAACACTGCTCCAAATCAACTCACGCATTCATGCAGAGGAACAATTACAATGTTCTGGAATGGCCATCCCAGTCCCCAGACCTGAATATCATTGAACATCTGTGGGATGATTTGAAGCGGGCTGTCCATGCTCGGCAACCATCTAACTTAACTGAACTTGAATTGTTTGTCCAAAATACCTTTATCCAGGATCCAGGAACTGATTAAAAGCTACAGGAAGCGACTAGAGGCTGTTATCTTTGCAAAAGGAGGATCTACTAAATATTAATGTCACTTTTCTGTTGAGGTGCCCATACTTTTGCACCTGTCAAATTTTGGTTTAATGCATATTGCACATTTTCTGTTAGTACAATAAACCTCATTTCAATCCTGAAATATTACTGTGTCCATCAGTTATTAGATATATCAAACTGAAATGGCTGTTGCAAATACCAAAATATTTAGAACTAAAAATGATTAAGATTAATAGGGGTGCCCAAACTTTTTCATAGGACTGTATATAATTGACATGCTGCGATTTTCAAAACTGTTTTGGAAATCACATCATGTCCGCACTGCGATTTTTTCCGCAAAGTGGGCATGGGATTCGCATGAATCCCATCCACTTTGCAAGTACTGTAAAACTATTTGGCTGCGGCAGAAACGCGGCGTTTCTGGCCCGTGGGGCCCCGGACTTAGACAGAATCTGCCTAAATCTTGTTGGCCAGTTGTTGGCCAATTGCTTTTTTGTCCTCCCTTTGTCAAAGAGCAGCTTTCTGTAAAGACTCAACACCTCCATGTATTACACGATCACCTATAGATTTTTATGTGCAGTGTGGATATTACAGCATTATAGGGCTGTGTACATTACATACTACATCAATGGCAGCCTCCTTCCATGATAATGTATAACTGTGTGTCTGGCCAGCTGTTATCGCAAGTGGAGCTGCAAAATAAAGAAAAAGTACCAGGCAGAACATCCTATTTTTAGGGTATGTTCACATGAAATTTTTTGGAGCTGATTTTGAAGCAGATTCTTCCTTAAAATCTGCTTCAAAAAGTGCCTGATATCTGCTTCCATCCATTTCTATGCGAGGCAATGGCAGATATTTTCTCAGCTAACAGAAAAAAGAAGCATCCTGCCCCATCTTCAGGCAAATTCCATCTGAAACTCCCATAAAAATGAATGACAGGCAGAAAAAAACTCTCAAGGATTTAGAAGCAGATTTTGCAAAAAAAAAAAAAATTATATGTGTATATGGCGCCATAGATATGAATGGATCATTGTTCTAGCTAACGAAAAACAAGGCTAGCACTGACTGTGCACACAGTCATGTGCATGACGCCCTATAATTCCCCTAACTAAGAGTTTGTCAGTTTTACATAGTACACATAGTAGATTTCTGCATTATACATAACCTGTTGGTTAAAGTCGCACTTACCTCACCTCCACGTGGTCGATAGTACAAAAGAGTAAAAATAATATTAAAGGCAAAGTAAAAAAGGAAAGACATTAAAAATGTGTTTCTTGCAAACTTTTTCCATTTCATCTGAAGAAGAGTATGGAGAGGCTCTAAAGACAACAGATCATGACGATTCTAGGAAAGAAGAAGACTGTTTTATGGGTCAATATATACAGAATATTTCTAATAATTCAGACTATTCTAGTTATTCTCCATTTTGTAAAGCATATTATGTTAACCAGAGGACACGGCACCAGCGAGGCCTAAGATGCTCTAACATAGACAAATACACTGTTCCTAACTCTCATCTATGGAAAGTATCGGCTGTGTACACGATTTTGGCTTCTGGATATAAACAAGATTGTTCTCATTTACTTACAGCAAGCAGAGATCTATGGTAGATTTACTATTATGGTTATGACTAGAAGTATAGCTTGAAGCTCTTGCGCCCTGTTTTGTGCCCCCTCAATACCCTGTACCATTTCAAATAGTAGTATATTTTATGTGTTATGGGGCCCCCAATTCTGGAACTCAGTAGTGACTGCTACTGCTGCACCCCCTATATGTTTATGACTAGTCTTTGGAGTAAAATGTTCCAATATGTGATGTATTGTGTCCCATCTAGTTTTTAAAAAAAATCTGTTAGGTTCACACCTGTGCCCCCGTCTCCGCTTTGTGGGTTTCCATCTTCTGCCAACAGAAGACGGAAACCCGACAGCCAGCGCCCATGAGCGTCTTCTGGTCTCCGCGGTGAAACCAGTTTTTTTTTAACCTGACACAAAGTCGTATATGTCCGACTTTGTGTCCGGTTAAAAAAAAACGGTTTCGCTGTGGAAAGGCAGAAGGCGCTCACGGGCGGACACTTTGCAAACCCATTGAAATGAATGGGTTTGAAAACTGACTGCCGATTTCCGTCTCCTGTTCAGTTTCTCGGGCAGAAGACGGAAACATGAAAGTGGAGATCGGGCGCAGGTGTGAACCCACTCTAACAGAAGTTTGAAGTAAAATTTGGGCTCAAACTAATCCAACTAACAGATGGTATAATAAGTTTATACTATCTGTTAGTTGGATTAGTTTGAGCCCAAATTTTACTAGTCAGTCAAACAATGCAAACCAGATTTATCATTTGCATCAATCACTGTGATAAATCTGGTGTAGTTTAAGACTGTCAAGTCTAAGTTTGTGCTGTCTTACTTTTAGACAGTATTGGTAAATCTGCCCCATTGATTACCGTATATAGTCGAGTATAAGCCGACCTGAATATAAGCCGAGGCCCCTAATTTTACCACGAAAAACTGGGAAAACTTATTGACTCGAGTATAAGCTGAGGGGGGAAAATGCAGCAGCTACTGGAAATTTTCAAAAATTAAAATGGTCGGAGTTTTTGGGTGCAGTAGGTGCTGGGGAAGGGGAGGGGGTGTTTTGGTTGTCTGTCTGCCCCTTCCCTGAGATTGAGGACTGGTTATTCTTCCTCCACTTAGAATTCAGTCTTGCTGAATATAGGGTATCTGCAGTGCTCCTATTAACCCCTTCCCGACGGAACAGGAGCACTGCAGATCCCCTATATTCAGTAGACCGGGCACTGTCAGACACAGGGATACCTAATGTGTATGTGTTTCACTGTAATCTTCTACTTTTGTATGTATTCTAGGGAAAGGAGGGATTTAGAACTTTTATTTTTTTTTAATCTTTTTTTTTGTTGCACTATTTTATGGGAGATTTTGTACATTAATATTGTGGCTGGTCATAGACTCCCCCCCCCCCCTTCCCCCCAAGAAGAAAAAAAAATATATACTTTTTTTTTATTTTTTTGCTGACTCGAGTATAAGCCAAGGGGGGCTTTTTCAGCACAAAATCTGGGCTGAAAAATTCGGCTTATACTCGAGTATATACGGTACATATACTCTACACCCTCCACCATTTCTCCAGGTCTGTTGTATACAGATATATCCTACTTTACTTTTCGTCTTGGTTCAACCTATCCTGGGATATGTGACGTGAGATAAGCAACTTTGAAAAAATGTGATACTTTGCACAAAGATGTATATGTTATACTTATCTACAGTATGTGTGGCCACCCAGTGCTTGTGGTATGGGTTGCTACTTATTGAAAGATCTGCTCACGTGTTCTAATTTTATTTTATTTTTTGGATTTGTGTAGAGAGAAACTGGATCCCTTAACAACATTTGTAGAAAATTAAAGTTGGACATGTTTGTATTTATAGCTAACTTCAATAACGACTGACATTTTTTCCAGATTTGCTAACAGTTAGACAGTGTAAACGTATGCAGATAGTGTGAAAATACACCAGATTTATCACAGTGGCCGATGCTAAATCTGATGTATCTTTAGACTCCCTAGTCGAAGTTTATACTATCTTTTAGCTGACTTACTGTAATCCAGAATTTCTTGACACAAATTTGTTGCATTTTTGGCTTAACATGTAACATCTATAGAGGACCTTTCATGTCCTCATGAAAGTGTGGTTTTATATACCGCTAGAAAGCAGACAGTGTTTTTATATACCAGTATGTGCCTTGGGGCTGGAGACATTGGTGCCTAAATGGTTATCCTCATAGCCCAGCGTCATTGCTGGGTGGTAAGGAACGCCCTCGCTGACAGTACAAGGCTATATTATGGTAATGTCGAGGCAGTGGTGGGCGTAATGTCATCGATATCGCCACCACCACAGCAGCACAATGCACTCAATTCAGCGCACTGTCTGCTTTCTAGCAGTATACAAAAATGCAATTTTATAAGGACATGAACGGTCCTCTTTAAGCCACATCCTTTTTCTGAGAGTCTACACCCACATGTCTAGCACATCAAAATTTTTTAGCCCAAATTAGATGCACCACAAAGATGTTCCAAAGATGGGCCATGTTTCTACCAATGTCTATTGATAACCACAATAGTAAACTTGTGCCATTGTCTTTAATATATAGTTATCCCATTTTCCTTTCTGCACACTTACTTCAATGCGCGTATTGTAGACCAGCATTTCCAGTATTGAGTTTTCTGAAGAAGTATCCACATCTTTCAAGTCATACACGGAGGAGGACACAGGTCCATAAGCCCAGTCTGTGAGCTTCCGAGACAAGATTTTATTTTCCTCATCTTTTATTTCTCTACTCAGAATATATTTTAGCATCTGGATAAGAAAGAGAATACAGAGCTGTTACTATATGCGGTATGTGGGAGATAGGTTATACCGTATTTTTAGTCGGTTTTATTTGTAGGATGAGACTGTAATTCTTACCTCCAGTTTACCTTTCTTGGCTGCTAGTTGCATTGGTGTGAGGCCTTCATTGTTTGTAATACCTTCTAAAAACTTATTCTTACAGCTGCGTATGATCTGATCATAAATATCTATTATGAACATGTTGTGAGGCTTATCCTTCTCTGTTACAGTAACAAGTGCATGGAGCACGGTATTTCCAAAAGAGTCCTGGATGGTGATGTTGGTCTCGCTGTTTTCCATGAGCAGTTTCACCACGTCTGGCTGGTTGGTACACGCAGCAAGAGCTAAGGGAGTTTCACCTAAAATTTCAAAGTATGGTTATTCTGAAAAGCTTATACTCAGAAACTCATGGAGAACATTACAGAAACATACTGATGTTCTGTCTCATGGATAGGACATCAGTTTTTAAAAACTGGATAACCCTTTTAGGCTAAGATCACACGTTGCAGAAACGCAACTTTTTATGTTGCAGGTTTCCTGTGTTTTTTGAGCCAAAGTCAGGAGTGGATTGAGCAGAAGGTAGAGGTATAAGTTATTCCCTTATATTTCCCTTTCCTCTTGTACCCATTCTTGGTTTTAGCTAAAAAAAAATCGCAGCAAAATCTGCACAAAAAAAAAGCTGCATTTCCGCAATATGGGACCTTAGCCTTAAGGAGAAATGTAAGGTGTTCCATTAAAGCGTAACTAAAATCTCATCTTTTTTTCATAAATCCATAGTTTAGATGAAAATAACAAACTGTAATACATTTTATATAAGAAAAGTGCATGTTTCTTCACTTATTTGTCTTCTTCTGCCACTGATCAAATCTGTATAATAGAACTCTCTGGGGAGGGGAAGGGGAGGAGAAGAGAGCTCTTTAAACAGAAAGATATCTGCACTAGAGATGAGCGAACACTATTCGAAACGGCCGTTTCGAATAGCACACACCCATAGGAATGAATGGAAGCGGCCGGCACGCTGACTTTGCTGGTTGCCGGCCGCTTAACCCCCTGCGTGCCGGCTGCATCCATTCATTCCTATGGGTGCGTGCTATTTGAAAAGGGAGTTTGAATAGTGTTCGCTCATCTCTAATCTTCACTATAGAGAGACAGTTCCTTTTTCACAACAAAGCTGGATTACCAGGATTTAATGCTATGAATGGCCTCATATCTCTGTTTAACCCTCTGTAAACTGATCTGCTATGTGTATGGCACAAAATCACTTAGATAAGAAGTAAAGATAGGAGTAATACTTAAAGAAGTGGGAGCTTTTCTATAGTGAAGTATATTGCAAAGTTTGTTTTCTGCACCTGCAGTATTGATTTAATAAATGTATAAAAGTTTCCTTATACTTAAGATCATATTTTATTTTGCTCTTGATTGATCCAAAAATTTCCCAGTGTGGAGTAGAGTTCCCTTGGGTCTGTTTGGGAAAAGTGATTTTATGGGTCAACTGTGTGACTTTTCCGTTATCATTGTACACGCAGGACATATTACAAGTCAGATCTAATAGTAAATTTTTGCCAATCCGTAAAATATAGAAGCCAGTGAGACGTGATAAGCTCTGAAGACAGTTCCAAATGGGACTGTCTTATACTGGAGACTTGGAACCCATTATTGGGTCATAGCCTAGGCTGAGTAGAGGATATTTTGATTCCTCGGTGAGGCGGTCAGGTCTTGTATATATAAAAGTAGAGGGGCGAATATACTGCGCATGTTGTATTTTTTTTACATTTCAGCAGTCGTTCACAAGCTATACTGTAACATTGGAGAGGAGCAACAACACATCTGTCACATTTGGTAGCACTTTGATGTGAGTGTTCACCCCGGTATCTCTGTAAATATATAAAATTCTGATCTAATAAAATTGGTAGCGATTAAATTAATGACCATGTGCGTTCTATACTTACCAAAATAAAATCCATAACTTCTGCTCTTTGGGCTAAAGAACAGACCCTGTGCACGTACATTCACTTTAGCGCCTTTATCAAGAAGATACTTGACAATTTTATTTTGTCGTCTTTCGATAGCTATGTGTAAAGCAGTTTGACCTAGAGGACAAGGTATAGAATGTGTAAAATATAAATACATTTAATTTATATAAATATGATAATTCTACCAAATATTGCATCCTAATGCTATACATGTATATGTATATGATGGCAATTACTGAAGCCTATGTAACAGGTATGATATGTGCTAGACCTCTATCCAGTAGAAATCGGGAAAGGGCAAAGCTCAGGTTGAATTTCACCATTTCCCATTGGAAGTGGTAACAATTTGGGGTATCATGACTACGGTCTTAATATAAATGGGAAGGGAGTTGTGTTGCTAATACCTCGCACTTAAGAAATGTGCCCTTGGTCTCCTGTCAAATTTTTCTAAATCATCACAGGCCATGTGACTGGTCAATGTGACGTCAGATGCTTCGAAAATCTGATGAATGGAGGCGCTGGACCCCCCCTTGATCTCACAACTATGACCTATCCTATGGAAAGATCATCAATATCCCGGTATAACCCTTTAAAACTATGTATTCATGAAACAACTAAGAATAAATAAATCTATTAAATGTATTACCTTTGTAATTCTCCTCTGTATATGCAGCGTTGATAAATCTGTCCAGGAAACCATGTTTCTCCGTGAATGATAGGATAATACGCACTATCTCCGGAGTCTTCCCATTTATATTGAGTAGCGCTTTCATCAGGCAGGTCTTTCCAGTGTCTTTTGATGTCAGTCTGTACATAAGAAAATCTGAAAGGTAACAAAGTATATTATTTTATCTGTGGGTGTATATGTTCTGTAGGTAATCGTGTTTTTTCCCTGAATGTAAAAATATTCCCCACTAGGCTGCAGAACCTCCTCAAGTTAGTAAATACGTTTGTTTCAGCGCTTCCATTGATAATTGAAACCTCTGGAACTTGAGACCGTAACGCTATGGAAAACTAGTAAAAAGTTCTGAAGCCACCAAAATCTCTGCTCAATATAATAAAAAAAAGCTTGAAGAAAAGTAAGCACAAAACGAATACAGATAAAGCAATTCCATTATATAGAATAGTCACAGATAGAAACATAGAAGATGAACAGAAACAGGCCACACAACCCATCTAATCTGCCCTATATTATTTCCATCTCATCTTAGGATAGACATGTGCGTGTGAAAATTGTGAAAATTCACTTACTATAGATTTCTCAAGCACATCTGCTGGAAGTTTGATCCAAGCTTCAACTACTTTTTCAGTGTAATATTTTCTGACATTGTATCATTATAAATTGTGCCTCCTGTATTCTTGTGTTTAGTTTTTTATTAAAACATTTCCATTCTTCACCTTATTTCTACCTTTAACATATTTAAAATATTTTGGCACAGTTGGAATTTCGTCTCTAGCCCCCACCATTCCCGAGCAATCAATGCTGTTAGTTTTGGTGCCTGATATGCTATTTAGTCTCTGTACTGTCCGGGGGGCGGTGTCAGGCAGGAGCAGACAAGGGGGTGTGATTCTGAGCTCTGACACTGGCTGCCTCTGATTGGACTTCTGAGTCACACCCCCTGTCTGACACTGCCCACTTAACATTACAGAGCTTAAATGGCACATCAGACACCAAAACTAACTGCACTTGTCGCTCAAGAATGATGAAGGCTAGAGAGAAGATTCCAAACTTAGATTGATCATCAGAACCTAGAAGGTCAAAGTTAGTGCAGGAAAAAAATGGTGTACATTATAATTGTATTACCTTGAGCACACATGTCTGTAAAAAAATAAGACAATCCTTCGATTTCATTGAGTAGTCTGTTTAATGACAGTATGTCTCCTTCCTTAACAGCCTTGTGTATGAATTTATTCTGGTTTCGTGTTTCTTGTATTAAGTCAAATGCAGCTTTGCTGTAACATTTAAAAAATTGCTTTTAGGACAATATGTACAATCATAACGGAGTTGTCCAGTAAAAGAAAAAATATGAAAAAGGGCTCAGTTTAAAAAGCTTTTCAAGGGTTCTTTTCCAACAATTTTCTGCCAGTCTCTACTTCCAAATCCCTGTTAACATAGTAAGTAGCCACACAGCTAATCATTGGCTGTTGTAGCGACCCATCACAGTAAGGCCTCATTCACATCTGCGTTGGTATTCTGTCCGGGGGAGTCCACATGAGGACCCCCTCCCCAAACAGAATACCGAACGCAACTGCAAGCGGTGTGCCAGTGAAAGTACACGGACCCCATAGAGACTATAATGGGGTCCGTGAGCTTGCCACCAGATCTCCGCAGGGATCATGCGGACAGGAAAGTAGTTCGCAATCTATTTTCGTTCCCACATGATTCATGCGGGAAGCGCGCGGCAAGCCCATTATAGTCTATGGGGTCCATGTGCTTTCACTGCACAGCGCTTGCAGTTGCGTTCGGTATTCCGTTTAGGGGAACCCCATACAGATTCCTCAAACAGAATACTGAGCTCAGATGTGAATGAAGAGTAAGATGTGTTGTCTAAGCAGCTGTTATGAAATTGTCACAGGAGTAATTTCCAAAAATGCAAAAACTGGCAGGTACCAGAGAACACAGATACAGAGCTAGCGAAATCTCACACAGTGCTGAGAGATAGAATCCAAATATCTTCACCAGAGCCCATTGCAAAGTTGGTTAGTGTTGAGCTGTATTTGGACCCAGGTTATCACTCCAGGAACAAACATATCCAAGCCGAGGCCAACCTGAGAGTCAACAATCAAACAAGTAAACCAACAAATATCCAGTAAACAAGCCAAGGTCAGAAAAACCACAAACCACAGATGTATTCAGAGCACTGGAGCCTAACTAGTAACAATTCAGTAATAGCAGGCACCTGAGAAGTTTAGAACAGACTTTAAATATCCCTCCTCAGCTGTTGATTGGTTCATCATCTCATAGCTCTGATTATCTGTACAAAGCTTGCAACAGCAAGAAGCCGTGCTACAGCGAGGAGGATACACACTGAGATTTTTAACAGCAGTATTCCCTATGTGTTTAGAGGGTCCAGGAAGTATTTCAAAGAGGAAATTTAGTTTTATATTGCTTCTTTTATTGTTAAACCCATTCTGAGCTCTATGTCCAAAAATATTCCTGCTGGACAACTTCTTTAATAATTTAATTTGAAACAGTACAAAGAATAAAGGGGTGAAGATGTTCCTTCCTGTGAGCACAAGATCAGAGTCCCTGCTGATTTATGACCCAGTCTGGCAGTAAGCTCTTTGAAGTAATAAGACCAGGCCAAATTTATGACTTAACAACTTTCTCACTGTAGGCTTACATTGAACTAAGAGAGAGGGGTTGTAACCAGAGTTAACCTTAGAGAGACCCACCTTTCCCAGGTGCTGATGAATTGTCTCAGTACCACCTCAGGGAATAGCAAGAGGAAGGCACCCTGGCAGGGGGAGTAGCTAAGCACAAGCCAGAAGCTGTACTTTACAAGAAACTGAAAATTCATACTCAATAACTGAAAATATACACTCAATTTGAGGCCTGCGTGAAGGTTGAGTGCAAGAGTGAGTGAGCAAAGTGAACTAACCCCTGATCGCGGCACCCACTTCACATACTCCACCTGCACAGAGCCCCCTGGACCCAGTGCAAGTGGTGGGTGACAGAAGGATACTCTCCATGTTGGGTTCCAAGCTGGAGAATAACCCCTACCCCCTGCATGAGACCATGATAGCAATGGGCAGTACTGTCAGTGACTGACTGCTTCGCGCTAAGTGTGAGAAGGAGCGCTATCAGAAGTCTTTCTTCCCCATAGCGGTTAGGTTGTGAAACCAACACCGAGCTAAGAAGAAGAAGAAGAAGAAGATCATTGAATACAGAGAACTGAAAGATCTCTAAATTGTGATATCCCTTCTACTACCTTTTTTTTTTTTAATCTGTACCTACTGTCTCTGCAATGTCTATACCTTCAAGCTTTTCTATTTGTATATTGTTTTATCTATGCTTCTGTAACACTGAATTTCCCCATGGTGGGAGTATTAAAGGATTATCTTATCTTATCTTAACAGGACAGTCATAAATGACAACAACTAGAGATGAGCGAACACTAAAATGTTCGAGGTTCGAAATTCGATTCGAACAGCCGCTCACTGTTCGAGTGTTCGAATGGGTTTCGAACCCCATTATAGTCTATGGGGAACATAAACTCGTTAAGGAGGAAACCCAAATTCGTGTCTGGAGGGTCACCAAGTCCACTATGACACCCCAGGAAATGATACCAACACCCTGGAATGACACTGGGACAGCAGGGGAAGCATGTCTGGGGGCATAAAAGTCACTTTATTTCATGGAAATCCCTGTCAGTTTGCGATTTTCGCAAGCTAACTTTTCCCCATAGAAATGCATTGGCCAGTGCTGATTGGCCAGAGTACGGAACTCGACCAATCAGCGCTGGCTCTGCTGGAGGAGGCGGAGTCTAAGATCGCTCCACACCAGTCTCCATTCAGGTCCGACCTTAGACTCCGCCTCCTCCGGCAGAGCCAGCGCTGATTGGCCGAAGGCTGGCCAATGCATTCCTATGCGAATGCAGAGACTTAGCAGTGCTGAGTCAGTTTTGCTCAACTACACATCTGATGCACACTCGGCACTGCTACATCAGATGTAGCAATCTGATGTAGCAGAGCCGAGGGTGCACTAGAACCCCTGTGCAAACTCAGTTCACGCTAATAGAATGCATTGGCCAGCGCTGATTGGCCAATGCATTCTATTAGCCCGATGAAGTAGAGCTGAATGTGTGTGCTAAGCACACTCATTCAGCACTGCTTCATCACGCCAATACAATGCATTAGCCAGTGCTGATTGGCCAGAGTACGGAATTCGGCCAATCAGCGCTGGCCAATGCATTCTATTAGCCCGATGAAGTAGAGCTGAATGTGTGTGCTAAGCACACACATTCAGCACTGCTTCATCACGCCAATACAATGCATTAGCCAGTGCTGATTGGCCAGAGTACGGAATTCGGCCAATCAGCGCTGGCTCTGCTGGAGGAGGCGGAGTCTAAGATCGCTCCACACCAGTCTCCATTCAGGTCCGACCTTAGACTCCGCCTCCTCCAGCAGAGCCAGCGCTGATTGGCCGAATTCCGTACTCTGGCCAATCAGCACTGGCTAATGCATTGTATTGGCGTGATGAAGCAGTGCTGAATGTGTGTGCTTAGCACACACATTCAGCTCTACTTCATCGGGCTAATAGAATGCATTGGCCAGCGCTGATTGGCCGAATTCCGTACTCTGGCCAATCAGCACTGGCTAATGCATTGTATTGGCGTGTATTGGCTAAGCACACACATTCAGCACTGCTTCATCACGCCAATACAATGCATTAGCCAGTGCTGTTTGGCCAGAGTACGGAATTCGGCCAATCAGCGCTGGCCAATGCATTCTATTAGCCCGATGAAGTAGAGCTGAATGTGTGTGCTAAGCACACACATTCAGCACTGCTTCATCACGCCAATACAATGCATTAGCCAGTGCTGATTGGCCAGAGTACGGAATTCGGCCAATCAGCGCTGGCTCTGCTGGAGGAGGCGGAGTCTAAGATCGCTCCACACCAGTCTCCATTCAGGTCCGACCTTAGACTCCGCCTCCTCCAGCAGAGCCAGCGCTGATTGGCCGAATTCCGTACTCTGGCCAATCAGCACTGGCTAATGCATTGTATTGGCGTGATGAAGCAGTGCTGAATGTGTGTGCTTAGCACACACATTCAGCTCTACTTCATCGGGCTAATAGAATGCATTGGCCAATCAGCGCTGGCCAATGCATTCTATTAGCGTGAACTGAGTTTGCACAGGGGTTCTAGTGCACCCTCGGCTCTGCTACATCAGATTGCTACATCTGATGTAGCAGTGCCGAGTGTGCATCAGATGTGTAGTTGAGCAAAACTGACTCAGCACTGCTAAGTCTCTGCATTCCCATAGGAATGCATTGGCCAGCCTTCGGCCAATCAGCGCTGGCTCTGCCGGAGGAGGCGGAGTCTAAGGTCGGACCTGAATGGAGACTGGTGTGGAGCGATCTTAGACTCCGCCTCCTCCAGCAGAGCCAGCGCTGATTGGTCGAGTTCCGTACTCTGGCCAATCAGCGCTGGCCAATGCATTCTATTAGCCCGATGAAGTAGAGCTGAATGTGTGTGCTTAGCACACACATTCAGCTCTACTTCATCAGGCTAATAGAATACATTGGCCAATCAGCGCTGGCCAATGCATTCTATTAGCTTGATGAAGCAGAGTGTGCACAAGGGTTCAAGCGCACCCTCGGCTCTGATGTAGCAGAGCTGAGGGTGCACAAGGGTTCAAGTGCACCCTCGGCTCTCCTACATCAGAGCCGAGGGTGCGCTTGAACCCTTGTGCAGCCTCGGCTCTGCTACATCAGAGCCGAGGGTGCGCTTGAACCCTTGTGCACACTCTGCTTCATCAAGCTAATAGAATGCATTGGCCAGCACTGATTGGCCAGAGTACGGAATTCGGCCAATCAGCGCTGGCCAATGCATCCCTATGGGAAAAAGTTTATCTCACAAAAATCACAATTACACACCCGATAGAGCCCCAAAAAGTTATTTTTAATAACATTCCCCCCTAAATAAAGGTTATCCCTAGCTATCCCTGCCTGTACAGCTATCCCTGTCTCATAGTCACAAAGTTCACATTCTCATATGACCCGGATTTGAAATCCACTATTCGTCTAAAATGGAGGTCACCTGATTTCGGCAGCCAATGACTTTTTCCAATTTTTTTCAATGCCCCCGGTGTCGTAGTTCCTGTCCCACCTCCCCTGCGCTGTTATTGGTGCAAAAAAGGCGCCAGGGAAGGTGGGAGGGGAATCGAATTTTGGCGCACTTTACCACGCGGTGTTCGATTCGATTCGAACATAGCGAACACCCTGATATCCGATCGAACATGTGTTCGATAGAACACTGTTCGCTCATCTCTAACAACAACCTATTTTGCAAAAGAAGGCAGACCTGATGCATTGTAAAGGCATGGGCATTGTATTCAGATTTTATTGCTATACCAGACAACCCCTTAAAATACGAATTTTCTGACTCTTTTTCAGGTTGAACCATAACTTTAACCAACTTTAGATGTCACCAATACATAAAAAGACGTTACTTGTTGTTGTGTAGCTTCAGCAGGCAGGCGGTCACATCCTCTGTGGGGGAATCCGCATCACCACATTTGCCATTGTCACTATGAGAAACAAAGAGTTTATGCATCAGAATATATAATGGATCTGGACATAATAATAATCATCTGAAGAGCTATGAAATAATGATACAAAGGATGAAGTCTGCGGTCGCTTATTTGTAGAGATACCTACAGGGGAGCCGCAGCAAAAAATATTAAATTTCAAGTGACATTTGCTGTGGCGAAAATCCTTACAGAAAATTCTACAGTTTGTTCATCCTCAGTGGCCCTGGCCTTAGACTCTGAAAAAATAATACAGAATATAGTTTATAGGGGAATATTACCTATATTTTACTTGACATCAGATCATAAGATTTTTATATGACTCCTACATTTTTTGTTGAGGAAATATTGTGGTGTAGTAAAATACATTCAGGTCTATAAAATGTTATAAAGTCTCAGATTCTTCTACTTTGCTTGCTGAAATCTAAGGCTTTTAGGGTCACTCTATAGGGGAGAAGGATGTGAAATCCTAGTTTATGAGATTTTCAAAGTATTCGCTACTGGCAGACAATACTTTACGTCAAATAGAAATAACTACTTTTTATTTTAATATGTTTCCCAAGATCATTACTGCAAAAACAGAGAGTCTGTCCCTTGGCAAATGAGAAAAGGTCTCCACATTATTCCTGGTGCTTATTATAGCTGGCCGCACACATTCGATTTTCAGCCGCCAAAATATCTAATATGGCGATTTTGGCCAACAAACATCCACCTATCTGTCCAGCGGAAAATACAGAGTTTTGCATAAGAAGGCGATCATCAGCCATCTTGTATAAACTTTGTATTTTTTACAAAGGCAGTTTAGTTGTTGATGGCAGGATCATTTGTGTGAGCAATTCCATCATCAATCCGATGGCAGTATGGCAGCCATCCAAAATCCAAAGTGTATCGCTGTCCCTCGGCTAAGGTCACACTGGGTGGATACAAAGTAATGAACAGTAAATTAGCTGACTTTTGATGTGGCTTTCTTCCGCTATTCTGAGGTGGGCTGGTTTGGATTTCAACCTTTACATTTCCATACTACAGCTTAGGCCGCAGCACCCCCAAATGTAAAGCACCATGGAAATAATGGTGCTATATAAATAAACAATAATAATAATAATAATAAATTGACATGCTGTGGGTTAAAAATTTACTGTACTATGCACTATGCACCGTATTTTTTATGCAGTATGTGGATGTAATTTTTTTTTTATTTTTTAGATCTCACTGCACTTGTACTGTATTCTGATTGGTCATTTTCCAACCTGGTAACCAGGCAGCCAGTGGCGTAACTAGGAATGGCGGGGGCCCCGTGGCGAACTTTCGACATGGGCCCCCCCTCCAACCGACACCGACGTCGAAGACCTCGACCGCCCCCCTCCTCCGCACTCTATTATGTCCCTTAGTGGCCCCCGCACACAGTATTATGTCCCTTAGTGGCCCCTGCACGCAGTATTATCCCCCATAGTGGCCCCTGCACACAGTATTATCCCCCATAGTGGCCCCTGCACACAGTATTATCCCCCATAGTGGCCCCTGCACACAGTATTATCCCCCATAGTGGCTCCTGCACACAGTATTGTACCCCATAGTGGCCCCTGCACACAGTATCATCCCCAATAGTTTCCCCTGCACACAGTATTATACCCCATAGTGGACACCCATAAACAATTATTATACTCTGGGGTCTTTTCAGACCCCAGAGTAAAATAATCGGAGACCCTGGGGAATAAAAACATAAAAAATTACTGTTTCTTACTAGAGATGAGCGAACACTAAAATGTTCGAGGTTCGAAATTCGATTCGAACAGCCGCTCAATGTTCGTGTGTTCGAACGGGTTTCGAACCCCATTATAGTCTATGGGGAACAGATACTCGTTAAGGGGGAAACCCAAATTCGTGTCTGGAGGGTCACCAAGTCCACTATGACACCCCAGGAAATGATGCCAACACCTCTGGAATGACACTGGGACAGCAGGGGAAGCATGTCTGGGGGCATCTAACACCCCAAAGACCCTCTATTACCCCAACATCACAGCCTAACAACTACACACTTTACACATTCAAAAAACCTCTATCAAAGTGAGAAAATACCTGGAAACCTTCTTTACTCCCCAAATGGATGGACACAAACCCCAATTTAAGCTCAACAAACAGTAACAACCACCCCTTTAAATCACGTTCCCCATGACAACCACAAATGGAATAGGCAATGGGAATTCCAAAAGCCCTCACCCTTAACTGTCATTTTGAGTGTGTGTGTGTGTGTGTGTGTGTGTGTGTGTGATGTGGTAAGACCTTCCAAAATTCACTTTTCTAGCCCTTAACATGAGCCCTTCCAAACAAAGTTACAGGACCTTAAGCTGAGCTACCAGCAGAGATTGAGGCCCTTGGCATGAGTAGAGCCTTGCACCAGCAGTGTTTTTGGCACTTAGGGTGAGTTGAGCCTTGTACCAGCGTGTGTCCCTTAACATCAGGCGGGCCCTAAGTTCTGCGCTTTGCACAAAAGTTCCACATTAACTAGGCTGAATGGTACAAAGATTAGTAGGCCCGAGAACCAGGAACAGGTCTTGCAATGGCTGTCGGATAACGCTTAAAGCACATTGTCCACCAGCCAGGCAGCCTCTACCTCCTCTTACCCAACAGTCTTGTCCTCCTTCCACCCAAAATTCCCAATCTTCCCAGAACAATAACCCCAACTGTCCCTGCTCCCCAGAGCTGTTCTCCCTTCCTTTGACTGTACCGCAACCTGCCCCTCCATTTCGCGATTCCACGGACCTAACAGACGAGTATCTGTGTCCAGATGCTCAAACACTAGAGTCTCCTCCATTCCATCTCCGGTCGATTTGGTGGCGGATGACCAGCAACCCACCCTCATCGACGACGATGAGACGCAGTTGCTGTCAGGGCAGCCAGTTGACATGCACATTGTGCAGGAGGAGGAGGCGAGACAGGAGTTGGAAGAGGAGGTGGTGGACGACGAGGACACCGACCCCACCTGGACAAGGCGGATGTCAAGCTGGGAAAGTAGTGTGGATGTTGAGGCAGGTGCAGCACCAAAAAGGGTAGCTAGAGGCAGAGACATGTCCAGAGGCAGAGGTCAGCTGCTTTGCCGAAGCCAGGCCAGACACGGAATGTCCGAAGATGTTCCCTTTTGTACCCAGCCCAGAAAAACTCCCCCATCGAGGGCACGTTTCTTGAAGGTGTAGAGTTTTTTCAAGGAATGCGCCGAGGACAGATATAGTGTCGTCTACACAATTTGCCTCTCGAAATCGAGTAGGGGCCCTGAGAAGAGCAACCTGTCCACCACTTCAATGCACTGTCATTTGGAATCCAAGCAATGGAATCAGTGGCAGGCAGCAACGGCAGGACAAACGTCGCCCGCCGTTCATGCCACTGCCTCTGCTCACAGTGCTGGCGATGCACTCCAGAGGACGAGCCAGGACATCACTTCATCTGCCTCCGCCACTTTGTTGACTTCTCCCTCATCCTCCCCTGTTTCTGTCTTATCTCCTTCTCCTGCACCATCAAAGGCACCATCAGGCGCTTCTTTACAACAACCCACCATCTCTCAGACATTGGAGCGCCGGCAGAAATACACCGCTAACCACCCACCCACGCAAGCCTAGAACGCCAACATCGCTAAACTGCTGGCCCAGGAGAGGTTGGCGTTCCGGCTTGTTGAAACTCCCGCCTTCCCGGACCTGATGGCAACTGTGGCACCTCACTATGCCGTCCCTAGCCGTCTCAACTTCTCCCGGTGTGGCGTCCCCGCCTTGCACCAGCACGTGTCACTCAACATCAGGTGGGCCCTTAGTTCCGCGCTTTGCTGCAAGGTCCACTTGACCACCGACACTTGGACAAGCGCCTGTGGTCAGGGATGCTGCAGTGCTTATCTTTAATGACAGGCAGGGTGAATGTGGTGGAGTCTGTTCCCTGGGTGCAAACTGGGGTGGCCTATCTCCTCTCCCAGGCCAAAATTCATGGCAGGAGTAGACTGAAACCCTACGACGCTGCAACCTCCACCACAGCTACTAGCGGCAAACGCTAAAACACTGGTGTGGGGAGACGTCAGCAGGCGGTGCTGAAGCTCATCAGCTTGGGGGACAGACAGCACAGTGCCTCCGAGGTCAGGGATGCCATCCTGGCTGAGATGGCATTTTTTTTTCCCTGCTACACCTGGGGCCTGGCATTTTTACGCCTGTGATAATGGCTGGAACCTGGTAGCGGCTCTGGAGCTTGCCAGCCTCCAACACGTTCCATGTTTGGCCCACGTCTAACCTAGTGGTGCAAAGTTTTTTAAAAACATACCCAAATGTACCGAAGCTACTGTTGAAAATGCGGCGCTTGTGCGCCCACTTTTGCAAGTGCACAGGAGTCGCTGCTAGCCTAAAAACACTCTAGCAAGGTCTACATCTGTCCAAACACAGGCTGTTGTCCGTCATTCACACACGCTGAAACCCTACAATACCATATCTTGAGCAGGGTGTGTGAGCTGCACAGACCTTTGATGGAGTTCCATCTACAAAACCCAAGGGTTCCTCAAAGTCAGCTCCCAAAGTTTCTGCACCATGAGTTTCCAGGGGTGGCAGAGTTATGGCTAGGGGCAGAGGCATGGATAGGGGTGATGTCTAGGGGCAAAAGCAGCGTGGATGTGGAGGCAAGCTAAGCAGGAAAAACTGGGGGTACAAGCTAAGGCATGGACTGGGGTGATGTCTAGGGGCAAAAGCAGTGTGGATGTGGAGGCAAGCTAAGCAGGAAAAACTGGGGGTACAAGCTAAGGCATGGACTGGGGTGATGTCTAGGGGCAAAAGCAGTGTGGATGTGGAGGCAAGCTAAGCAGGAAAAACTGGGGGTACAAGCTAAGGCATGGACTGGGGTGATGTCTAGGGGCAAAAGCAGTGTGGATGTGGAGGCAAGCTAAGCAGGAAAAACTGGGGGTACAAGCTAAGGCATGGACTGGGGTGATGTCTAGGGGCAAAAGCAGTGTGGATGTGGAGGCAAGCAAAGCAGGGAAAATGGTGGCTAGAGGCAAAGGGATGTCCATAGGCAGCAAGGGCAAAGATGCAAAACTCTCCCGTTTCAAGAATTTTCCTGACTTGTCTCCCCACAAAACATTCCTGGGAGGAGGGCTGAAACACCACCCTCCTCCTCCTCCGCTGTTAGATTGACCCCAGCTACGAGCTGAAAACGCTGCAACACTGGTGTGGGGAGACGTCAGCAGGCTGGGCTGAAGCTCATCAGCTTGGGAGACGGACAGCACACTGCCTCTGAGGTCAGGGATGCCATCCTGGATGAGATGGCAATTTGTTTATCCCCGCTGCCCCTGGGGCCAGGCTTTTTTGTCTTGTTGGAGGGCTCTGGAGCTTGCCAGCCTCCAACACGTTCCATGCCTGGCCCACGTGTTCAATGTAGTGGTGCAATGATTTTTAAAAACATACCCCAAATTAGCTGAGCTAAGGGTGAAAGTGCGGCACTTGGACACCCACTTTCCCAAGTCTACAGTACCTGGAGCTAGCCGCAATACACTCCAGCAAGGCCTACATCTGCCTGAAGCACCTACTGTTGTGCGAGGTCACCACACGCTCTAACCCTAGATACCGTATGTTCAGCAGGGTGTGTGAGCAGCAGAGACCTTTGATGGAGTACCATCTACAAAACCCAAGGGTTCCTCAGAGTCAGCTCCCTCACTTTCTGCACCATGAGTTTCCATGGGTGGCAGACTTATGGCTAGAGGCACAGGCATGGATAGGGGTGATGTGTAGGGGCAAAAGCAGTGTGGATGTGGAGGCAAGCTAAGCAGCAAAAACTGGGGGTACAAGCAGCCGGTGGCATCATCACTGACAAGCACAGCTGTCTGTCAGCTGACAGGCTGACTTTCACCAAAATGAACAGACAATGGATAGACTCATCATATACATGTCAGTTACATGACAAATTTAGTGCAATTTGCAAGTCCAAGATGGTTTGGAGATCTGCGGAGAGGAATCTCACCACCTCTTGCGGGTGCCATCATTTGGAAGGCAAGCCCTGGGCTCAGTGGGTGAGAGCAAGCGCAGGATAATCGTCGTTTGGCCTGGCGGCCACTGCCTCTTCCACTGTTGACAGGGCTGGCGCTGCAGTCCAGACCAGGAGCCAGGACACCTCCACATCTGCCTCTGACACTTTGGGGAGTTCACCCTTATCCTCACCTTTTCCTGCCATTTCTCCTTTTGCCCGCGCCATCATGCGCCTCTTCCCAGCAACTCCCCATCTCCCAAGCCTTTCATTTCATGCTAAAGTACAGCGCAACCCACCCACATGCCCAAGGCTTCAACGGCCTCATCTCAAGAAATCTGGCCCAGGAGATGTTGGAATCCCGGCTGGGGGACACTCTGCCCTTTTTGGGCAGAGTGTCTACTGCGCCACCGCACTGTGCCGTCCACACCAGCACTTTCCCCCAAACATGAGGCGGTCCCTAAATTCAGCGCTTAGCCCTAAAGTTCCATGTGACCAGTTACGAATGGACAAGTGCATGCGGACAGGGACGCTACCTTTCAATTTGGGCACAGTGGTTGAATGTAGTTGAGGCGTGGACCGGGTCGCAAAATGTGGTGGCCTGACTTGTCTCCCCACACAACATTCCTGGGAGGAGGGCTGAAACACCACCCTCCTCCGCTGTTAAATTGACCCCAGCTACGAGCTGGAAACGCTGCAACACTGGTGTGGGGAGACGTCAGCGGGCCGTGCTGAAGCTCATCAGCTTGAGGGCCAGACAGCACACTGCCTACAAAGTGAGTCATGCCATCCTCGATGAGACGGCAATGTGGTTTTTGCCACTGCACCTGGGCCCAGGCATGTTGTCATGTGTGATAATGGCCGTAACCTGGGATTGGCTCTGTAGCTTGGCAGCCTGCAACATATTCCATGCCTGGGCCACGTTTTTAACTCATTGCTGCTAATCTTTTGAAAAAGGTACCCCAATGTTCCTGAGCTACTGGTGAAAGTGTGGCGCTTGTGCGGATAGTTTTTAAAGTCTATAGTTGCCGCTGCTAACCTCTATGCACTCCTACAACGCCTGTACCTGCTGGAACAACGGCTGTTGTGCGTCGTCTCCACACTGCTGGCACTAAACATATCATGTGTTGAGCAGAGTGTGTGAGCAGCACAGACCTTTGATGTAGTTCCAACTCCAAAACCCTCGGGTTCGTCAAAGTCAACTCCCTCAGTTGCTCAACCATGAGTGGCCATGGGTGGCAGACTTATGTGAAATCCCATCCCATCCATTGCACTGGACACGAAACATTAGCATGCGCTCAGCACAACTTCGGATATGGCAGCTGCGTTAAGCAGGGTGCAGGGTACAACACAGACCAGGCCCGAGCACCAGGAACAGGTGTTAGAAATACTGCAGCATCTGCCATTTCCTTCCAATTTTGGGGTTTTGGACCCGCCACCGACTTGTCTGGACCTAAGTGGGGATCATGAGACACAGTTGCCATCAAGGCAAGCTGTGGTCATGTGCGGTTTGCAGTAAGGGGGCAGTGCGCAATTGGAAGAGGAGTTGGTGGATGACGAGGCCACCGACCCCACATGGACAGGGGTGATGTCTAGGGGCTAAAGCAGTGTAGATGTAGAGGGAAGCTAAATCAACAAAAAACCTGGGTAGAAGCAAAGGCATAAACTGGGGTGATGTTTAGGGGCTAAAGCAGTGTAGATGTGGAGGGAAGCTAATTCAACAAAAAAAAAAAGGGTAGAAGCAAAGGCATAAACTGGGGTGATGTTTAGGGGCTAAAGCAGTATAGATGTGGAGGGAAGCTAATTCAACAAAAAAAACAGGGTAGAAACAAAGGCATAAACTGGGGTGATGTTTAGGGGTGAAAGCAGTGTAGATGTGGAGGGAAGCTAAGCAGCAAAAACAGTGGGTAGAAGCAAAGGCATGCAAAACTCTACCCTGTTGGAAGACTTATTCCTAGGTCTGGAACACGTTAATGGCCCCCCTGGACAAATTACTGCCACTCAGGGGCCTAGTGTCACCAGGAGGGACAAGTATAGGCGCATGTTGTGGGAATACCTGGCCGACACCAGCTCTGTCCTCTCCGATCCCTCTGTGCTCTACAGCCTACACTTATTTTCTCATCTTTTTTTCTGCACTGCACATCTCTTGCCTGCTTCCTTTGGGATCTTACAAGTGGTGGTCCACTTCCACAGATGGTAACTTCAATAGACAGTGTAACGGGAGTAGCTGAGGGATCGCTGTCTTAACCACTTTTTGGCACAAAATTAACTTCCAAAGCCAAATATGGTGCAAGTATATGATGCAAGGACACCTACACACCGATCTCTGACACATTGGGGAGTTCACCCTCATGCGCCCTTTTGGCCTGCACCATCATGCGCCTCTTCCCAGCCACTCCACATTTCCCAAGCTTTTCATTGCAGGCAGAAGTACAACACAACCCACCCCCATGCCCAAGCCTTTAACAGCCTCATCGATAAACTGCTGGCCCTGGAGATGTTGGTGTTTGTTTATGCTTCTGGAGACCCAGGCCTTCCGTCAGCAGATGGCAGCTGGGGCACCTCCCTATGCTGGGCCTAGCCGTTACTACTTCTCTTGGTGTGCTGTCCCTGCCTTGTGCCTGCATGTGTCCCATAACATCAGTCGGGCCCAGAGCTCTGCGCTTTGCTGCAAGGTCCACTTGACCACCGACACATGGACAAGCGCCTGTGGTCAGGGATGCTGCAGTGCTTATCTTTAATGACAGGCAGGGTGAATGTGGTGGAGTCTGTTCCCCGGGTGCAAACTGGGGTGGCCTATCTCCTCTCCCAGGCCATGGCAGGAGTAGACTGAAACCCTACGACGCTGCAACCTCCACCACAGCTACTAGCGGCAAACGCTAAAACACTGGCGTGGGGAGACGTCAGCAGGCGGTGCTGAAGCTCATCAGCTTGGGGGACAGACAGCACAGTGCCTCCGAGGTCAGGGATGCCATCCTCGCTGAGATGGCATTTTTTTTTCCCTGCTACACCTGGGGCCTGGCATTTTTGCGCCTGTGATAATGGCTGGAACCTGGTAGCAGATCTGGAGCTTGCCAGACTCAAACACGGTCCACGCATGGCCCACGTTTTCCAACTTGTTGGTGCCATGTTTCTTTGAAACCTACACCATTGTGCCTGATATACAGGTCAAAGTGGGGCCATTTTCGTAAGTGAGAACTAGCCTCTGCTAGGCAGAAAACATTCAGAGCACACTCCTCTCATCTTCGCACCGTTGGCTGGCGGAGGAAGACGAGGGGGTTGGAGTGGCATCTGATGTCCCTATCCCACACGAGGCTAGAGGGTGCACTTCAGTGCATCCCATTGCTTCACCACAAATGGTGTGAAGGGGAGTGGAAAATGGAGGAAATGGAGAGTGACCCTTACAGTTGGGGCCAGCAAAGGCATGCCAAGTAACACACTGGCACACATGGCTGACTTCATCTTGGGTTGCTTTTCAACACATATTTCACATCATGAAGAACAAATAATACTGGATTTTTACAAGCCTCGAACCCCGGTCTAGGTCTAATGTCTGTTCCTTTCTTATATTAGGGGAGAGGGAAAAAAAATTACTTCAGTAATACGTTTAGCGTACATAGACTGACTATTAATGTGTATCCCACTTAGTGTTGTTAGGGTTACACACCGTCACAACCTGGCTAAAGCTTCTATAGCTGTTAATAAAGTCAACATAACTTTACGGTATCCAAAAAGACAGCTGGTACCGACAGAGAGCAAGACAAATGTCAACCAAAGCTGTGAGCTCTGAACACCCACAGTGACTTTGGCGTCATCATCATTATAAGGGAGCGGGTGGTAATAAATAACTTGGCAGTGCCTAAAACCCAAAAAGCTTATACAACTATATTTACATTAAGATACACAAATGACATTTTTCAGTAGCATGTCATGAGACAAGCTGATAAGCTCTTCCTTTGTGCAGTGCTATTTGAAAGTTAAACGCTGCCTTTATTTTAATTCTGGAGAAGGTGCAGACATTAGATTTAGAACATGTTGTCTTCATTGTCCAAATCCCCTATATAGGTAACGTGTTTTTCGGGCCGAGCTGTCTGGGAACGAGCTGGTGCAGCATTGACAACCTGGGTGAATATGGCAAGAGCCTGAGATGTAGGGTGAATGAATCCCCAAATTATTTGTGGAATTCCCAGTGAGACAATGGCACTATCTACCAGTAGCAAAAATTGTGGGTGCACGTAACCCCCATATATTCTTTGAATTCCCAGTCAGACAATGGCACTATATACCAGTAGCAAAAATTGTGGGTGCACGTAACCCCCATATATTCTTTGAATTCCCAGTCAGACAATGGCACTGTATACCAGTAGTAAAAATTGTGGGTGCACATAACCCCAATATATTCTTTGAATTCCCAGTGAGACAATGGCACTGTATAGCAGTAGCAAAAATTGTGGGTGCACGTAACCCCCATATATTCTTTGAATTCCCAGTCAGACAATGGCACTATATACCAGTAGTAAAAATTGTGAGTGCACGTAACCCCAATATATTCTTTGAATTCCCAGTGAGACAATGGCACTGTATAGCAGTAGCAAAAATTGTGGGTGCACGTAACCCCCATATATTCTTTGAATTCCCAGTCAGACAATGGCACTATATACCAGTAGTAAAAATTGTGGGTGCACATAACCCCAATATATTCTTTGAATTCCCAGTGAGACAATGGCACTGTATAGCAGTAGCAAAAATTGTGGGTGCACGTAACCCCCATATATTCTTTGAATTCCCAGTCAGACAATGGCACTATATACCAGTAGTAAAAATTGTGGGTGCACATAACCCCAATATATTCTTTGAATTCCCAGTGAGACAATGGCACTGTATAGCAGTAGCAAAAATTGTGGGTGCACGTAACCCCCATATATTCTTTGAATTCCCAGTCAGACAATGGCACTGTATACCAGTAGTAAAAATTGTGGGTGCACATAACCCCAATATATTCTTTGAATTCCCAGTGAGACAATGGCACTGTATAGCAGTAGCAAAAATTGTGGGTGCACGTAACCCCCATATATTCTTTGAATTCCCAGTCAGACAATGGCACTATATACCAGTAGTAAAAATTGTGGGTGCACATAACCCCAATATAATCTTTGAATTCCCAGTGAGACAATGGCACTGTATAGCAGTAGCAAAAATTGTGGGTGCACGTAACCCCCATATGTTCTTTGAATTCCCAGTGAGACAATGGCACTATATACCAGTAGCAAAAATTGTGGGTGCACGTAACCCCCATATATTCTTTGAATTCCCAGTCAGACAATGGCACTATATACCAGTAGTAAAAATTGTGGGTGCACATAACCCCAATATATTCTTTGAATTCCCAGTGAGACAATGGCACTGTATAGCAGTAGCAAAAATTGTGGGTGCACGTAACCCCCATATATTCTTTGAATTCCCAGTCAGACAATGGCACTATATACCAGTAGTAAAAATTGTGGGTGCACATAACCCCAATATATTCTTTGAATTCCCAGTGAGACAATGGCACTATATACCAGTAGTAAAAATTGTGGGTGCACGTAACCCCCATATATTCTTTGAATTCCCAGTCAGACAATGGCACTATATACCAGTAGTAAAAATTGTGGTTGCACATAACCCCAATATATTCTTTGAATTCCCAGTGAGACAATGGCACTGTATAGCAGTAGCAAAAATTGTGGGTGCACGTAACCCCCATATATTCTTTGAATTCCCAGTCAGACAATGGCACTGTATACCAGTAGTAAAAATTGTGGGTGCACATAACCCCAATATATTCTTTGAATTCCCAGTGAGACAATGGCACTGTATAACAGTAGCAAAAATTGTGGGTGCACGTAACCCCAATATATTCTTTGAATTCCCAGTCAGACAATGGCACTGTATACCAGTAGCAAAAATAGTGGGTGTATATAGCCCCAATTCTATTGCTAGGGGACTTGCAGGGTATTTCTGAGGTGAAGGTGGGGGGGCACACAGTTGGAACGGGGATTTGGGGTGTATATATGGGGTATACGGGAATACACTGTCAGTGTGTTCCATTCAGGATCCTGGGAAAGCTGGGTTGCGGCGATTGAGCCCGTCAGTGCCACGTTACACTGACAAGCTTCTCCCTGGAATTGAAGTTATATGTAAGCCCAATATATTCTTTGAATTCCCAGTGAGACAATGGCACTATATACAAGTAGCAAAAATTGTGGGTGCACGTAACCCCAATATATTCTTTGAATTCCCAGTGAGACAATGGCACTGTATACCAGTAGCAAAAATTGTGGGTGCACATAACCCCCATATATTCTTTGAATTCCCAGTGAGACAATGGCACTATATACCAGTAGCAAAAATTGTGGGTGCACGTAACCCCCATATATTCTTTGAATTCCCAGTGAGACAATGGCACTGTATAGCAGTAGCAAAAATTGTGGGTGCACGTAACCCCCATATATTCTTTGAATTCCCAGTCAGACAATGGCACTATATACCAGTAGTAAAAATTGTGGGTGCACATAACCCCAATATATTCTTTGAATTCCCAGTGAGACAATGGCACTATATACCAGTAGTAAAAATTGTGGGTGCACGTAACCCCCATATATTCTTTGAATTCCCAGTCAGACAATGGCACTATATACCAGTAGTAAAAATTGTGGTTGCACATAACCCCAATATATTCTTTGAATTCCCAGTGAGACAATGGCACTGTATAGCAGTAGCAAAAATTGTGGGTGCACGTAACCCCCATATATTCTTTGAATTCCCAGTCAGACAATGGCACTGTATACCAGTAGTAAAAATTGTGGGTGCACATAACCCCAATATATTCTTTGAATTCCCAGTGAGACAATGGCACTGTATAGCAGTAGCAAAAATTGTGGGTGCACGTAACCCCAATATATTCTTTGAATTCCCAGTCAGACAATGGCACTATATACCAGTAGTAAAAATTGTGGGTGCACATAACCCCAATATATTCTTTGAATTCCCAGTGAGACAATGGCACTGTATAGCAGTAGCAAAAATTGTGGGTGCACGTAACCCCAATATATTCTTTGAATTCCCAGTCAGACAATGGCACTATATACCAGTAGTAAAAATTGTTGGTGCACATAACCCCAATATATTCTTTGAATTCCCAGTCAGACAATGGCACTGTATACCAGTAGCAAAAATAGTGGGTGTATATAGCCCCAATTCTATTGCTAGGGGACTTGCAGGGTATTTCTGAGGTGAAGGTGGGGGGGCACACAGTTGGAACGGGGATTTGGGGTGTATATATGGGGTATACGGGAATACACTGTCAGTGTGTTCCATTCAGGATCCTGGGAAAGCTGGGTTGCGGCGATTGAGCCCGTCAGTGCCACGTTACACTGACAAGCTTCTCCCTGGAATTGAAGTTATATGTAAGCCCAATATATTCTTTGAATTCCCAGTGAGACAATGGCACTATATACAAGTAGCAAAAATTGTGGGTGCACGTAACCCCAATATATTCTTTGAATTCCCAGTGAGACAATGGCACTGTATACCAGTAGCAAAAATTGTGGGTGCACATAACCCCCATATATTCTTTGAATTCCCAGTGAGACAATGGCACTATATACCAGTAGCAAAAATTGTGGGTGCACGTAACCCCCATATATTCTTTGAATTCCCAGTGAGACAATGGCACTATATAGCAGTAGCAAAAATTGTGCGTGCACGTAACCCCCATATATTCTTTGAATTCCCAGTCAGAAACTGGCACTATATACCAGTAGCAAAAATTGTGGGTGCACATAACCCCAATATATTCTTTGAATTCCCAGTGAGACAATGGCACTATATACCAGTAGCAAAAATTGTGGGTGCACGTAACCCCAATATATTCTTTGAATTCCCAGTCAGACAATGGCACTATATACCAGTAGCAAAAATTGTGGGTGCACGTAACCCCAATATATTCTTTGAATTCCCAGTCAGACAATGGCACTATATACCAGTAGCAAAAATTGTGGGTGCACGTAACCCCAATATATTCTTTGAATTCCCAGTCAGACAATGGCACTATATACCAGTAGCAAAAATAGTGGGTGTATATAGCCCCAATTCTATTGCTAGGGGACTTGCAGGGTATTTCTGAGGTGAAGGTGGGGGGGCACACCGTTGGAACGGGGATTTGGGGTGTATATATGGGGTATACGGGAATACACTGTCAGTGTGTTCCATTCAGGATCCTGGGAAAGCTGGGTTGCGGCGATTGAGCCCGTCAGTGCCACGTTACACTGACAAGCTTCTCCCTGGAATTGAAGTTATATGTAAGCCCAATATATTCTTTGAATTCCCAGTGAGACAATGGCACCATATGGCAGTAGCAAAAATAGTGGGTGTATATAGCCCCAATTCTATTGCTAGGGGACTTGCAGGGTATTTCTGGGGTGAAGGTGGGGGGGGCACACCGTTGGAACGGGTATCGGGGGTATATATCGGGTATACGGGAATACACTGACAGTGTATTCCATTCAGGATCCTGGGAAAGCTGGGTTGCGGCGATTGAGCCCGTCAGTGCCACGTTACACTGACAAGCTTCTCCCTGGAATTTAGCTCTTATAAGAGCTGTTGGTTGTCTTCTCCTTCCTATCCTAGCCTGTCCCTGCCTACCCAGAATCTAAGCCCTAGCTAACTGGACGGAAACCTCCGTCCCCGGTGAATTGCAAGCTCAGAATGACGCGAAGCTGGGCGGCGCTGTTCTTTTAAATTAGAGGTCACATGTTTTCGGCAGCCAATGGGTTTTGTCTACTTTTTTCAACGTCACCGGTGTCGTAGTTCCTGTCCCACCTACCCTGCGCTGTTATTGGAGCAAAAAAGGCGCCAGGGAAGGTGGGAGGGGAATCGAGTAATGGCGCACTTTACCACGCGGTGTTCGATTCGATTCGAACATGCCGAACAGCCTAATATCCGATCGAACATGAGTTCGATAGAACACTGTTCGCTCATCTCTATTTCTTACCTGTCCCCCAGCTCCTACGCTCTCTTCTCCGCTGCCGTCCTTCTGAAATGACGTCAGAAAGGATGTCAGGAAGGACATCAGGAAGGAGGCCTGGCAGGATCATGGAGAGGTAAGTAGCAGTGTTTGTTACGTTCCCTTACCTCTCCCGGGCCTCCGATCATTATACTCGGGGGTCTGCATTATACCCGTGGTGTCACTTACCGAGTGAATAGGGCCCGTAACGGCCTATTAAAAAAAGAAAAAACGCAGTGGTAGCAGCTGTCACCGGGCCCCCCTGTGGCAGCCGCCACTGCTGCCTCTACGGTAGTTACGCCCCTGCAGACAGCTTGTTACTTGTTGATTTTGCTATGCTAAACAAAGAGCTTTGTGATTCTCAGGCTAAGTCCTCACGTTGCGGAAGAGCTGCTTTTTTCATTGCAGATTCCAGATTCGTAGATGTACTTTTTGAACCAAAGTATGTCGAATGTGGAAGTTGTCATATTGTGCCTGTTCTCCATCTTACTTTCTTTTCCTGGCCACTGTCCAGAGAACTCAGCCTTCTAGAAGAGAACTTATCTATAAAGAGGATGTGGCTTCTTCTGTGCCTTATCCAATAGCAATATGCCGAAACATATGTTACAACTTTATACCCAATCATGTTATGTTAATTATACTAATCGCACATTCTCTTTGTTTATGTATAACCTCGCCTACATTGTATTTAAAACACCCCATTACAATTTAGAATCCACTTGACATACCGTGCTGATGTGTGTGGTGTCTGTGCGATTCACTGAGCCAGCTCATATAACAATTATATTAATTTGGACTTCAATACGGTGATAGTTAGAGCGGATTGTGCTCACACTACCTTCAAAAGGAATGGGAAATATAAAGGAAGCTCTTATACTTCTCCCAAAGTAGGTATAGGATTACATTGTAAGCTCCATTAAGGACAGAGTGTGATATGAGTGATGGCTGTCTTTGTACAGCACTGCCGAGTATGTTAGTGCCATAAAGGCAATAGGAAAACAGAAAATATATTGTAATATTTTTAATAGGGTTACAATTTAATCTATATTATTAAGATGTCAAGCCGCACAAACCCCAAAGAGTTAACTGACCCGCCTAGCTGTAATACATCCTTCCCTTGCAATGCTTTTATTAAAAAGACTTTCATGTTTCGCCCCTCACATTTACAACTGCCCTGATCATGAACTCATAGAAATTGGTACATGGGACGAGAAAATGATATCAGTACTAGTCCCTTTACCTCTCGTACCTTAATATTATTTTTCCGATGTCTATGTGTTTAGAAGGAATGAAACAGACCATCATGTAATATAGAATTAATAGAGAATAATACATTTCTCTTGTTTGTGAACAGTACAGCCAGAACATTGAGAACCTCAGGGCATCAGATATTATTAGAGGGTTCAATGGGTCTCCATAAGAACATAAATATGCCTAAAATAACGCAGTGTAGATACTGTCTAAGCTTGCAACATCATTTATGTTGCAATTTTAACCTCAGGCACTGATCTCAGCATAAAGGAGGGGGCTGAAATTTTTTTTATTTACATCATATCTAGTGACACCTTCATGAACACACCTATATGAGTATATTAATACTCCCACAGTGTCGTAACTAGGAATGGCGGGGCCCCGTGGCGAACTTTTGACATGTGTCCCCCCCCCCCTCGAAGACCTCGATCGACCTCCTCCTACACATTCCTGCGCACTCTATTATGTCCCATAATAGCCCCTGCACACAGTATTATACCCCATAGTGGACCCTGCACACAGTATTATGTCCCATACTGGCCCCTGCACACAGTATTATGTCCTATAGTGGCCCCTGCACACAGTATTATGTCCTATAGTGGCCCCTGCACACAGTATTATCCCCCATAGTGGCCCCTGCACACAGTATTATGCTCCACTGTGGACACCCATAAACAATTATTATACTCTGGGATCTTTTCAGACCCCAGATTATAATAATCGGAGACCCAGGGGGAGAAAAACATAAAAAACACTGTTACTCACCTATCTCCCGACTCTGCTGCAGTCCTCCGCTGTCGTCCATCTGCTGAAAGGACTCCCGAGTATAATGATAGTGTTTGTGGGGCCCGCGGTGTCACTTACTGATCCCGGATCTGCCAGGATCGGTAAGTAAATAGGGCCTGTTACCGTCTGGAGTAACTCCAGCCGGTAATGGCCTATTAAGAAAAAAAAAAACGCAGCGGTAGTGGCTGTCGCCGGACCCCTAATGTCCCAGGCCCTGTGGCATCTGCCTCTGCTGCTACGGCGGTAGTTACGCCACTAACTCCCACAATTTCAACAGATGTAGGTAGACAAAACATCATCATGCTAATCCTCTCTTTGGGGTATACAGTTTTATCATAGATCTTGCTACACATACAGAGCCCCTACGTATGGAGTGGTAAACTCAGTTTAAGCTTTAGACAATCCATTCTTGTCACTAGATAAGAAGCTGATCTAAGAGTGATGACTACTGAGGCCTGAAAGCATAGCTCCAGTTATAAATAAAGTTTCATAAATTAATAATACAGGTGAAAATGGAAAACTTTGTTATATGACTTGATAAAGAAATATGTTTTTCTTCTCCACTTTTAAGGCAGACTTACTTTCTACATATTCTATAAAGAGAGGAGAGGTGACAGAGAAGACAATCAAATAATTGTGATTTGTTCACTCTGCTATTCTAAACTATTTTAATATTGCTCAGTTGTAGATAAGAGGTTATGAGTGCACAGAATGAGGCAATAAATTCATTACTCAGCCAGCAGGAGAATCCTACTCTAACCCTCCCTGCTCCATAGAGCACTATGTGTAAGGCTGAATACAGAGACCAATATATAGTAAACTAGCAGTCAGATTCAAGATAAGGAGGAGGAGAACAGCTTAATAAATGGATAAGTAAAGAGATCTCCTTAATATTACAGAGTGTCTTGTATTCAAAAGTAGTTGTTAACTAGAGGTACGCTTTAACTCCTTCCCACTCTGCACCATACTATTTTGCTGTCACTTTGAGAGTGTAGTTAATGGTCAGCACCATAATAGTACGGCACTGTAATGCTGTGGGCACAGGTGCTGTTCCTGCGGCATTACTTCCAGAACTTGCACAGCCAAGGCTCAGACTAACCGCCAGAGTATTAACCCCTCCATAGGGTAGGCCATCAATTTTAAATCTGCAAGGATATGATGCTTGGGATCCTTGCAGATCACTGGTACCAAGGCAGCATGAGACAGACTTCAATGGGGCAGTGCAGTTAGTGAGCAGCACATCTCTGCCGAGCTGCCTTGGTACCAGTAATCTTCTAGAATCCCAGGTCTTAAACCTCCATCAATCTATTATTGATCATCTTAGAAACTGGATAACCCCTTCATAGGTACCTATCATTTTACCACTTCTGACATGGCACAAGCACTATATGGAGTCTTTGAAAGTCTATGAGCTTTCTGTGTATCCATATACTGCTCGCTCATATAGCTGAACAGAATAGGACACATCACTCAGCTGCAGCCTGTTCGTTTTAGATATCAGTGAGGGTTCAGTTGCTGAGACCACCAATAATATAAACTTGTGAGATGTTTCTAAATGTAAGAAGTTTTCTTAGAGTAGATACCCTTTAATACTAGGGGAATTTTTTAAGACAAATAGCCTCGGGATATGTGCAAGTTGCTACAGAGGCAGAAATTCATACCATTAAACTTTATGTAAACTTTCCTATATATTTAGTCACTTTAATGTCTATGTACAGAATATGCATTCATGCTCCAAAAATAAGTACACAGGATATAGATTTAGCGTAGGCTTCCTCGCAGGTCGTTTTAGGACACATGCTTGCAACATAGTGCATATTTCTTATTCCTAAAAGTGTTGAAAAGGTTCATGAATAGTACAAATGAAATGTGACCTGATGATGGGTCAAGACAACAGGCCAAATATTAGAAGAAAAGTTAAAATAACTCCTAACAGTTCCATGTAAACTACTTGTGACGTACAATATCACGCATTGAGCCCTTCCCTTGTTATATATCTTTATCTGTCTATGTGTCTACATCTTCACAATCAGAACAACCATAGAGAGCCAAGTTAACCCCTATAGCTATGCCACTGCTCCATACCTTGCTCCACCAAAATTATATATATATTAAACATTAAATGATATGTACCCCAGGATTTTGCCACTGAAAACCCCCAACCCCTCTCACAAAAAACAAGCCCTCATACAGCTAAGTTCATGGGAAATAATGCTTTTGGAATAAATAAAAATTAAGTTTTTCGTAAAACATGTTTTGTCATGTGCATAGGTATTAAATGTACAAAAATCCCCTATACATTAGAATCCTGAGATAAAGGAATTTTTGGAAGATGTCTAGAAATACATACCATACTGCAATGTTAGAATCCATAGGTTTAGAAAGCACAAGATGTTTGTTAGCAATAGGAGAAGCTTCATCATCTGTACTTTCATCCAGCGTGGAACTCTCAGAAGGCATCTTGTCAGCCAGTAATAATAGACTAGTCCAGTGGCCCTCGTCTTATTGTGCTGAGCAATCCATGGACAGCCTTGTACATCAAGACTAAGTGTTATAATACTGGTTACAAGTTCAGAAAGGTGGAGTAAATGTGATCGGAGACAGATCAGCCTCTTACCCATCTAACCTGTTTTCTGGCTCATGTGGTTGTGTTTACTGACACACCCTGACATAAAAGAATGACTATCAAATTTCCTGGCTTCTGATTGTTTCCAGACTGCTCAGCAGATCCACCGGTTATACTGTATCAACTGATGCCATTGGAATGCATTATATGCTTTATAATAAGCAATGCTCTCACTAGTCTAAGAAACATGGTGACACTAGTGTTGTCTCTCTCTTGTTCTGGTTCCTCAGAGGACCAAAACATCTGGGAGGCGGGTCTCTAAAATAGCAGTTACATATGGAGCCTGGAGGAACCCATTGACTATAATAGGGTCTGTCAGATGTCTGTCTATTTCTCTGAAACTGTCAGAGAAAAACGTCCTTCGTGCAGGATCCAGTAAGTGTTCCAAGGGGCCCAAATAGACTGTAAGGCATCAAGGGTATTATTAAGACTCAGTCAGAAACATAAGGTTCCGCACAGCCTTGGCCAGTAATTCTGGACCAGTGGCGGGGACTACACTCTTCCAAATGTTTAGCTATGAGAGTCTTAGCCACTGTGCAAATGTATAGAAAAAGCCTGGATGTCTTCCTACCCAGTTGTCTAGGAGGGAGGCCAAGGAGCTAAACAAGGGGATCAAGGGGGACCCTCCTGAATAAAGAAAGCAACTATCAATTCCCTAACCTCGATACTCTTGTTGTTCGTCTCAGGTATTTGACCAGTGGTTGCTCCCGAGCCCTTCCCAACTGGCTGTGGTATGGATGACCTGACGACGGAGGCGCTCTCACTGGTTTCCTGACTGCTCACACTCACCACTACCTACCCTTTCCCCTCCACATTTAGTCCTCTCCCCCACCCACCTGTCCCACTAACCCCCTCCCTCCTCCCCCCCCTTTTTCCTTTTTCTTTTTTCTATGTTGTTTTCTTTGTCTTTAATTTTTTATTTTTTATTCTTCTATGATTGTAGTTTGTGTTGCACTGTGTGCTTTTCTGTTCGCAGGGCGGGTGTTCTCCTTGTAACTTGTGATTGTTTTTTCTTTTCCTATTGTAAAAAATTTTCAATAAAAATTTGAGTTATAAAAAAAAATTCCCTAACCTCCATCTAGAAGCCCAAAAAAAGAGGAAACGCACAAAAAATGTGGTGAAGTGTACCCACTGCAGTTTGGCAGCACCAGCACCCTGGGGGAATTGCAGGGTTCAAAAGCATGAAGGAGAGGAGGGGTGTGATACCAGTGCTTCAACAGCTTATACTGGCTGAAAAGTCAAAAGTCACACATTGAGAGGACTTCTGGACACGAGACCATACAATCTGCCACTGTCTCGGAGAGATGGGTCTACTCACTGCCTCCTCCCATTTAGGCACACGGGGGAATACCCAGTATGCAGTGGCGTAACTACCATGGTAGCAGTGGTAGCAGCTGCCACAGGGTATGACACCTTAGGGAGCCCAGGCCCCCTCACTAGTTAATATGACAAAAAAAAAATAAACATTACATTTTACTTTTTGAGGCCCGAGACCACCTAAGGTGTTGGGTTCCGGGTGGTGGAGAGCCTCACCAGCGTGTGTCCTGACAGTGGGGGAGGGCCGGAGACATCGTGCAGGAAGAAGTGCTGGGATGGAGTGAGCAGCGCTGAGGACTTATGGAGAGTGAATGCAGACTGGTGAGTTTAACCCATGTGTGCAGGGCAGGTTGTCAGCACACAGTACTGTGCTGGCAGCTGCCTGCTGCCTAGGGATGAAGGGGTTATTACAGTACATAATACTGTCTTACAGGGGCCACTATAGGGTATAATACTGTGTTCAGGGGCCACTATAGGGCATAATACTGTGTTCAGGGGCCACTATAGGGCATAATACTGTGTTCAGGGGCCACTATAGGGTATAATACTGTATACAGGAGCCACCATAGGGTATAATACTGTATACAGGAGCCACTATAGGGTATAATACTGTGTAAAGGGGCCACTATAGGGCATAATAGTGCAGGCAGGAACGCGAGGGAAAAGGGGCGGTCAGTCGGGGTCTTTGGAGGGGGGGCCCTATCTCAAAGGTTTGCCACAGGGCCCCGGCCTTCCTAGTTACGCCACTGCCATTATGGGAGGACAGAAGCTGACAAATAGAGGACTGCTCTCTGATATTGACCTCTCACATACACAGACGTGGCAGCAGAATAGCAAACATTTTATAGCAGTAATGTAGTAGTGTCACTGTGAATCCATCAGGTGTAAGTCTGTTGACCTGGCCATGAATAGCTATTGTGTTATTAAATTTGTAATTTCTCTTTAAATGGTATAAGATATTGCTATGTTGATGTAGCCGTGTGCAGTCCAATATAATACTACTGATAACATTACATTGCCTTGGTGATGACTGGGGCTGAAGATTTGCAATCTTTGTCATTGTCATCCTTGCTATGTATAGATGGATAAGCAGATGAAGCCTGGCATGTAGAACTAATCTGTCTGATTAAACAGTCACTAGCATAGATATAACTGGAGGTATGTGGGAGCGTCCTGACAGTCAGATGATATGAACAATTGACACATGTAGATGAAATGTCATAACAGTCACCAGCAAAGATATAGCTAGAGGTGTGAGGGCGCATCCAGACAGTCAGATGACATGCACAATTGATGCATGCAAAACAAAACCAGAGGTATGTGGGTGTGTTAGGCGGATGATGGGAATTATTGTTACATATTGTGACATATTGCAACAGTATGAAACTTATTATAGAAAGATAGAAACTTCAGCGCTTGGATTATGTATGTAATTCTGTATATATGTATAGGAAAAGCACTAAAAATGGAGAAAATACTGCAAAGTAAGTCCCAATTCACATCTGCGTTTGGTATTCTGTTCTGGAAATCCGCTTAGGGACTCCCCGAATGGAAACCTATAGTCATTAAAAAGCAGTTAGCTAAGAAACCACATGGAACGGAATACTGAACCCAGATGTGAACTGGGCCTAAGAATGTTTTCAGAAATAGAAGTGTTAATAGTTTATTTTTGTCAATTACCAAAATGAAAGGAAACAACAAAAGAGAAATCTAAATCCCATTAATATTTGGTGTGACCTTTCCCCTTTGGAGGAGTTGTCCTTGAAGTGAAGATATGACCCCCACAGAGCCCTGGGATTACATGAAGAGACAGAAGGATTGAAGCAAGCCTATATCCACAGAAGATCTGTGCTTTGTTCTCCAAGATGGCCGAAACAACCTCCCTGTCGAGTTCTTTCAAAAACTGCCTGCAAGTACCGAGAAGAAGTGATAGAAGGCAAAGGGCAAAGGTCACACCAAATATTGCTGAGATTTAGATTTGTGTTTTCTTAATTCACTTCATTTTGTTGATAAAAATAAACTATTATCACTTCTATTGCTGAGAGCATTCTACTTTGGAGCATTTTCTGCCTACAACTTTTGCACAGTACTGTATGTATAAGACAAGCGGTGACAGCTTTTGTTTTGTGCTCTTATGCTTATTATAACTTTGACTTGCCGGTAACAGTTTCTACATCTCCAGACTTTGTTTACGGGAGTGTATTACAGCGGGATATGACTACGGTTTTACAGATTCTTGATGCCTTTTCAGCCTAACATAGTTGTCCAAGCTCTATCCACATGTTAAAGGACACGACTAGTGACGGCTCACAAAGTTTTGTTTGTGTAATGACTGTAACCTCTATTACAAAATTGTCTGCCCTCTGTATAAGCAATGCCGCCCCTGCTACCTCTTGTGTCACCCCCTCTACCTCATAGATTGTAAGCTCTTTTGAGCAGGGCCCTCAGTCCCATTGTGTGAAATGACGTTCTTTGTTATGTATGTCTGTATCTGAACCCTATAAATTGTACAGTGCTGCGGAATATGTTGGCGCTATATAAATAAAATGTATTATTATTATTATTATTATTTATGTGTTTCTTATGTTTTTGTTGGCATAACCAGCATTTATAAAGCATTAATAAATGTCATGAACTTATCCTACAGGATGTGGGATTATCTCCATTCAACATTTCTCCCGTCTATGGGGGCCTTCACACTACCGTCAGTGTCCGACAGGTAGTGTCCGCTCCTAGTGTCCGCTCAAAATCTGGCACAGACATTAGCAGCGGACACTAGCTGTGTCCGTGACACCTGTCATTTATTTAAATGGCGATTGGGTGCGTTCTTTTGCACTTCGTGCCCTTCCTTCACTGTCCGCTTGTGAAGATGTACGACTTTTCAAGCGGACAGAAAAACCCGACATGTAGGTTTTTTCTGTCCGCTTGAAAAGTCGGACATCTTTACATGTGGACAGTGTAGGAAGGGCACGGAGTGCAAAAGAACGCACCCGATGGCCATTTAAATAAATGACAAGTGTCACGGACACAGTTAGTGTCCGCTGCTAATGTCCGTGTGAGATTTTGAGCGGACACTAGGAGCGGACACTACCTGTCGGACACTGACGGTAGTGTGAACGCTCCCTATAAGTGAAAATATACTTCAGGGTAAAACCCCACAATGTGAGCTGCAGGCAAAAATAGCTGCAGGAAAATCCACGGTGGAAACACATCCCGGTTTTTCCCACAGCGCTTCTTAAGTTAAATTCACACTTGGTTTTTTGAACTGGAACCTGAGGAGGAGGCCATCTCAGGTTCTGGTCCAAAAACGGGTAGCCACGACTGAATGGCGGTGCACTGCACTGGCATCCAGTCGCGCACTCCGCTCTGGATTAGGCCCAATGAATGGGCCTAGTCAGGAGGAGGGAGTGTCTTCAGGCCGAACCGCGAGGCAAAAAGGTCTGAAGAATGAGCATCTAGCTTCTTTTTCCAGGAGCCGGAACAAACCGACTCCCGGAAAAAAGACCTGACCGGCTCAAATTGATTTAAATGGAAGCCATCTTTTTGGTCAGGATTTTGAGACAGATATGGCCTCAAAATCCTGACCAAAAATCTTTACTTGAATTTAGCCTTACAGCTTTCCACCAGTGTTTCCGTAGGTATAATTGACATGTTGTGATTTACAAAAATTTGAGCATCTTTCAATTCACAGCATTTTCTGGATTTTCTGCAATGTATGGATGGGATTAGCCAAAATCACATCCACTTTGCAGGAACTATAAAATGCTGTGTTTTTTACATTCATATTGGGTTTACACACCCTGACGTTGTACAGTATACGCACACACTGCTTTGGTGTGATTTTCTGATAATTGTAGGGACTTCTCTTTTCTGAGTTTACATAGTTACGGCTGTGTTTGGAACATCTGTTACAGAATCCATCAAGCTCGATGAATACCTTGGTTTCATACAGCAGGGACCTAGTAGCAGTGCCTGTAATCAGAGATGACTCTCATCATAGGCACCACCACTCGGATGCCATGGTCATCTGAGTGGTTACTTTCCCTTTTATGAATGGTAATGGGGTGTCTCTCTCACCACAGGGTTGCAGGAGTTGCCCCATTACCACACTAGACTGGAGCCTTCTTAAAGGGATTCTATCAGCGAAATTATGCTGTACGAGCCTCACATATGTGTGAATAGCCTTTAAAAAGGCTATTCAGGCACCGCTAATGTTATTTTAACCACCCCCCTCCTGTTTTAAAATAAAACCATAAAAACATATATGTAAGTTACACTTATCGTGCACGCTGGGCGGTGATGCACAGTCCGACGTCATCTCTGGCACTCCTTTCTCTTCTTTCTTCTTCTTTCGGCGACGCCCTCCAGTCTTGGCTCTTCCCCGGCTTCATTGTCCTCTTCTTCTGGTTCAAATCCAGCGCGTGCGCAGTATCGCTCCCTCCGGTGTACTACTGCGCACACTTCAGCACCATTTTTCTCAATGGCAGTTTGCAAGTGTACTGGGCATGCGCAGTATGCTCGCATAGTTCTAAGGGGAACTCTGTATGTTCAGCAAACTGCCTTTGGGAAAAATGGCGTTGGAATGTGCGCAGTAGCGCTCTGGAGGGAGCGATACTGCACATGCGCTGGATTTGAACCAAGCCTGCCGGAAGAAGAAGAAGATCAAGGCGGGGAAGGGCCAGGACCGGAGGGCGACGCCGAAAAAAGAAGAAAGAAGAGGAAGGCGTGCCAGAAGATGACATCGGACCGTGCATCACCGCCCAGCATACACGATAAGTATAATTTACATATATGTTTTTATGGTTTTATTTTAAAACAGGGTTGGAGGGGGGGGGGGGTTTAAATAACATTAGTGGTGCCTGAATAGCTTCTTTAAAGGCTATTCACGCATATGTGGGATTCATACAGCATAATTTTGCTGATAGAGCCCCTTTAAAGCCATAGTGTAACTATAGTATCCTGCCTGTAGCAGTTAGGGTCCATTCACATGGAGGAAAATGGTGCTGAATTTTCCACAAGGTGTTTTTTCCAAACTTTTTTTTGTGTGTCGCGTTTTTTGACGCATTTTTATTTTTATTTTTGTTAAAAAACGTGTAAAAAAAACGCATCGCGCAAAAAAATCACACGGAAAACGCACCGCATTATTTTGAGCACCAAAATCTAGCGCCAAATTCAGCGCCATTTTCCTCCATGTGAATGGACCCTTACATAGTGAATCTGCTGAAGACTGCAATACAGTAGTATAACAGTCTATGGCACTAGCGATCGTAAGTTCAAGCCCCATGGGTGGGGGAGGTAAAAAAAAAGGAAAAAAGCTTTCAAAAATATTTAGAAAAAAGAGAAGTGAAACCCTGGCATTTGGGGACAGGGTGCAGCTATAGCCACATCCCAGGTACGTAGTGTGCCACCAGCCTAAATCCTTCATGCTAAGACACACAATTGCTTGCAGGTAATTTCACAACAGGTGGGGAGCGGTAGGTGGAAAATCTGTCTTCTCTGAACCCCTCTTGAGGCAGAACAGAGAGTAATGGCTGCTGCATTGCAAATGCCTAGTTGGTGGTGGCTTATCCCAGCAAAATGAGCTGTTTGCTGATAGTGTCAGCAGTAGGACTCTATTCACATTTTGAATGGGATCATCTATTATGACTCAACCCCTTTAATGCATTGCCTCACTGTAATTGTTCACACTCTTCTATCTGTATCTCTATATCTACACTCGGAAGCATTAGCATAACTGTATAACAAATCATGTACATAACAATATTGTAATATGGGAATACTCATCTTCTGAAGGCAACTATAGAATGCAAACAGGGCAGTGATTCAGGAAGTCTAGGACACTAAATAAGCTACTACTAATATGTACTCGATACTTGTATGTTTCTTGTATTATTGTATGTGTTTTCCTGCAGAGCCTTAGCGCTAGTTCACATGGGAGTTCCGCATGTTCCTTCGCGGCTGCCGCGACGGGATGCCGATGCAGCATTCCGCTCCAGATTAGGCCCAAATAAATAAGCCGTCTGCGGCAAGATAGGGCAGCTCACTTCTTTTTTCCGCTAAGCGAGCGGCTCCCATTGAAGTCAATGGGAGCCATTTTTGTCAGTGGATTTTGAGGCGGATTCCGCGTCAAAATCCGCTACAAAAAGACCCCGTGTGAACTAGCCCTTACTGAGCTTATAGTCAGCCATTAAGAGAAATCAATGGGGAAAATGAGGCGGATGCTCCACTGAGCCATGTGCCTGTACTGAAATCTACACCAGTTTGTAGCTGATACAGATTTCAGTGATCATTTGTGGCAGTAAACTGAGGTAAATAAAATGTAGCGTAACTCCCATCCCACTTTTGCTTTCTAGAAAGTGGTGTGGGATGCACAAAAAAAACTCACCAATTGTGACGATTATTGTTAGGAGACTTTGCAATCTTTTTGCCGGATGTCTATGTAAATTAATATTAAATCTCCGCCTATGGTTTTTACAGTATATTGCAGTACATTAGTATAGCAGTATATTGTATGGGTGATCAAACCCCCAAGAGTTCAAGTCCTTTAAGTTTAAAAAAGAAACATGAGAAAATCCCAAAATGCTATAAATAAAAAGATTTTGTAATGCTATTAAAATACAACAAAAACAATAAAGTTGGTATCACCGTGATTGTACTAACACACATAATATAATGTGTAGTTTTTCTGTAGAGTGATTGCCATAAAAATGGCGCAAATGTATTTTTTTTTTATTAATTCCACCCCATTTGGAATATTTTCCAGCTTCCCAGTATATGACCAGATGTCTACTTTAAGATGGATTCTTCTTACCATACTTGCCACTTGTATTAGTCTCAGCATGTAGAATGTACAGATCTTCATGTACCACAAGAGGGAGCCCAATAGTAAGGTAGTGGATAGTGATTGACTCAATGGTATGTAATATTTTCATTCAGTATGATAAAGGTCTCTAATAACTATGAAGGTAAATAACATGGTTTAAGATAAGATAAGATAAGATAATCCTTTAATAGTCCCACATTGGGGAAATTTCAGTTTACATTGAACATGTACCTTACTGAGTTCATAGCATTATGAAATAAACTGCTTGTCTACGCTAGTAACTTCAATGCAAAATCTGTAATGGGGCCAATACATATCCCATGCCATATTTTACATGCCAGAGAGAGCTTTAGGATCCCTGAAGGTTCCAGGGCACATCAGTGACTGCTACCTATGCATCCCCTATTGTTACACCCCTGCTTAGACAGTATCCTATGCACACCTCCCAACTTTTGAAGAACCGAAAGAGGGACAAAATGTGCGGCGCGCTTAGCGCACCGCGGCAAATTTAGCCCCACCCACTTTTGTGTTGCCTCCGCCCACTCGTTAATTTTTCATGTGCCCGCACACAGTATAATCCTCCTACAGTCACCCGTAAATTATATGTCCCCCCTCTATCTCTCCCCCAGTTTCATTTACACCCTTCATCTGCCCCCAGTTTCATGTCCCTCTTCCATCTCTGCCCCCAGATTCATGTCCCCTCCATCTCTGCCCCCAGATTCATGTCCCACATCTCTGCCCCCAGATTCATGTCCCTCCATCTCTGCCCCCAGATTCATGTCCCCTCCATCTCTGCCCCCAGATTCATGTCCCTCCATCTCTGCCCCCAGATTCATGTCCCTCCATCTCTGCCCCTAGATTCATGTCCCCCCATCTCTGCCCCCAGTTTCATGTCCCCTCCATCTCTGCCCCCAGATTCATGTCCCACATCTCTGCCCCCAGATTCCTGTCCCTCCATCTCTGCCCCCAGATTCATGTCCCTCCATCTCTGCCCCCAGATTCATGTCCTCTCCATCTCTGCCCCCAGATTCATGTCCCCACATCTCTGCCCCCAGATTCATGTCCCACATCTCTGCCCCCAGATTCATGTCCCACATCTCTGCCCCCAGATTCATGTCCCACATCTCTGCCCCCAGATTCATGTCCCTCCATCTCTGCCCCCAGATTCATGTCCCTCCATCTCTGCCCCCAAATTCATGTCCTCTCCATCTCTGCCCCCAGATTCATGTTCCCCATCTCTGCCCCCAGATTCATGTCCCCCATCTCTGCCCCCAGATTCATGTCCCCCATTTCTGCCCTCAGATTCATGTCCTCTCCATCTCTGCCCCCAGATTCATGTCCCCCATCTCTGCCCCAGTGTCATGCCGTCCTCTCCTTCATCTGCCCCCAGATTCACGTTCCACCTCCACATTAAACTTACCTTCTCCTCCGCTCCCTCGCCGCTCCCTCGCCGCCTCTCTCGCTCACACATGCGGCTGAAGGAAGGAGCTGACACAGGTCAGCTCCTCGCTTCGCCGCTGCCCGCCTCTCTCCCTGACACATGCGGCTGAAGCTGCTCGCGTGCTCGCTTCGCCGCTGCGTCTCTCTCTCTCGCTGACACATGCGGCTGAAGCGAGGAGCTGACCTGTGTCAGCTCCTCGCTTCGCTGCTGTCGCCGGCTCCTGGCGTGTACATCGCGTCTACAAGCCAGGAGCCGGCGGCAGCAGCGAAGCGAGGAGCTGACACAGGTCAGCTCCTCGCTTCAGCCGCATGTGTCAGCGAGAGAGAGACGCAGCGGCGAAGCGAGCACGCGAGCAGCTTCAGCCGCGTGTGTCAGGGAGAGAGGCGGGCAGCGGGGAAGCGAGGAGCTGATCTGTGTCAGCTCCTTCCTTCAGCCGCATGTGTGTTCAACTCAGATCTGCGTCCTCTGGACGCAGATCTGATTTGAAATCGGGACATACCTCCCTCCAACCGGGACCGCGGGACATGTCACCCAAATCGGGACTGTCCCGCGGAAATCGGGACGGTTGGGAGGTATGCCTATGCACCACTCTACAGGGGTGTAACTAGGAAAGGTTTTGACTGGAGCTCCCTTTACTGGCCCCAAGACAGCAAAGCAGCCCCTTTACCGACTTCCCCACATGGTATATTTCCCCCTTTCCTGACCCCCCCCCCATACACAGGGTATATTGCCCCTTTATTGGTCTTTATACATTATGTTGTCTCTTTTACTAGCACCCACACATCGAGTGCCCCCCATTTTTTGTCACCCACACAGTAAGTGCCCCTGTTACAGGCCCCCACACAGCATAGTGACCGCCCATTACAGGCCCTCACACAGAACGTGGTCCCCCATTAAAGGCCCCCAGTTAGACATCCCTGTTAGACAGAGCAATGAGCAGAATTAATCCCTTCAGTGCTGCACATCACATGGTAAGAGGCACCATGAACGGGTTATACCAGTTATATTCTATTTTTTTGTAGAAAACATTGTAATAAAACAATTTACTATAACGTTTGTATGTCTTGTAGCCTACAATAAGTTGGGCTCATCAATGCCAGACCAATGCCAGTGATCGAGCAAAGGACTATACTGTCAGAGAACATATATATAAATGTATAGGAGCGCTGTCCTCTCTTTCCCTACTCAACACTGATCTGTATAATCCATACAAGACAGGAAGGAAAAACCTACCTAAGGAAATCCAACGGGAATAAAAACACGGACACAAAAATGTAATAGGGAAGAAAAACATTTTATTTATGATAACTATTAATGTTACGAATATAAACCTATTTTTTTTATTTTTTTTTATTGATATTTTTTATGTGTGTACTTATGAAATATAGCTAAACCTGGTGTTTTCTTTTTATTTATTTGCTAGTATATTAATTATTTGCTTACTTAGATAATAGATATCATTACCTAAACTGAGTATCTAACCTAACTTATTTTGGTTTTTATTTTTTACTAATTTTTCATTTATAAATCTAGAATATATTACTATATTATGTCTAAATATAAAATAAGTGAAACTAAACCTATTTTTGGGCTGTGTTGATCCAGAGGAAGGCGAAAACCCCCTTGAGGAATGAGCCAATTCTCCTCATATAAGGGGGAAAAATTCCTTCCTGACCCCAAATATGGCGATCGGACAAAATCCCAGGATCAAAAGCCAATACCTAACCTGTGTACTATGGGAACAAATCTAATCTAATATTTATAAGGTAATTTTTATATTATAACACTAAACCTATTTCAGTATGTAATCTAACTTTTTTATGTTATATCAATATTAATTTCCATATCAATGTTTTCTTTAATAAATCTGTCATACTATTATTATGTCTAAGTAAACTTATATATCTAAACCTATTATTTTATTATACTATATTAATTGTATACTTATCTAGATAATAGATATCATTAACTAAAATCAGTACCTAACACAACAATTTTTTGGTTTTATGGATTTTTTTTTAAATTTATGTTATATTACTATGTTCTGTATATTTTTGTGTTAAATATATAATGTGTCAAACTAACTTATCTATAGACTGTGTTGATCCAGAGGAAGACGAAAACCCCCTTGAGGAATGAGCCAATTCTCCTCTTTTAAGGGGGAAAAATTCCTTCCTAACCCCAAATATGGCGGTCGGACAAAATCCCAGGATCAAAAGCCAATACCTAACCTGTGTACTATGGGAACAAAACTTAATCTGATATTTGCAAGGTGGCGATTATATTATTACGATATATCTATTTTTTTATTATTTATTTATAATATATAATTATTATTAATTATTTAGATTATAGATATAATTAGCTTGTTTTGTTTTTTTGGGGGGGGTTTAGATGTTTTTTGGTAATCTGATATTTGTATGTCAGCTATATATTTTCTGAAGCTAAAACTATGTACTACATTTTCTATCCTTATTTTATATTATTTATGTGAATATTCTAATTTAAATATCTATCACACTAAACCTATTTAAGGCTTTGTTGATCCAGAGGAAGGCAAAAACCTCTTGAGGAATGAGCCAATTGTCCTCAAGGTGGAAAAATTTCTTCCTGACCCCAAATATGGCGATCAGAACAAGTCCCTGGATCGAAGCCGATATCTACATCTAACTGTGCTATGTGTCTGCGTCTATTCTTACATGTATCTATGTGTCTACATTTCTATCTATCTATGTGTCTATATGTGTCTGTGATATTTGTGTAACTTACCAGGCCTCCTCAGATGGTATCGGCCTCTCCTGGGGTGGGTGGAGGTTCTTCAGGAGGTAGTGGTCTCTGATGCCAGCCGGGATATTGGAGGATGTCAATTCAAGGTCCGGGGCAGCAATCTGATGGAAAACTTGCAGCAGAGAAGATGTTGTTGGCAGTCGAGGTCTTAACAGCAGAGATGGGGGTCAGGAGGTGCAAAGTTCTGGTCCTTAGGCACGGAGATCTTGCAAGACGGTCTTGGGCTTCTTCATAGTCGAGATCTCTCCAACATCCTAAGAAGAAGCATAGATAATGTTATTGGCAGAGCAATGAGAATGAAGCACAGGTGAAGACTATGGAGTGGACAACACCACAGTATTATCATTACATGTAAGCACCAATGAACATTATCTCTAGAGGGGGAAGATCTTACCGGGTCCAACTTGGTGACATGTAGTTGAATTCTTCCGCAGGTTGAAGGGTCTGGTCTTCGGGCCATGGCAGGTCTTTGTTCTCCAGAACTTTCTTGAATGGAACAAACGGTGGCTTTGATCTTCTCCTGTCCAGTTCCTCCCAGCAGATACTATTAAAGAATGGATGTTCTCGGATGTTACGAGTCACACCCAGCCGCTTCTCTGGATTCTTGCGCAGCAGTCTTTTAATCAGCTGTTTCAGGTCTTCGTCCAGCCAAGATGGAATATCTGGCTTATCTCTGGTGATGGATATTTCAGCCATGTCGTCGTTGGATCCGTCGTAAAATGGAGAGCATCCTGTTGACATCTCGGATACTACAATCCCCAGGCTCCACCAGTCAGCTGCTGCATCATATTCCTGTTCCAGAAGCACCTCAGGGGCCATATAATAGAGTGTGCCCGCCACTCCACAGATCTTCTTGGAGGAGGTGACACCATATCGGGCAAGGCCTAGATCGATTATACGGATGTGTCCATTCCTATCCAGCATGATGTTATCTGGTTTTAAATCTCTGCAATAAAATAAGCGAGATGACAGGTAAGGAAAAGAGAATGACAAATTGGGGTAAATTATTTCCACCATTACAAGGGAAACTTCTGCTTACCTGTGGATGATCTTGTGTCCGTGGAGGAACTGGAGGCCGCTCACTATCTCTGCTGTGTAGAATCTGACAAAGAAGACATAGTGTAGTATCAATGACCTAAAATCCTTTAGTAATCCCCTAATATCATGTTATTATCAAAGTCACCCGGATCACAGACAGGCGCTGTGTATGGCTGCCTGTATTCCCTCCACTGTCTTCATTGTTCTATATCTGACTTGTCATGTCACCTTATATTGTCCTCCCTTCAGTCCCCTCTCAGTGTCTTCCCTCAGTCTCCTGTAATGTCACTTACGTACCTTACATTGTTGATGTTCAGACTGCCGCACATTCTGATCAAAGTCCTCAGGCTGCCTCCGGGAAGATACTCTGTGATGAAAAATGCTCCGTCCTGCGTCTGGTGTGCGGCATTTAGGTGGCATATAAATGGGCAGTCTCGGGCCTTCAGAAGTATCTTCCGCTCTCTCTTTAATGTCGCTGCATTATCCCTTGTTTTGGTGACAACTTTCACGGCCATGAAGGTGTTTCGGCCAGGGAACGATGCCAAGACCACCTGAAGAAAAGATGGAGAAGTCATTAGAAGTGGGGACATAAGAAAGGCCTCTACATGTATTGTATAATGTGCTGTCTGTGCTTGGGAACTTTATAGGAATAACTATACTGAATTATTACGACACCACATAGGTATAACCAGAGGAAACTGTAACTAGGAACAGTGAGATGAAGGCCAATGCTCTTTATATATCTAAATCCACATTGTCTATAGTAAGACTGTAATATGGGCATAGAGGTCAGTATATACATGGTGATCTTATTGCACCTACAAGGAGCAGGACAGGTAAATAACAATGGTTCTTTCCCAATTTCTTCATCCCTTAATATTGATAGGGGAGTTTATAGATATCATAGAACCCTATATCAATATATTCACTTTTTTTTTTTTTTTTGCTGTAGGTTGAGGGAACACAATAATAACACAATGGCAACTGGTATAAATACATTGTATATAGTCATTGATAAAACTGACTTCCTGCAGCCACCACCTGGGGGAGCTCTGTACATAGGAAGCAATGCAGCTGCCATTGAACTCAATGAAAGATGTAAAAATCTCTTTGCATTGAGTTCCCCCTAGTGGCAGTTGCAAGTAAATACAGTAGCTATATACTGGGAAGCTGCAGGAGAAGTTCAGTTCTAGGCCCCAGTCCCCCCATCCACAGGCCCAGAACAGCTGTGTGGTCTGCCTGTATGGCAGGTACCACTGACACCAGTCACACATTTGGATATAAAGTTAATGGGGGTTCTCAGCACTAGAGATATGAGATATAAGTTACCATAGAGGCTGGGATGCCATTCACCCATATGGAAGTAACTAGCCTTAAATGGCTAATAACATAAAACAGTAGCTTGTATTTATCTGTACTGCAATTTGGTTCACCGTCCCTTTAATAGAAAATAAAACATTTTCAAACTTACTTTGCCGAAGCCGCCCCTACCCAACACCTGATGGATGGTAAAGCGGCCGATGTAAAAGTTGGGGTAGGGGCTAGATGTTTCCGGGTCCTGGCTCCTGCCCAGTCTTGGCTCTTCATTCTCCAATATATCGGCATCTCCTCCTCTTCTCTTCTTCATCTTCATCGATCCGTTCTCTCTCTCTTCTTCTCTCTTCCTCTTCTCGCCTTCTCTCTTCTCATCTCCTCTCTTCATATCGCCATCTCCTCTATGTCCAGTGGACGCCATTTTCAGTAAATCCGCAAACTCCTATAATCCGATCCAATCGCTATCGTGCACAGTTTATGATAAACGGCAGTTGGTCGTGTGCAGGTCACATGATGGCCGAGGTCACGGAATCCTCAGGGGTCACCTGCCTGCCAGTCCTCCATGTACCTGCTCTGCCATATGTAATGTGGGCATCATAACTGACAGTCTAGTGTCCAGAGGAATGGAGGACTTCATGGCTGCTTCTACTATTGCTGACACCTGTAGACTGGGCAGGGGATGGGATTTGTATGTCTGTGTGGGCAGCGGTGCCCATAGTGCAGCAGAATCTATGCTGGAATTGTACAATAAATGCAGTTGTATGACTATTCAATAACCAAGGGGAGGAATAATCCATAAACTATACCTAGTACTAGTGACAGGAGTAATAAAGCCTGGTGAGGGGACATTGTGGCTGTACTGGGAGGTAGAGGCCTCTATAAGGATAAAAGAGGGAGTGATCCTGATGTTTTAGTCTAAGGCAGCGGTTCTCAACCTGTGGGTCACGACCCCGGTGTGTGGGGTACATTTGTACTGGGGAGCATATAATAAAGTGTGTGTGGGGCATAATGAGGAGCATATCATAAAGTGGGGGGCATATTGTGGAGCATATAATACAGTGGGGTGGGGGGTGTACTGAGGAGCATATAATACAGTGTGGGTGGGTGTACTGAAGAGCAGATTATACTGTGTGTGGGGGGCATACTAAGGAGCAGATAATACTGTGTGTGTGGGGGGGCATACTGAGCAACATATAATACTGTGTGTGATGAATCTACAGACGTGGCAAACTGTGCACAGTTATTGGTTTACGTGAGGTATATTAATGATGGTGACCAAAAATTATTTTTTGGTTAGGGGTCACGACATTAGAAAGGTTGAGAACCACTGGTCTAAGGTGTGAAATATTAGGATTGGTACATTTACTAATCTTATTAGTAGTGTTAGCTTTAATCACCTATGAATGGAGAGTGTACTAGCCGCTTTCTACAGGGGAACTAGGTAGTTTGGGACTGGGGAGTAGAGGCCCCTATGGAAAAGATAAATTAGGTGATGAAAAAGCCTCTATAGGGATTAAAGAGGGATCAACCCTGATGTTCTAATAATCTATCAAAGTTAAAGGGGTCAGTATTTACCAGGCTTTTTGGCCCTCAGAATGGCATGTTTGGGGCCCCGGTCACGGATGACAGTAACTCAGGCAGGTACAACGGATGAACTGAACAGTGGTTTACTGAGTGGTTACAAGATTGGTGGTTACAAAATATTCTTACACAAGGCTTCAGGATTAAAGGGGGTTTCCAGGTCTTACATATTAATGACTGATCCAAAGAATATATCATGAGTTTGATCAGTGGGACCTGACAGCTAGGACTCCCATAGATTAGATGGGTGAATAGGATGTTCTGCAACCTCTTCACTGACTGCCAAGAATAGCGCTGTACATTGCGTAGGGACTGTTCTTGGTATTGCAGCTCAGCAGCATTTATTTGAATGGGACTGAGCTGCTGCTGTACCATGTGACCGATGACTGTGATGTCATTGGCACAGGGAGGAGGTTATGTTGATTGTAAGTACCATAACCTATTCAAACAAGTGATCTGTGAGGGATCATTTTTCGTTCACATTGGAGTCCTGACCAAGGACAACATCTGCCTGGAGTGTTTATGTTCTCCCCGTGTTTAAGTGGGCTTCATACTAATAGGGAATTTAGACTGTGATCCCTATATGGGACAGTGACTGATAAAGTCTGTAAAGCGCTCTGGAATATGTTGGCGCTATAAAAGCAAGCAAAATGAACAAATAAATAATTAATACATGAGGCATTTGGCATAGCATGGGTTTCCTCCGGGTACTCCGGTTTCCTTCCACACACCAAATACATATAGACTATATCTGTAAAGCGCTGTGGAATATGATGGCGCTATATAAGTAAGAGAAATAATCAGTAATAATAAGAGCAGTTACAGACGGTCTCTCAATGAGGACACAGTTCTTGGTAGTTACACACAAGTTAGAAGAACAAAACACAGTCCTGAGCCCAGGACACAGTCTGTGTATAGAACATAATTCATAGGCAGATGGTCAAACACAGTTGTAACCTACAGGATGGATGCCCATAACAATGATGGCCGCCCTTAACTACAGCCCACCTGTACAGTAGCCGTCTCTCAGTATATTCCTTGCTCTCTCTGTATAACTTGCGCCATTGCAAAGCATCGGACTGTCTGGTCACAACAAACTCTCGGGTCAGTCCACAGACATGGTTTATCATAGGCCATAATCTCTCTCTCACTAGTGATTTTCTGGGATAAATTGATCTGTATATTTTAGGCTAAACATCCCCTTCCCCTCCCTGCATACCTTTTAAATTGCTTACTGTACCAAAAATCTATAGTTACCTTGATTGCTGGAGCGGTCATGTGTCCACCCCAGGCATATTTTCCAATTTTCCAGTGATGCTCCGTTTCCAGAAGGGTGGAAGCCACCAATACTAACCCCTACCCCCCACCCCATCATACTTACCTGTCTCCGGGCCAGAGCTTTTGGGCAGAAAGTGTCACTTTATTCGTGCAATAGAGCCAGAGTGCACATATGAAGTGACGTCCCGTGCCCAGAAGGTCTGGACCAGAAGACAGGTAAATATGATAGGGTGGGCGGGGGCATTGAGTTAGTTAGGAAGGGCTAGTAGTGGGTGGGCTAGCTAGGGAAATAAGGAGGAGGTGTGAGGGAGGGAGAGAGTGAGATGGTGTGAGTGAGCTCTGAGTGGTCCAAGGCATCATGGTTGTTGCAGAACAGAATAGGAAGATACCCATGTAAACAAATGCAGAAGATGCCAGGAGTTCACAGAGAAACTCAGATATCACTGAAAACACTTCTAGAGGTATTTGGGTTCTTTATTAACCTATTAATAGCACTAAAAGACCTTTTTGGAAAAATTATTTTTTGCCTGGAAAACCCCTTTAAACCGTTTCAATCTCATCACTTCAGCACAGCCAGGATTTTGTCTTACACTGCCACTATACACATACCCACTACCAGACTCAGCTGTTGCACCATCTCTGTGTCACTTATCTCTGGGTTGATGCACCAATTTGAATACTACTCGCTCATCTCTAGTCGCTACCTATTAGATAACTCCACAGACGATTTTCAGTTACTCATCCCCGCTTCTGTCCACAGCCACCTCTGCTTAGGCCTCCGGGGGGTGCAGCATATTACAGTGTCAAGATGTGATGTACCAAGATTGTGCAATGCCCCATAGAGGTGGAGTGGAGTAATCCAACAGGTAACAACCTATTCAAAAAAAAAAAAAAAGAAATAAAGGGCATTATACTATTAATTATTAATAGGGCATTATACTATGGGGCCATATTAAGAGTGACATTATACTGTGGGGGCCATATTAAAGAGACAGTATACTATGGGGGCCATATTAAGAGTGAAATTATACTGTGGAGTCCATATAAGTGGCATTATACTATGGTGCATTATTAAGAGAGACATTATACTCATTATACTGTGGGAACCATATTAATGGGGCATTACACTGTAGGACCATATTAAGAATGACATTATATTGTGGGGACCATATTAAAGTGGCATTATACTATGGGGCCATACTAAGAGTGACATTGTACAGTGGGGGCCATATTAAAGGGACATTACACTGTGGGGACCATATTAAAGGGGTACTATACTATGGGGGCCATATTAAGAGGGACATTATACTGTGAGCATTATTCTATGGGGCCATATTAAGTAACATTGAGGATAAAATTTATACTGTGAAGCGTATTATACTGTAGGGGCTACAAGTGAACATTATACTATGTGGGGACCACAAGGAGCATGATACCATGTCAGGGTCACTAAAGGGACATTATGCTGTATGGAGGGGACACGGATGGGAACATGGGACATGTGGTGTAGCTTACAATATTTAAACTTGCCCTCTTTCAGCCCTTTGAAGGTTGGGCAGTATGGGACCAGGCTCAGTATTGTAGATACTATATTCAGGGTGCAGCACGTATTAGACGTCAGGGAGCAGCAGGAAAAGTGTCACCTCCTGGTTCTGTAGGGGACGATTTGTCTGTAAGTCACTCTGTGTTGAAGTGGGAAAATGAATCAGCCTTCAGAAGTGTTATTTCTTGCCTTGCAGCGGAACATATTGAAATTATAAGTAGCTTCTTAGTTTTGCAAGAAAGCGCAGTCATCTAAGCCTGAAGCTCAGGTATGGACGACTATCATGAAACAAATATCACAGTGTATGAGCCAAGTTGTGGACCTTCTAACATCAGGAAATAGGCCGCAGAGTTTAGTGCCTGGCGAGAAGCTAACATTTCATTCAGTTTGATATATATTTAATATCTCCTTTTCAGACGCCATTCAGTAGCAAAATATTATTACTGGCAGCAATCCCATGGTATAGGAACTGATGTAAAAGGATGTAGTTCTGCTGCCACCTAGTGGTGTGACTACAGTGAGCATACTAGTTTTCCTATTATGATCTGTTAAAGGGAATGTATCACCTATATATTATTATACTAATTGTAACCAGACATAACACATAGCAAAATATTTTCTAATCTGTTTTTACTATCGGATATTAGAATTTTCATTCTATTTCTGTATATGATTATAGGGGCAGCCATCTTGCTCGAGCTGCTGTTAGCAACATTTAGGTTGCGTTCACACGGAGTAACCTGACGCTCATTCTGACACGTAAACACAGAGTCAGAGTGAGCACTGTAAAACAGAATCCCATTGACTTCAATGGGTGCCGTCTTACGCGCGCTACACATTGAAATCTATGGGAGGCTTTTTAACCCATTGATTTCAATACAAGAAAAAACAAAGCTTCACAGCCCCGACTAATATTCATGAGGATCAGACAAATGCCAATGATCTGGTGCACAAAAATGAAGAAAAACCTCCCAATCCAGGTCAGGATAAATGGAAACAAAAAATATTTTTCAGCACCAGAATAAAGATGAAAAATTACATAAAAATATGTTTACACAAGGAAGCAGAAAAAAAGTTGAAAAACGCACTTACGACATGTAGTCTCAAAAAGGAACACAGAAACACGGATAGCCGCCTATGTGTTTCAAGGCCGAAGCCCCTTACTCATGGCGATCGTAGGCGGCTATCTGTCGTAAGTGCGTTTTTCTATGTAATTTTTCATATTAAAAGCTATGTTTTATTGAAAAAAACATCTTTATTTTGGTGCTGAAAAATATTTTTTGTTTCCATTGATTTCAATGTGTTGCGTGCATAAGACGGCACCCATTGAAGTCACCAATGTTTTACAGTGCTCACTCTGACACGTGTTTACGTGTCAGAATGAGCGGTGCATTACTCCGTGTGAATGCAGCCTTAAAGTTACACTTTACAGCAGCCACATGGACCGCCTGTACTGATTAAGGAACATGGCAGGTACTGTGGGAATGCGTTTAGGGGTTGAAAATGTTAGTTTCAGGGGGTGTGCAGCAATGGATATCAAATCAAAAAAGCTTTATTGGCACGTCCGAATATATATTTGGCATTGCCAAAGCAAAGAAAGTGGTTGGGGGTGATGGGGGTGGGCGTGGAGTGGGTGGATGGGCAGGGGGGCGGGAGATACAATAGTCTCGTCGTTCTTGTTTGGGATATGTGGGTATGGGCGAGCATAGGGTGGGTGGGTGATTAGGTGGGGTGATAATGGGGTGTGATAGTCCTTGGGGGGATATTAAGTTTCTGCGTCACATACCCTCCCCTTCCTTCCTACATTGGATTAGGATGTTGGGCGTGCAGGGAGGTCTAGATTATATTATTTGACCTTTCCTATACCCTGGTTGAACTTGATGGACCAATGTCTTTTTTGCAACCATACCAACTACGTAATTCTATAACTGAGGGGCTGCATGTATAGGTCCCTCTTCACATGTGGACCAGCAGCACGCTTTTCCATCCACCCTTCCTTAGTGCTTGGCTTTATGCATGGGGGATATTTTTCTATTTGTACATTTTTGTTTGACAGTTTATTTTTGTATACTTTGGGTTGGTTGTTTTTTCAGTTCTGTGTTCATGTAGCAGCCGCAGCTGGCGGGACAGTCCGTGTTCAGAAGGTACAACATGGCCTTTACACGAGCACTTTGGTGGTGAACAATCTTTTTCCATCACCATGTCAAAAGGCAAACTGATAACTAAATGGCTCAGTGAACAAAACATCGAAATTTTGGGTCCATGACCAGGAAACCCTCCAGATCTCATTCACATTGAGAACCTTTGGACAATCCTCAAAAGGGTAGTGGACAAACAAAAAAAAAATACAGAAATTGTTATTGAACACAGAAAATTGATAATATGCAGGGCGAATTGCAGAAATCTTGAAAAATAAGGGTCAACATTACAGATGGGTGAACTGATTTATATTGTGCCGGGTTTAACCAGTGGCGTAAATGGCGGAATGGCGGGGCCCTTTGGAGAACCTTTGACATGCGGTCCCCCCCGACTGACGCCAAAGACCTCGACCAACCCCCCCCCCCCCCCCCCCCGCATTTCTGCACACTCTGTTATGCCCCATAGTGGCCCCTGGACACAGTATTATGCCCCATGGGGGCCCCTGCACACTATATTATGCCCCATAGTGACACCGTATTATGCCCCATAGTGACCCCTGAACACAGTATTATGCCCCATAGAGGCTCTTGCACACGGTATTATGCCCCATAATGGCCCCTGCACACAGAATTATGCCCCATAGTGACCCCTACATACAGTATTATGCCCCATAGTGGCCCCTGCACACAGAATTATGCCCCATAGTGGCCCCTGCATACACAGTATGCTGCCCCATAGTGACCCCTACACTATCCCCCAGGGGGGATAAAAACATAACAAAACCACTGTTACTTACCTATCCCCAGCTCCGCTGCACTCTCCGCCGCTGTCGGCCATCTTCAATGACGACCAGGGGGCTTGCATCGCAACGCATATGGACGCAGGTCCTGGTCATGTGACGTCACGCAAGTAGGCCCGAAGCCTGCCCGGAGAGGTAAGTAACACAGTTTTTTTTTTTTTTAATGTAGATTGTGAGCCCCACATAGAGCTCACAATGTACATTTTTTCCCTATCAGTATGTCTTTGGAATATGGGATGGAAATCCATGCAAACACGGGGAGAACATACAAACTCCTTGCAGATGGTTTTATGCCCTTGGCGGGATTTGAACACCAGGACTCCAGCGCTGCAAGGCTGCAGTGCTAACCACTGAGCCACCGTGTGGCCCCTGTAACACTGTTTTTTATGTTCTATTACCTCTCCTAGGCCTCCAATTATTATACTCTGGGGTCCCAAAAGACCCCCTGAGTATAATAGTGTTTGTGGAGCCCACTGCGTTACTTACCGATCCGGGCCCCTAGGAGCTCTGATAGTGTTCTTCATTATGTTTTATAGATAGGTTCTCAGGAGCCCTGACAGTGTTCTACACTATGTTTTATAGATAAGCTCCTAGGAGCCCTGACAGTGTCATACACAATTGTTTAAACCGTGCAGCAGTTTGGCTGCTGCATTTTACAATCCCAGCAAGGTGGATAGCATTCTATACAATACACGCTGAGGAAATGCTGCAATCTCCAAAACCATTGCAGTTTTGGAAATCGCAGCATGTCCATAATGCCGGTGGTTTCACTATAGGTTTCACTATAGGTATAATGGAAGCAGAAAGTCCACAGAGGAAACCTCTGCGGATTTTCTGTGAAAAACGCTACAGGGAAAACCACAATGAGTTTCCAGTGTGGTTTTTCCTGTTGTGCTTTTTTGCTGCAGCCCGCTACATGGGGTCTTAGTCTAAAGGTGTGGTTTGCACCGGCCTTGTTCGACTTCAAGCAAATCTTGGACCCAAACCCGAAATGAATCCTGAGAGGTTCAACCATCTCTAGTCAGCACTATACATATTGGGGCAGATTTACTAAGGGCTCGTTCACATCAGCGTTCGGGTCTCCGTAGTTCAGGTTTCCGTTTCCTGCCTAAAACAGAGGCAGGAGTCTCTCTCACCCATTCATTTGAATGGGTGAGAGCGATGTCCGGCCGTGAGCGGCGGTGAGCGTTTTATGCTCTCCGCCGCGAAACCGGGTTTTATAATCCGGACACAGAGTCGGACATGCAGTACTCTGTGTCCGGATAAAAAAATCCGGTTTTGCGGCGGAGAGCCTAAAACGCTCACGGCCGGACCCGGTCTATGGTTTCCGTCTTCTGGCATGCAGAAGACGGAAACCATAGAACGGAGACCGTGAACGCAGGTAAGACTAAATTCTGTCATATGAACCTAACCTTGCAGAGCTGTAGGCACTTTGTGTATAAGGTCATAATAATTCACTCTGTAAGGGACTTTACTTGTCTATAATTGCCAGAATCTGCAGGTAAGTCCATAGGAGTGAGGTTAGGTGCATATAACTTTTTGTAACTGTGGGGGCAGGGGACATTATGTGGATGCTATTTTAGGGGATGTCAAATTATGTGTGTGGGGGGCCTCTTAGGAATATTTTAAACAGGGTCCACTAATGTAAAAGGCCCATATTCAGCCACCAAGACAAACCACTCTCAGGGGCAAAAATGGTAAGGACTGACCCCCTTACAAGCTCCCTGGCAGCTACACTTTCAATGCTGTCCAAAGCCTAGTGTGACTGCATCTGCCTAAAGCCCCCCAACACAACTCACAGTGCCCAAACTTGGATTACTTTGTCACACTCACTTAGCAGGATACTCTGGCAACTCATATACAATGGCCCCTGGTTCACATCTGCGTTCGGTATTCCGTTCGGGGAGTCTGCTTGGGGACCCCCCGAACGGAAACCTAAACGCATTAAAAAGTGGTTACCTAAGAAACCACACAGACCCTGTAGACTATATTGGGGTCCGTGTGGTTTCCGCTTGGTGTCCGCATGAATCATGCGAAGAGAAAAGTCCCGCAAGCATCACTTTTCTCTCCGCATGTTTCGTGCGAAAACCACGTGGACCCCATTATAGTCTACGGGTTCCATGTGGTCTCTTAGCTATCACACTTTTTAATGCGTATAGGTTTCCGTTTGGGGGGTCCCCAAGCGGACTACTGAATGCAGATGTGAACTGGACCTTAAAGACAAGATGAGGACACCTGCATGCTCAAACACTCAGGGCACCTGTTCCTACTGCCCAGGATCAGCAACCTCCCAGGAGTTTAACTTCTTGGATGCTGCAGCATCTAAGGGGATATGGGGGAACTCCCTCTTGGAGACAAAATTAGAAAAAACTTATATAGCTTGGTATGTGACAACGGAAGAATGCAAAAAAAAATGGTGTTCGAGACTTAGAAGAGGCTGGTCACTAAAGGGTTAAGGAATTGCTATATACAGATGTAGCAGAGTTAACCTGAACTTCTGCAATTGGTACAACAGAAGACAACAATAACAACGAAAAGTCATTCGAAAAACATTTTGTTGTCTGTATCACACTGCAACATAAGTTCAAGTTACTCTGCTACATCTGCACATAATGTTTGGGTTCACAAAAGGACAATTTAGAATTTGAGGTTTTGCGGCTTTTTTTTCTTGTACAGAATATGATGTGAGCGATGACCTGAGACAAGTTCATGTGGTGTAGTAGTGAGCGGTGCAGGACTCTTAGTCAGCAGATTAGTTGCTGGGCACATTGCTGGCTGATCTGCAGGGCTTTCCTACAGTCTTCCTTCTTTCCTAGCCTTGTATTATTGCTCACACCCTTCTATTAGGTAGGTGACGGCTCTCTTGTCTCAGGATCTCCTGTACAGTGTGAGGGATCAGGTGAAGCTTCTTGGATTACAAAGAGCAGGGAGACATGTGCTAGTAGACACGGGCCTGCCTGTCTGGGAGATCAGTGTGCTTGCTTGCTTGCTTGCTTGCTTGCTGGCTGTGTGCATGGCGTTTAGGAAGTGAAACAAGACTTGCTTTCTTCTACTTTTCTTCTCTTTGTTTTTGTGAGAAAATCAGCTGCAGGAACACAAGGCCCAAGATGTTTCCCTCCAGCTCAAGAGTCCTGCGGCAGAGTTCATTGAGAGTAAAGTTGTTTAGCTGTGTACAGACTGCCTTGGGGTCTGTTGTCAGGGCTGTGCTGCTGGACCCCTCCTCTATCTACACTCCCAAGTGCCTGTGTCTCAGGAGGACGCTCACTTTAGGTTAGTGTCACTGTCTTCTTATTGTGCACTTTGGATTTAACCATTATTTAATATTCATTTGTGAAGAAAGTTATTGTTCAGTGGAAAAGCTGAGCAGGCTGAACCTCCTTGGAAAGTCCGGTACAAAAGGGCAAGAAAGTAACTTGAAGATAACGCTGGGAAGCAATGTTTAATGAAAATGACTGAGTATAAATAGTCCGGCAGGAAAAGAACTGCGTGTGCATTTCACGTGTTGCTGCAGGTAGGATATATGGGCCTCACATAGCTGGATACATCTTATATTATTAATAGAAGTCCAATGTTTTTGGTTATATATCAGTAATGCTGTTGTCACTTTCACTTGTCAAATGTATCAACTATGTCTTAGACCTTGTTCACATTAGTGTCAGAATTTCTGGATGGCATGCTGGACATCTTGGTGAGTTATAATGGGGGTCCACTAGATTGCTGCTGACGTTCCCCCTTTTTACTTTGATGGGCACCATTTCCATCAGAACTTTCTGGATCTGAGATCAGTAGTTATGTGACTAGTTCCTCCAATAATTAGCTATTTATGGAGGGGACTACCTTAAGATCAGGTGTTATATATATAATTCAATACAGTTCACATGATGCTGTTAAGCTGCCTAGGAAAATGCTGCATGCAGTTTTTGATCTTGCAGATGAAACATGTTGAATAAATGTGCTTTACCTGTAAAAGAAGGAAAAAGCTCCTAAAACTGCAACAAAACTACATGTCATTTTTTTTCCGCTGCAGTTTTACACTAGGTTCCCACCTGCATTGGGGTTTTTGTTCTTCAGGTGCAAAAAAACCTGAAAAGCAGTTCCCTGCAGACCCGGTAGATTATAATGGGTTCCTGCTTGCTGGAGGACGGAATCCCCAAACAGTCATTGGACGCAGATGTGACCGTAGCCTAAGGGTGCCTTCACACGGTGTAGTGCGCCGCTCCTTTAGACACATATACACGTGTCCGAGCGCGGCGCTTCAAAACACAGCCCATTGATTTCAATGGGTGCCGATATACGCGCGCTACCCAATGAAATCAATCGGAGGCTTTTTTAGCTATTGATTTCAATGGGTACCGTGCGTATATCGGCACCCATTGAAATCAATGGTTCTGTTTTGAAGCGCCGCGCTCGGACACGTGTATACTAGAGATGAGCGAGTACTGTTCGGATCAGCCGATCCGAACAGCACGCTCGCATAGAAATGAATGGACGTAGCCGGCATGCGGGGGGTTAAGCGGCTGGCCGCCGTCAAAGCGGAAGTACCAGGTGCATCCATTCATTTCTATGGAGCGTGCTGTTCGGATCGGCTGATCCGAACAGTACTCGCTCATCTCTAGTGTATACGTGTCTAAAGGAGCGGCGCGCTACGCCGTGTGAAGGAACCCTAATAAAGACAAAATACAGTGGCATTCATCTCCAAATTCTGCTCCAAAATCCACTTCAAATTCAGCATCAAAATCCACATCAGTTTTTGTCTGCACCCGTTCACACGGAGTAAATGCGCGTGTATTTTGGCAAAATACACGTGTAAAAAATACGACTCTCATTGACTTCAATGACATTTTTTTACACGTGTAAAAAAACACGTCAAAATACACGTGTAAAATGTCATTGAAGTCAATGGGATTCTTATTTTTACTCGTGTATTTTTTACACGTGTATTTTGCCAGAATACGCACGCGTTTACTCCGTGTGAACGGGCCCTTAAATCAGCAAAATTTACAAGTGTAATTTTACTCTACAAAATAAGCTAGCGTTTACTCAGTGTGAACTTACCCTTACGCAGGAAAAAATCTGCTAAAGGGGGCATTCACACAGGGCAAAATGGCGCTGTTTATGGCGCCAAATTTACCACTACAAAAAGTGTCACATTGATTTCAGAGAGTGCTGCTCACCTTTTTCTACGCGCGGAATTTACCGTGCGGAAAATTTTTCCCCCTCCCATTGACTCCTGTTGGTTTTTTCAGGCCTCAAGAAAGCTCATGTCGGAAAAAAAAAAAGCTAGCGGAATACACAGAACTCTATGGTGAGGCGGATACTGACGCGGTTTCAGCATCAAAATCCTTGCCAAAAAACTCTGTGTGCATTGACCCAAAGAGGACTTTTCATGTCCTCAGGCACATGCATTTTTATTTACTGCTAGAAAGCCGACAGTGCGCTGAATTCAGCGTACTGTCTGCTTTCCTGTTATGAGTCCCAGGGGAAGAGATATCGGTGCTGTTACCGAAAGCTCCTCACTGTCAGAAGGGTCTAACTGGGAACGCCCCTCCTGACAATACTGTCCGTAGCTCTGTTCTTTCAGAGGGGGCGTTCCTTACCCCCCAGCCATGACGCTGAGCGTTGAGGAACACCCCTCAGTACTAGTCTATGGACGAGTACTGTCAGGAAGGGGGGGCATTCCTCACCACTCAGCGTCATGGCTGGGGGGTAAGGAACGCCCCTCTGAAGGTACAGAGCTAAGGACAGACTGTTAGGGGGGCATTACCAGCTAGATTGTAAGGAACACTCTTCTGACAGTGAATAGCTATCGGTAACAACACTGATATCTCTTCTCCTGGGGCACATAACGAGAAAGCCGACAGTTCGTTGAATTCAGCGCATTTTCTAGTGGTAAATAAAACCGCATATGCCCAAGGACACGAAAGGTCCTCATTAATACATATCTTCCAATGTTAGTAGATATAGCAGGAAATAAGGTATTATATATCTAATATGTCATGAATTAGTGATGCTGAAATAAATGATTCTACAAACCATTCAGGCTGAGGCCACACGTTGCAAAAACGCAGTGTTTTTTAATGCAGATTTTGCTGCGATTTCTAAAGTCAGGAGTGGATTTAACGGAAGGGAAACATCTAAGAGCTTCCATTATACTGTATTTTCTATTCCTTTTCAAACCACTCCTGACTTTGGCTTAAAAAAACGCAGCATAATCTGTCGCAAAAAATGCTGCATTGTCGCAACGTGTGGCCTCAGCCTAAGTTTTATTTAATCTCATTTTTCTGAGGCCGCACATTGCAGAAACACAGCTTTTTTTGTTGCAGATATTGCTGTGTTTTTTTCAAACAAAGCCAAGGATGGCTACAAAGGGAATGGGAAATATATAGAAAGTTCTTATACTTTTCACTTCTGCTTAATCCACTCCTGATTTTGGCCCCAAAAAAACGTAACTAAACCTGCAATCTGCTGTGATGTGGGGCCTCAGCCTTAATATTTTATTGACATATTTTTATTTATTTATTTATTTATTTTGTATTTTTTAGCTGCCAACATGGCTGCAAGTAGTAGTCTTTCTGCCAAACGCAGAGTGGCTATATTTGGTGGCACCCATGGAAATGAGTTATCCGGAGTCTTACTTGTTAAACACTGGTTAAAATATGGAGAGGAAATTGCCAGACCGGGTGTGGAGGTGAGACCATTTATTACCAACCCAAAAGCTGTGGAGAAATGTGTTAGATATATTGACACTGACCTGAACAGAGTTTTTGACAATCAAGGTCTTAGGTAAGAAAGCATTGTTTTCTTTTGTATCATTTTGATAATATTATAGAGTTTTAATGGGGAAGGGGGTGGGAGCAGGGGCTATGCTTCTCTATGAAACATGGGTGACTACATGACTAAATAATTCCAAAGTTTAGAACAGAAAAGAGCATTCACCACAGCATCATTTGTTAACGTTTGAGAAATCATATATCACTTGTCAAGTGGTTTTGCTGTCTTATAAGAGACCAGGATATGATCGTGAGAGAGAACCTGAGCTCTGTGATATATAGGGTTATATGATAGAGGAGAGAAGCTGAGCTCTGTGATATATAGGGTTATATGATAGAGGAGAGAAGCTGAGCTCTGTAATATATAGGGTTATATGATAGAGGACATATAGATAACCCTATATATCACAGATCTCAGCTTCTCTCCCTCTATCATATAACCTATATATCACAGAGCTCAGCTTCTCTCCTCTATCATATAACTCTATATATCACAGAGATCAGCTTCTCTCCTCTATCATATAACCCTATATATCACAGAGCTCAGCTTCTCTCCATCTATCATATAACCCTATATATCACAGAGCTCAGCTTCTCCCCCTCTATCATATAACTCTATATATCACAGAGCTCAGCTTCTCTCCTCTATCATATAACCCTATATATCACAAAGCTCAGCTTCTCTCCTCTATCATATAACCCTATATATCACAAAGCTCAGCTTCTCTCCTCTATCATATAACCCTATATATCACAGAGCTCAGCTTCTCTCCTATCATATAACCCTACAGTATATATCACAGAGCTCAGCTTCTCTCCCTCTATCATATAACCCTATATATCACAGAGCTCAGCTTCTCTCCATCTATCATATAACCCTATATATCACAGAGCTCAGCTTCTCCCCCTCTATCATATAACTCTATATATCACAGAGCTCAGCTTCTCTCCTCTATCATATAACCCTATATATCACAGAGCTCAGCTTCTCTCCTCTGTCATATAACCCTATATATCACAAAGCTCAGCTTCTCTCCTCTATCATATAACCCTATATATCACAGAGCTCAGCTTCTCTCCTATCATATAACCCTACAGTATATATCACAGAGCTCAGCTTCTCTCCCTCTATCATATAACCCTATATATCACAGAGCTCAGCTTCTCTCCTCTATTATATAACTCTATATATCACAGATCTCAGCTTCTCTCCTCTACCATATAACCCTATATATCACAGAGCTCAGCTTCTCTCCTCTATCATATAACCCTATATATCACAGAGCTCAGCTTCTCTCCTCTGTCATATAACCCTATATATCACAGAGCTCAGCTTCTCTCCTCTGTCATATAACCCTATATATCTCAGTGCTCCTCTTCTTTCATATCATGCTGTAAAATAGGGCAGCAATAATCACATGACAGATTTATGTTAAGCACAAAAAATTGTCGTAACAAAAAATTGCAAATGGTAATTTTAGTTTTTCTTTGATAAATCTCTCTGCTTCCATTAATGTAGTGAAGGGTAAGAATGTGCTGAGTCCTTAGTGCAGTATTTAGCTTCTGACCTTCCAGGACATGGGAACAGAACATTTCTCTTTCCATGTTCAGTGACATTTCTGCTTTCGGCGGCCTGTGTGGTGGTTTGTGCTGAGTCATCCCACCACTTGTTCCTGATGTTTGTTCTTGGCATGTGCTGAATGGATCTGCTTTGTTTCATGAGCACAAGTGTTTCCTGCTGGGGTTGCCCAGGCCAGCACTTCTATACACTCAGGGGAATACTCTAATTCTCATAGTCAAGAGTCTATGTCTGATATCTTCAGTGCTATTGGAGTGCTGTATAGACCTAAAGATAGAATATACTTAGTATAGCAGACTTCAGTGTGGTTTATAGTGTGCATACGTTCTCTATAGCGAGTGGGGAATAAGCTGCTACCAGCTTATCTGTATGTGTATGACCATCTTAATTCCCTACCCCCCCCCCCCCACCACCAAATCAGCCATTCAGAAAAAAAAAATCCAGTTCAGAGTTCTTGCTACAAATGACATGTGTGACATAGCCACATAATATGTCATAGATCATACCTCCCAACTCTCAAAGGACTGAAAGAGAAGTAGAGCGTCTGAGGAATTTACGTATAGTAAGGACCACCTGTAGTCCTACCCAGCACCACCAGTTCCTATCAATATCTCTTTGTGCTACCACACAGTATATTACCCCAATAATGGCCCTAACAGTATGCTTCCACATCATAATGTCCCTCTCCAGTTGCCCCCACAGTATACAGTCGCCCTCCAAGTGTCCCCACAGTGTATATAGTGCCCTCAGTATACAGTATAATGGATCCGAAAAAAACAATCCTAATACTCTCCTCATCCCGTTTCCCTGCCATTCTATCTTGTCTTTCCGGAATCTTCAGTTAGCAGCAGATGCGATGTAAGTGACGTCACTACATTGCAGCTACTCCTCCCATGAGTGAGAGCCAGGGAGCAGATGGTGAAGCAGGGAGCAGATGGTGAAGCAGGGAGCAGATGGTGAAGCAGGGAGCAGATGGTGAAGTAGGGAGTGGATGGTGAAGCAGGAATCAGATGGTGAAGCAGGGAGCGGATGGTGAAGCAGGGAGCAGATGGTGAAGTAGGGAGTGGATGGTGAAGCAGGAAGCGGATGGTGAAGCAGGAAGCGGATGGTGAAGCAGGAAGCAGATGGTGAAGCAGGAAGCAGATGGTGAAGCAGGGTGCAGATGACCACCTCATGGCCAATATGAGTATAGGGTATAGGGTACCATACTGTGTTTTTCAAAGAGCCATATGTTTTCAAAAATTTGTGCAGTGTTTTTTACTAGAGTGGTAGGATGAGAATAAATAAAATCTCATGGCTACTGTTTATTTCCTCCACCTTTTCCTGTATTCAGTGGTAAATGCCACCCCCCCCCCTCACCACCAAAAAAAAATACTCTTGGGTTAAAGTTACATCATGAGCAAACAAAGCAAGTATCATAAATAAGCAGATTTGTGTTTGTTTGTTTTTTACCTTTTTTTATTTTTACAGCACTGATCCTTCAGGAGAAGTTCCTTATGAAATTGTACAAGCACAAAAGGTCAACTCCTTGTTCGGACCGAAGGGAAGTAAAGATGCTTATGATGTAATATTTGACCTACACAACACCACTGCAAACATGGGGGTGACAGTGATCCTTGAAAACTCTACGGATGATTTCACTATACAGATGTGTAAATATATACAGGTAATGGCCAGATAAGGGGCGCATATAGGCACTGAAGATATAAGGGCCACCATACAGCTATAGTATTAGACACTGAATTTATTCCATGCATCTATATATTGTAGGTCCATGGATGATGTGAACATGTTGGGTTGACCCTAACCTTTACCTTTTCTACGAGGTATATTACCCTATACCCAGGTTGGCAAACTTATAGTATCCATGCCAAAGGGGGCACTCAAAGCCCACTCTGTGGGCACATCGCTATTGCCCCAGTCAGACTCCTTGATCATTTACTAATGGGGAATCCAGGACAACTGTCCCAGATTCCACTGCAAGTGAGCCAGCACTTCTTTCAGGTGTATGTGCAAATGCACATACAGCTGAAAATTGTCAGTGTGGGCCATGGGTGAAAGAAGGAGATCGCCTGGCTGCTCTTCTTGGGAGTGTAGGTATGTACAGGAGCATATTATACTCTGTGGGGACCACTGTGGAGTATATTATACAGTGTGTGGGAGGGCACCGTGGAGCAGATTGTACTACCATGTTGGGGGGTGCACTGTGAAACAGATTGTACTGTGTTTGGAGGCCACTGTGGAGCAAATTGTACTGTGTGGGGGGCCCTTGATCCTCTGCTATTGCAACTAATTCATGAAGAATTTTAACATTTTCCATTTGCCAAGAGATGAATCTCCTTCTATCAGCAATGATTGGAAAGTATGTAGGGACATGCATTCAACTTGGAGCACCAAACTGTCAATATATTCATAAATTCCCAGGAGGAAGAACAGCCCAATGAGTTGAAGCCAGTGGATCTCTCTAGTCACTCTCAAAATCTTTGATTTCTTTTTGAGATTTCCTTTGATGTCTGGCACTCTGTGGGTCATAAATTTATGAGCTCTGCCCTCTGGAGATCTGGAGTGAGAAGTTTTGATACATAATTAAAGAGGACCTTTCATCAGATTGGGCACAGGCAGTTCTATATACTGCTGGAAAGCTGACTTCAGCTAAATTCAGTGCACTGTCGGCTTTCCCGATCTGTGCCCCGGGTAAAGCGCTATCGGTCCCGGTACCGTAGCTCTTTACAGTCAGAGGGGCGTTTCTGACAGTTAGCCAGGGACACCCTTCTGCCCAGCAGCGCCTATCGCGCTGTGCTGTGTGAGCAGGGGAGGAACGCGCCCCCCTCCCTCTGCTCACACAGCTTGTCCATAGACGAGTATTATCAGGAGCGGGAGGGGGGAGTTCCTCCCCACTCCACAGTGCAGGCACTGCGATAGGCGCTGCTAGGCAGAAGGGCGTCCCTGGCTAACTGTCAGAAACGTCCCTCTGACTGTAAAGCGCTACGGTACCGGGACCGATAGCGCTTTACACCGGGCACAGATCGGGAAAGCCGACAGTGCGCTGAATTCAGCGCACTGTCAGCTTTCCAGCAGTATATAGAACTGCCTGTGCCCAATCTGATGAAAGGTCCTCTTTAACCGTTTAATGGCGAAAAATAGCAGTTAGTCAGCAGCATGTAGTGAAGTAGGGATTCTGTGGGGGAGGCTGTGGCACATGATTACTAAGTGGGGGGAGGGGGCACTGACAGGGCCTGGGAATGATGGGAAGCTTGCACACATAGAGATGTTGTGAACAAATCTTAATGGTGGTCTGGGCACAGGTAGAGAAAGGAAGGGAAATGTAAATGACTCTAAAAATGTGCAGATGACCACTGTAGGAAGATGTTGTGCAGGGACTGGCCAACCTGAGCTTTTATGCCAGGACGTCAGGCGAGGCGACATGTCCTCTTTAAAAAATTTAAACCTGCCTGGTGGTTGTGTCATGTTTCCCTCTTCTAAGAGTTGGAAATGGGACAAGAATTGGCACTAAAATCTCCCGTCCCATTATGTGCATCTTATCTTGCGAGCATCAAGTGGGGGAAGGGTGTCATTATTTTGCTCTCTACTAAGGGTCCTTTCTTTTCTATTTATTTGCCTAACTTAGGCTAGGTTACACTTGCGCTGGGCTCTCTGTCATTCAGGTCCACTAAAACAGTGGTTATCTGCGGACCCCTTAGACTATAATAGAGTCCACTAGGTGTCCATTAGGTTTCTGCCAATTTTATACTGAAACCGGCTAAGAGAAGTGTCTTTCGTGCAGGACTGTGAGGCGGATTCAGAGCCTGCTACGCAGATGGGAACCTAGCCTCAAAAGTACTTGGACATATTTTCTCAGGATGGTTGGGAATTTTGTTGTTTTGTATTGGGTGGTTGCCAACTTGCCATATTACGTATAAGTCTGTGATTTAGGCAGGTTCTTCTTTCATATATCCCACAGACGTCCATGGCTCCTGTACCTTGTTCTGTGTTATTAATTGAACGTCCTGGAGTGAAATATGCAACAGCTCGCTCTATAGCAAAGCATCCTATGGGTAAGTGATCCTGACTCTTCTCGTATATAGTAGCAAAGGGTAGATGAGCACCGAAAAGTAGTTGCTGTAGTCACTGTAACCATTGTTTTACTTTATTTCATTCTATATATTGTGTCGGGGGGTTTAGTAAACCTTTTTCTTATATGTTTTATTGAGCTGTTTTAATTCCTTTTAGTAGAAAAAGGCCAAAGTACCAAGCATCGACAGACTTGGCTCCTTTGGAATCACTTTTATTACTCTGCCGATTTCCGTTCCCTCTTCCCTTCTGTGTCCCCTGTGTAATGTTTCCCTGTGCAGTTTGTTTGTGGTTTTTTTTAAATTTTACCCGACAATTGATATTCATATGTTCCGAGGTTTTATGCATATGTTTTGTTTTTAAGCGCCAGAGCGTTTATCTGTTTCTTGCTCACTTCCCTTCCTGCACCACCCCCCTTCCCATCCCCCTTCTTTCTCCCCCAAGTTTTGCCATTATTTGATACCTATGTACATTATTTTGCCCCCTTCCCCCCCTTCCCCCCTCTGGTTTTGTAAAATTTGTAAAACTTTCAATAAAACTTCTAATGTTGAAAAAGGCCAAAGTTCTGAAATTCTGCCTAGCAATGCTTTAACTAAACATTACCAGACTGTATAGACTGGCCCAGATTTACTAATAGCTAAACTGTGTAAACTGGTCAGGTAGTCTGAAAATGTGCCAGTTTTATCACAGTAGCTGATGCGAAATAATACATTTTAGAAAACAATTTAGGAGTATTTTTAGCTCCATTGACTTGAAATGTGACACCCACATGTCTGGCAGTTTAGTAAAATTTTAGCTCAAAGTGGATGTATCATGTTGTGCCACGTTTACCGTAATGTTTAGTCATAAACACTGTAGTAAATCTGGGTTACTGTGTAAGTTCAGATGCAGCAGTTACCAAGGTGCCGGGGGAAAGCGTTAATAGCTGTATACCACCTAGAACAGTGGTTCTGGGGTCATATAAGATCACAGATCTAGCTATAAAAATAGAGTATTCATTAGTTAAAGACACAGTGGGGAACGTGATTTCTATATTCAGTGTGAACTGCTGAATATAAAGTCTCATTCCTGCCTGTGTTTTAATCCATGATACCTGAGCAATTGAATTGTTCTAGGTGCTATATACCATCATATGCAGCTAGAGCGCTTTTGGTTGTCTGTAGGACAGTCGGGTCTGTTCTAGTCACAAATTTTTGGAAACTTTCCTGGCAAATTTGGGCATCTCCCAGGTCAAAAAGCTGGGAGATGCCCAACTGGTGTGGCTTATAAAAACCAACCAAAGTGGCCAGCCCAAGGGGGCCGCACGGTGGCTCAGTGGTTAGTTAGTCAGTTGAACAATAGTGTTCAAATCCCGCCAAGGGCAAAAAAACCATCTGCAAGGAGTTTGTATGTTCTCCCCGTGTCTGCGTGGATTTCCATCCCATATTCCAAAGACATACTGATAGGGAAAAAAATGTACATTGTGAGCTCTATGTGGGGCTCACAATCTACATTTAAAAAAAAAAAAAAAAAAAAAAAAAAAGTGGCCAGCCCAGATAAATCTTGGACAGGCACTTTACTTTTGGTAGGACCATTGCCTACTACATGTGAAGGTGTCCCAATCTTCCACCAATGGCAGATGACAGGTGAAAGAGTTGAGCATGTTGGATTTCAGTGTCCATAATTGTTTAGAGTTATCATCACTTATTTTCCTTTCTTCTCCATTGAGAATACTGAGCCAAGTGTGCATTTGTGTTTGGGGGGTTGTCTGTAAAATAATTTATTTTTAATTGATCTTTTTTTTTTTTTTCACAGGCATAGAAGTCGGACCCCAGCCTCAAGGAGTTATTCGCGCAGATATTCTGCATAAAATGAGAACCGTAGTAAACTATGCACTTGATTTCATACAACATTTTAATGAAGGTACAGATGCTCTATGTGAATTACTACCTGCTAAGCACAAAGAATCATTTCATACAACAAAATGTCATGATCTACTAGTGGAGCTATTCCCATTTACATGTGTCCCTGCAGGTTAGAGCTATGGCTTGACATACCCTACATCAGAGCAGTTGTCCCAGCAAAAGACATATAGTTAGAACAGAACTGATGGGGCATGTGCCACGTTGGCTTTCCTGATAGAAATTCAGGACAATGACCATCCATTGTGACACCTGAAGAGGCGATTATGTAGTCTTTTAACTAATGATACAGTAACAATAAAGTAGTTCCCAGCCATTAATACTCTGTTACAAGTCTGATGGTTTATTTTTCTAAATACATTGCAGGTACAGATTTTCCACCATGCAGTATTGAAGTATACAGAGCACTGGAAAAGATAGACTACCCAAGAAATGACAGAGGTGACCTTGATGCAATTATTCATCCCAGCCTCCAGGTGTGCCCTTCTAAACTATCTCCATATTAAAGATGTGGTCAATGGTATAAAGTGCATCACTCTTCACCTACTACCCTTTTTATGAGTATAGTTTGCTTCTTGCACGTAGTAGCTGCCCCATAATGGTCTATCACCTACTAACGAGTGCTTGATTGTCTGATGGCTATTTCTCCATATTGTGGAGGGATGTGCATAGAAAAGAAATAGAAAATATGATCCGCATCAGGTGCTGGTTCTTCCCATTACCACACACTACTGAGTGGCGACCCATTGTATGTTCAACCATTCCTTATTGATGGAACGGTTGTTTTATTGCTTCATTGTTTGCCAATGTTCAAATGCTTTTGGGTAGGAAAAGTAACAAATTCTATTCCAAACATGATAAAGGGGCACAAGCAATACCTGAACTTGATTCCCACCAGAGGCCCCTAGTAATAACATGACTTACCACTATGGCATGTATTCCTAGGCTTCTTCTGAGGGGAAGTTCTGATGCTCCATTCTGATATTTATAAAACAAGTCCTATTCTGCTCTGTGCAAATGGATTAAAATTGAATCCCCCTCCAATGAAATCTATGGAGGACAGAAGGCACTTGGTTGTCATCCGAGAGCATTCTCTTAAAAAAAAAAAAATCTAACTTTCCTTGGCCTGCCACAGCCCCAGCCTGCCAGTGTCCAGAGATAACTCTCAGCCTGCGCTGTGAAGAAGCAGACAGTGGGGATGCCTGGGCGGCCACCTCTCACGATCCGCACGCCCACATGCCCAGCCCTGCCCACAGACACGCTTGCCCTACCTACATGCCGGCCCCGCCCACAGGCCCGGCCCCGCCCACAAGAAGTGGGTAGTCGATCTTAGGGCTTGGTCATTTAAAGAAGTAGCTCACATGCTGACAAAGTGTGAGCACCCCTGCTGTAAAGCATATCACTACATGCTGTTAAGAGAGAAGAGGAAAAGCTCAGGCAAGATGGCCGCCCCCATTATCATGTATACCAAATAGAATAAAAAAATCTAAAATCAGAAAATAAAACCAGGTTACAAAATTTTAAGTTTTTTATTAAAAATTGCAGCTGTGTTCTTTTTAAACAGGTATTTCTATCTATAATGGAGTGTCATTCTATGTATAGTGGGCGGCTGGGAGACTTGTGATCGAGCAGCCGTGCTAGTTATAGATTGGTGAAGGCCAGGAAATGCCTCATTTCCTATAGTGAAACCTTATTCAATATTTTACATTGAACTTTATTTTACAGGATCAGGACTGGAAACCGCTGAATCCCGGTGACCCAATGTTTATCACAATGAATGGTGACGTTATCGCTTACGAAGGAGAAGGCACAGTTTTTCCAACATTCGTGAATGAGGCGGCATATTATGAAAAAAATCAGGCTTTTGCCAAAACTGAGAGGGTGACACTGACGGCACAATCTATCCGATGTAGTTCTATATAACAGGATATAATTCTATATCACAGCACATCATTCAGGTCATTACATGTAACTATTTGCTTCAATAGCTAAAATAACATGGAGTCTATAACAGGAATTATTTTGCTTCTTTTATACTGAACTATGACCGTGCGACTTCCTGGGAGTCGTCAGACCACAAATAACAAGGTTCCCAAAACTTGAAATATTGTGAATTTCTAATGGACTTCTATAAATCCTGGCCATTAAAGTTCTATCCTTATTGGACTGAGGTTGTACTCTGTAAGACACCGGATTTCAGATGAAAATCAACCACACGCCCTTCTATTTGTATCCACCAGGACAGACCTGACTATATCGGGGACCATGGACTATGGGTAGTGCTCAGTTACCTTCTCTTTTCATACCTGATCTCTCTTGTTGTTGCATTACTTTTGCAATATAACTGTAATAAAATGTCCCATCCTGTAGGACGGAGACAAAACCATTTTGCAGGGTTTAACTTGGACCTAACTGAGGTTTCTTGCTTGAACATGTCAGAGCTGTGTGTATGGATCCTCTATGAAGACATGGAGCAAGTGGTCCTCACATGGAAAGAAATAAATACAGAATAAAAAAGAGTGCCCACAATTACAGCAAAGCCATGCAATAAAGTGTAAGTGCCACACAACAATAAGGCTAGTTTCAGACTAGCATTCGGCTTTTAGTTCCTGGGGTCCACTTGGAGGTTACCCACAGAAACCTGCTGACCGCATAGACTATAATGGGGTACGCCGGGTTTCTGCCCGGTTTCTGTTTTATAACATGAAGGTCCATAATCATACATGAAAACAAATACATATGCAAAAAAGGTACTAGAATAGTTGCTTCAAAATTAATGATATATAGTAGTGTCAAAAAGACAGAAGCACCTCAATATAATAGTAAAATATGAAATTTTATTATATAAAATGAACATGTAAAATTAATTGGACATATGAGACGGGGGATAAATGCTTCAGTAATACAAGTGGTGATAAATAAATTATGGACAAAGGGTCAAAAATGGCATGAATATCAAATAGATCAGAAGACCCGCATAGCTGTGTTGATATAAACAGGTAAATACCATAAGATAACCCACAGCAGTAATGGCCCAATGAAACAAATATATCAAAGATGCTAGCCAGACCCTATGGAAAACATTATAAAGGCATAAAGATCTACCACCAGTGTACGCGCCCCGATGCGCATTTCGCCATGCGGCTTCGTCTGGGGGACGCGTTTTTTGCGGGGTTTTTTACACGTGTAGAAAATGGCATTGAAGTCAATGGAAGTCTGATTTTTACACGTGTATTTTTGACACGTTAATTTTGACAAAATCAGCTTGCGTTTACATCATGTGAAGGCAGCCTAATGCTACAGAAAATATTTGTATGAATTTAAGAATTTGCTACGGATTTTCAAACCATCTTCACACCTTATCTATTGCAGGTTTCTTCTGGATTTTCTGTAAATGTTTGTTGTTTCCCATCACAAAGAAAATGGGGAAATTAACAGTTAAATTTGTATTACAGAATGGTGGCTTCAACAGGAATATGGGACAAATATAGGATTCTCTTATTCTTCTCTATTCTGATAAATTCACTTCTGGCTTTGGCTCAAAAAAAGCAGCAAAACCTAAAACACAAAGGCTGAGGTCCTACGTTGCTTTTTTGTTGCAGATTTTGTTGCAGTTTTTTGAGCCAAAGTGAAGAATGGCTACAAAAGGAATAGGAAATATATAGGAAGTTCTTGTAGTTCTCCCTTCTGTTCAATCCACTCCTCGCCTTGGCTCAAAAAAACGCATCAGAATCTGCAACAAAAAAAGCTGAGTTTCCACAACGCGGGGACTGATCCATAAGCAGCTTTTCTGCAATATGAAGCCTTTGCCTGAGGCATTGAAGTAATGCAGAGGGGGTTTTTTTGTTGCAAATTTTTCAGCATTTTTTTTTTTTATAGAAGTGGCTTAAAAAGGAATGGAAAATATAAAGGAAGCTCATAGAAGTCTGCTAAAAAAAAACGCAGCAAAATCGGCAACAAAAAATGCTGCATTTCTGCAACCTAGAGCCTAAGGCTAAGGCCCCACATTGCAGAAACCCAACACAAAAGAAGCAATACTTACTCTAGGATCACACCTGCATTGGCGTTTCTATTCTTCGGGGACCCCATACACTATTATGGGGTCCACGGGTTTTCCGTCTGAAGTATGCGGAGAGAAAAGTGCTACTTGCAGGACCTTTTCAAGCAGAATGGGGGACGGAATCCCTGAGCAATCATTGATCGCAGATGTGAAGCTAGCCTGACTTAGTCTTTCCTGCCACTTCCAGCTCCGCGCTCTGGTCTTGCAGTGTTGACTCCATCCTCTTGGTTGCAGTATTCACCTGCCTGTGTATACCATGCTTCCATACAGTCAATCACTAGCCTTAGTGGTATATGACATGTCACCCTTTAGGCCAGCGATTGGCTGTAGTAGTGAGTATAGTATATATAGGCATGTCCCTGCTACACCCTTGTAAACAAACACAGGATTGCCGTATGCCAGTAGAGAAATACAATTTATTACATAACTAGGAAAATTAATGTGTATGGTCTCTGTAATGTGTACGGTCTCTTATGGTCTCTGTAATGTGTATGGTCTCTTTAGTAAGGGTAGATGAACCATAGAGCTATCATGAGACCTCTGAAAGAGAAGGGCCCAGTGGATTTGTATAGAGCAGGCTACCACAGATTTTGAGGTATATATATATATATATATATATATATATATATATTATACCCCCTTAGCGCTCCTTACACAAAATTAGCAGCGATAAACATACAAATGGAGCAGATTCCACACAGTCTTCCTATAATCTGTGCTGGCTGTAGTTTGGCCTCCTCATCTCTGTAAGCGCCCTTCTCCCTAATCATGTTTCACTAGACTGGAGATCTACCCAATTTCTTAGCAAATTCTTGTCATGTAACCCCCTTAGAAGCAAAAACGTCAAGCCCATTTCATACAAAATATACATTTTTATTGTAGTTGTTCACTTTGCATTACAATTACAAATTGTTTTTTTACTGTATCCCAGAAGCCAATATGGAGACATCAGAGGTCAATTATAAACTAAAATGACAATTAAAAGCATAAAATTGTAATAAATATACCAAAAATACATACACTTAAAATACAAATGTCTACAAATATTGAGATATAAATAAAATAAATATTAAAAAACACATAAACACAATGAAATATCAAGTAAAGATTCACTTAAAATCAAGTCTGTTTGCTGTCATGTAGGACTAGATTTGTTACATATCTAGCACCATACATAGAGCAGGGCAGCATCCATATTCTATAGGTAATAATTTGTAAGAAAAATAGGTATCATAAAAAACTTTCACTAAAATGCATTAAAGGAAACATCACCTACAAACTTCATATACAATAGTAAAAGTGCAAAGTACAATGAAATAGATGAGCTTTATCCATCAATCACATTACATATACAGAGTTTCAGGTCAGAGACGTCCACGTCAGCTGGAAATCTCTGTTTTTAGTGGGTAAGGGGCAGACAAGATGGTCCATGTGGTCTTTTTCTACATCCATCTTCTATGTTTCTATGTAACCCTGTTTAGTTTTTAGAGGATAGTTCTTGTACTGAACTGATGTTTCCTGTTGTCCTGACTGGGGTTTCCATCGATACAGAACATGTGCACATCCATATTTCATTACAACATAACCCTTATTGTTATCCTGTACACATTGGACATGTCCTCAATAAGGTCTAATAGGTTGTTATGGAATCTATGACATGGACACAAGTGACAAGTGACGGCTTCAAAGTTATCTCCAAATAGTGTTGTCTTATGTGTCCTAGTAGGCCCATTATTGTGTCAGAGTCAACAACATGGGTCCACCATTGGATCACTTAGCACTTTGGATAGCCAGTCCATCTGTGGAATACAGAGGCTGGAGAGAGTGAGGCCTAAACTGCCCCCATTATAAAGAAGAAAGAGAAATAATTTGGGACATTGAGCTGCCCTTTTCAATGGTGAGCACAGTGATGTGATCATCAGTTACAAGTGCTAAAGCCATATATATATATATATATATATATATATATATATATATATATATATATTCTTATTTAGGCTACCACTGTCTACTTACAGTATTTCTATAGAGCAATTGACCTGTTAAAAAATCTCCTGTTTTACATTCAAAGAGGTATTCTGAAATTTTTGTTTTGATGTACGATCCTTGGGTTAGGTCATCAGTATCAGATCCATGGGAGTTCAATGCCCATCCTGCCCACTGATAAGATGATTGAATGAGTTGAGGCACATGGGCAAGAGCGCCGACCTCGTTGCCAAATACTGGACACCATACCTAGTAGTGTTGTGGTATTACATATCGGATTAATTCTATTCTATAAAGGTCATATGACTGACAGACTAAGAAAAGGGTGCAAATTTGAAAGAACCAGGGTCCTTTCATTTGTCTGATTTGTTGTCAATCCCTCACTAATCTGATATCGATGGCCTATCCTAAGGATAGCTCAGCAATATAAAAATCCCCAAACACCCCCTTAACTAGCACAAGAGTTACCAACCTATAAATCTTATCCTAAGAAGGCCTCAGGTTTTACCAGAAATGTTTATACTTATTTGCTACTGCTATAATCTTAAATCTATGAATGTTGATTTAAATATAATTCATCTCGCTAAACAGGTAAAAGTATTTTTTTTTGTTATTTTCTGTGAATATGTTCTTATGTTCTCTGCATATCTAGATGTAGTGACATAACGTGTGAATGGATAACATGAATCACGGATTAATGTCTAGTTTTATGGACTGTGCACGCTGTATACTAAGACGTCATGATGAGCAGGCGATTATATAGAGTGCAAATACTTTGGAGAAGAAATGTAAACAAGTAGAATAATAGTGCGAGTATCTTTTGTGTCATCACATAACAACTGCCATCGATTCAACGGAAATGGTATCATTGGTTTTTGTTTCCCTTTAAACAAAATTTTTGGCAAATTGTCCGTTACATTATGTCAAAGACTTTCACAGTTTGGAAGTTGGCAGGCCCATACCACAGGGCAGAGGTAGGTCGTGTTTTACGCCACACAAAGTTCAATGTAACAGAAGAGCGTCCCGTAGGATTTCCAGGTTCCAGGAAGCCAGAGATGGACGCAGTCTTCTGTATATTATTCCTACATTCTAAACTGTGGTCTCGAAGGTTTGGTTGGTGGAATCTCTCAAGTCAATTGTAACGTGTCGGTCTCTATCGTAGCTATCTGCTTCATCATCAGCATTCAAGTTGGCGTAGCTTGTCCCTGGAGGAAGATAAACACATCATGTTATATGCGCTTTTTCTTTTGTTTCTTATGTGTCTTATTGCATATAGGGTCAATTTAATGGACTTAAAGGGGGTGGTCACTTTCCATTGACATCTTGCAATTGGTACATACACATAATTGCATAACATGCTATTATTCTATTTAGGGTTAACCTTAGCCCTCACTGGGTACCCATACATACTGATTAGAGATGAGCGAGTACTGTTCGGATCAGCCGATCCGAACAGCACGCTCGCATAGAAATGAATGGACGTAGCCGGCACGCGGGGGGTTAAGCGGCCGGCCGCCGTCAAAGCGGAAGTACCAGGTGCATCCATTCATTTCTATGGAGCGTGCTGTTCGGATCGGCTGATCTGAACAGTACTCGCTCATCTCTAATATTGATACAAAAAAATAAAAAAGCGCTGTATCCATTGGGCTCCGATATGGCAGCTGTCTCCTCTACCGCATCTGTATTGAAATTATTCAATGCACTTGCATTTTAAGTTGTGCCATTTTGGGAACCCATGGACATCCTGTATGTGCGCCTATACTAAACACTTTCTACGCAAGCGCGGTAGAGTAGGTAACCTCCGAGATCTTGGTATCCTATAAATGCAACACTTTGTTTACATCAGTACCGATGGGCACAGGGGGCTTCACAGTGAGGGCTAGGCTAAGCCTTGAAGTAGATTGCATCTACTCCAGATTACTTTGGAACGTGGCCAACCCCAATATTAAAAGCCTATCTTTGAAGAGAATGGTAACCGCTATTGTGTTGGCTGCAGTCCAACATACAATCCCCAATTTCTTTCTTTATTGATGAAATGTGTATTAAAATAAGACCTCATGCACAAACAGCAGAGCCACATTCACAAGATCAGTTAAAGGGAATTCCTGCTGATTTGCAGCACTAGAGTTGTAGGCGCTCCATATACCATGTATCGTTCTTTATATACAGAAACAGTCTTTTTAGATGAGACTAGTTCTGTATTGTGGTATCCTATGGAACGTATTTGTATTACTGATGCCTTCTTATGAGGCAGAGGGACTTGTGTGCTCTGTCGAGCATCAGTGCTTAGGTGTGACTGCTACCTCTCTAGCCCCTATGTCTACCGCCTGGAATATTCTTAAAATATTGCATTTTATTAAAATTCCACATACATACCAGGATACATTTCAAAGCCGGGTTCCTCATTGATGCAGGTGACATGATTGTGCCATTCGGTCCATTTCACCTCATTGATCCTGTTTAGGAAACAGAACAGCATTACTACTATAAGCTTTTTACTCTTCTCAGGGTTCAGTTTCACCTTTTTGTAAAGTTCAATAACTTCATTCTCCATATATTAACAAGACGTCAGATTACCACATACATTGCAGGGAAATAAGAACAACATTTAGTTAAATAAGTCAACCATTAAAAGTTACCTTAAACATGTTCTGTTGTCATTTTTGGAGACAGTACAAGATTCTCCGAGCTGAAATTTACTCTTTAACCACATTGGAAGACTCTTCTCAAACTCCATTATTGTCCTAGCTCTCTGCAAAAGAGACATGAGAAATGATAGGTTTAGATTACTATTCTTACATATATTATTAGATGTATAAATGGGATTTTCTAGAACTGGTTTTGAATAAGGATTTTTTTATATTTGTATAGATATCCACCATGGTCCAATCTGACTCCAAAAATAAGAGTATTGTGGTGTTTAGTTTATGTCATCATTCATGTTACTATATACCAATGTATAGACGTACTGAAACATCACTCCTAGTTAGAAGGTAAGCCAAAGATATCCTTATCATAGAGACAGAACACGTCTGTAGGGCCCCTTGATAAAGGGGGGCCACATTAGGGTGGCTGAGTTGTTTTAATAAGTCCTGTGAATACTATGTAGGGACCCCTTATCAAGAGGTACAATATACACAAGGATCATTGAAAGGAGAAGAACCAGCAAAAGGGGGCTCAGTATTAATCTTTGCTATGGGGCCCCTCATATCTTTGTTTGTCACTTATGTGAACATTGATGTAAATAGTGATTTGGACATAATATCCCTAATCCTGTTTTCTAGCGCTTGCACTTAGTATAAGCCATATACTAAACCAAATAGATAAGTTCAGCTTCCCATAGGTTTCTGATTGATAATGTAAGGGTTGGTGTTCCATATGGAGTAGAAAAATTAAACAGGACACTATACATACCTGTATTCTCCATATGTGCTCACTTTCTTTTGAAATCTTCTCCACAGTTTCTCCCATTAAAGCAATTAACATATTGAGAAGAAGCACAAACGTCAGAATAACGTAAGCGATGAGAAGAAGAAGGAACAAGACGGGATATTTAGAGTCATGTTGTATCTCCAGATCTCCAAGGCCAATGGTAAGCTTGAAAAGTTCTACAATAGCGGTGCTGAAACTCTTGTAGGCGCTGCATTCATCACCGTCTGCACAGTTTTCAATGAGCGAAGCAAGAGCTGTTCCAAGAAGAAGAAAATAACATTATATTCTTCCATTCCTAGTCAAATTAAGTTTCCTAGCAGCTTGATGTAGATAGTGAACTATATTGGATTCTAAAATAAAATACAATATTGCAACCACCAGTATTTGGAGGGTTTTCTTAGTAACCCCCCGGTGCATCACATAAGACCATTAGTTGGTCTACAGGATTTTTGAGTGTTGAAGCTGTCAGTGTAATGAGAAGTATTCTGCTCCTGGCAAATCCAAGTATGGATCTTCTTGTGTGTCTTTGTTCTGCATGGGGTAAAAGGGAGGACTGTGGGGGGATGATTCTAAAACCTCTTCCAGGTTTTGGGTGCTCGAGTATTGCCCAACTACTTAGCTCATTCCTAGGGCTTCATGCACCTTACCATAGTCACCTGCAGGTCCAAGGAATACAGAATGGATGGCATCTGTGGCTAGTCTTTGTTTTCGATGGATCCTAACATTTGAATGGAAGAGACCGAGCCACAAAATGGACAAGAATAGAACCTGCTCCATATTTTATGACTCAGTTCCCAAAAAAATTTGGTCTTGTACATGGGGGCCACACAAAATGAATGGGTCCGTATGCTTTCCGTTATTACAGATCTGTAGTATTGGATAGCATGTATGTTTGAGTTCATAGAGGCTTGCCAGGCATTGGCAATATAAGGGGTATCTTTTAATAAACACAATAAAACCGTCTTGAAATTCATATTAAAGGGTTTTTGCAGGGCTTACATAGTGATGACCTATTCTTAGGACAGAACATCAATATGAGACAGGAGGGGTCAAAGAAATAGCGTCGCTGCCAAGTTGTAGCATTTGGGATGCTATGGCCTTTTCACTGCTTACCAAGCACAGTGCTGTACATTGTATAGTGGCTATGCTTGGAATTGTAGCTCAGCCCCATTCACGATGACAGTAAATATGACGTCAGTTGACCTTGAGACCTTATTAGTATATAGTAACAGAATAAAGCATACTTACCGACTCCAAATCCAAACAGGAACAAAATGTAGACGAATAAGAACTTCAGAACATCGTTCAGAATGACCTAGAAGAAATGGATACATAACACAATGTTACTTCTGAGGTCTAAGATTATAACCATTATATCCGTATACCATCTGGTACCTTCCAATAACAGCAGTGTGGATATAGGAATATAGTTTATGGGTTCTCAGGAGGTGGACTTTCTCTATTTGTAAACAGGGCTGTCGGTTCTAATTATAACTCAGATACTATGCAGCTCTGTAATATTTTCATTCAGATTAGTTTTCGGAATATTCTCTTCATCTTACAAAACTAAATAAAATGATCCCTATTACTAAGGATTATCCTGAATTAAGGTAATACTTCTCAATATACAATATCCTAAGGCAGGATGGGATGGCACAAGTTCACATAGTTTCTATGGTAGGTACAAACCTATAATAATCTTACATTTACCATGATTAATAATAGATCCTTTACTGTAGGGGGCTGAGTTGTCTGTACTGATCATAGACAGAAGCAGAAACTCCATTGCTTACCTTTTGGATCATAACACTGTAGATTCCCAGGGACTGAAATCCTCTTGTGTAATACAACATGTTTGCCCATCCTAGTGCCATGGCTAATACAAGAAACGCCAAATATATCTTCACGCCAAAGAGGTAACAGAAAACGGACGCTATAACCAGGATCGCTTGGATAAAACTAGAAGGGAAAAAAATATCCAAACTTAAAGGGGTTTCCAGTTTCCGACCAATATTGAAAGATAAATTTAGAATGAAAAGTTATACAATTTTCTGTACGTATTGCTGATAGTTTTCAAGATCTCTTCCCCCCCCTTCTGCTTTAAGATGTGAATAGGGCTTTATTACTTACAAGAGAACATGGAACCAGGCATCCGACAGAACGGATCGAAGATCTGAAGACCGCACTAGGAAAATGACCACACCCTATGTGAGAACAAAACAGTCCTTTATGAAGGAGATATCTTATAGCAACATTGTACAAATATATTCATTAGAATATAGAATAGAATAAAATACAATAAAACATAAAATTGTTACAAGCTGAAAATGTGAAGCAGGTTTACACTAGTTTATACATCTAATTGTTCAGTATAGACCATAGGAGGACACATTCATGTCACATCAAACAGGGAAATAAGGACACAAGGTAATACAATCGCAATACATAGAGATAATGATTCATCTCCATAATAACATCATAATCCGATAACTCTTTCATTACTCACCTCTTTGATCATTAGGTATGTAGCACAAACAATGATAAACATTTGTCCGACTAGCTGTAGCCACCCTCGATCATGCGTCAAACTTAGAGGATACAGAGCCTGTGGTCACGGAAGGGATAAGTTAGTGGATACATTGTAATGTTTCATCATTGTAATGAATGCTGAATATAATACAATGTAGATATAACTGTTCATACATAAATCAATGATACGTAGCAGTGGCCAGCTCCAATATCCCCCTCAACCCTTACTGTTACAAGTGCCAAGAAAGCTGATATATAGAGTAATCTGGTTGACCTTTAAAACTATAGGACTATTTTCATCCATGTGCGTGTATGATACATAGAGGGGAGTGGATAGTTTGTAAAGAGTACCTTTCACCACCTCTACCAACTCCAACTCTTTGTATCCTTCAATAAGCACCGTAGTAATTCTAGTAATTCTGGCGCAGTTGGAATTTTTTCTTTAGTCCTCACTATTCTCAAGCAATCAGTTCTGTTACTTTCAGCACAATTAAGCTCTCTATAGTCAAGCGGGCGGTCCCTGTCTCAGTCTGGGTTGCAAAACTCAGGATAGGTCCTATTCCTGTCTTTTTTTGCGTCCTTGCTTCCATGGTTCCTATTTATTGAATGTATGGGGCCACAGAAGCACGGCCGGTGCACGGGCATGACATCCATGTGTCGCCCGTGTACCAGTTGTGCAGTGCAATCACGGCCAGTGGTGACCCTATGGCAGTCTGCAAGGGGCCTTATAGTCAGGGGTTGCCGTTATGAGACAACCCCTTTGGGGAAGCCCTTAATCCATATATTTTATAGTACAGTAAAACCTTTCATACCTGTTCTCCACGTGGCCGGTAGTAGGAGACTAATGTAAGGACGACATTGTAGGTGAATGACAGAAGAAAGGACAAGAAGAACATGTATCTTGCAAACTTTTTCCATTTTAACTGAAGCAGAGTATGAAGAGGCTCCAATGCCAACAGTTCATGACGATTCTAAAACATAAGAAAACAGAGAAAAAAATATTAAATTTAATGTCAAATATAATTCAAAGTAATGTTTTAGGATCCATTTAGACAGAGACCTTCTAACTGCAATGACATATGGCACGTGAAATCTCAAAAGAGTTCAAGTCATAGGGATGCAATGACAACAACAGCCTTAGATTCTTAGGGACAGAATGGAGTTATACAAAAGTCACCTTTTTAGTTCTCATGTAAATGACCGTGTTACGACTATGTACAAGTTTCAGCTTGGATGGATTTGTAATAGGGCAGCCCGAAACTTTTGCAGGGCTCGGTTGCACCTCCATATGTCTTCGATTTTATATGGAGAATGCAATATATTGAAGACCAGATCTCCATAACATTATTTAGGGAAAGCATGCCTATCCTTGTATAGGTGACAGTACATATAGCCTATACTGATGTCTGTATTACTCGGATTTAATCATTTCTTATTACTAATATTCCCATTACTTACATCAATGCTGGTGTTGTAAACCACAATATCAAGTATTGAGTTTCGGGAACAAGTGTCTACGTCCTTCAAGTCATACAAGGAAGATGATACAGGTCCATAAGCCCAGTCTGTGAATTTCCTGGATAACACTCGGTTTTCCTTTTCTTTTATTTCCCGACTCAGAATGTAATGAAGAATCTGGACCAAAACATGAAATATAGTGATGTAAGTAACGCAAGACGTCAGGAGATCTAGGAATGGGAACATTAGGATAATAGAAAGATGATAAGAAATGGAATAGCATGAAGGGGTTGGTTTTGGAGAGATTAAAGTTTTACCTCAGTCTTTCCTGTTTTTGCTGCCAGTTGCATTGGCGTGAGGCCTTCATTATTCTCAATGCTTTCCAAAGACTTGTTCTTACAGGTTCGTAGGATTGTATCATACATACGTATTATAAAGGCATTTTGTGCTTCTGAATTCTCGGCGACAGTGACCAAGGCGTGGAGGACGGTGTTACCCAAAGAGTCCTGGATGGTGACATTGGTCTGGCTGTTCTCCATGAGGAGTTGCACCACATCTGGTTGGTTGGTACATGCCGCAAGAGCTAATGGTGTTTCACCTTAAAGAACACAAGAAATACATAAAAAACTGTTCCTCTGTATACTTACAGCAGGGCATATTGGCATTGGCCCTCCTGTTCCTCAGTGGAGAACTTATTTCTTACCCTTTGTGTAAAACCCTGAATTAAATAATGGCATACCATATACATACATAAGGAAACATGTTACTACTGATATCAACTGGACCCATACAAGTATTAGAGAATATCTTCTTAAAGAAATGTATCATCTTTTCCAATAAATTAGGACAACTTACCAAAGTAAAATCCTTCATGTTTATGCTTTGGATTAAAGAATCGGCCTTGTGCCCGTGCATTAATATTAGCCCCTTTTCTGATCAAACACTTCACTAGGTCACTCTGTCGCCTCTCGATCGCTATATTCAATGCAGTTTGACCTAGAGGAAATAATGACAATACTTGTAAGTACCTAAAGAATTTCTACTCTTATTATATCATATATACAGTTCCAAAAACCAATTTCACCCTCCTCTCTAGTGTTACCATCCAGTAAACAAGAAAATACTGTATATCAGCCGTTATGTTGTAGACCTACTCTATAATGTATCTTATTCCAACAAAGTGACTGCTACCGCGTATAACATATTGTGGACATGGGTTTCTTTTTGTAATAAAACCCATGGCATTTTTTAATACGATTTGTAAAGGACCTCAACTTTTTTTTAAGGGGCGCACAGTTTTAGTGGTATCACACAAGTGGCCTTGGCTATAACAAAATAGTAAAAGGGAGTCTGTCACCAGAACCCAGCATATCAAGGCAATGTTCCTATATAGAGTAGGGTCACCTGAATAAAATAGTTGCCCCTTGTCTATGTCAATATTTGTCAATATTCAAATTACTACTCAGGGAATTGAAACTAATGCAAAGTTGTTGTTTTTTTTCAATGCTGCTCATCTTAGCGCCACTTATCTTCAGATATCCAAGTGGAAAGATAAAGCAGCTAATGTATATCAACCCAGCCCTGTGTAGAGATAGTTTGGGGTCATCTAAATCAAATAGTATTTCCCCCTTTGGAGGTGATGTCTCCTTAGAGCTATTTGCATATTGAAAGAACAGTGATATATCAACAATGGAGACTCCACTTCAAAAGATTTAAACACCATTTAATTTAGTTGACCCCAACCTATCTATCTGCAGGGTTGGTTTATCTGCTTCATCTTTCTTGGATATCTGAAGATTAGTGGTGCTAAGATGAGCAGCTTTGAAAAACAACAACTTTGCATTAGTCTCAATTTCCTGAGTAGTAACACAATACATTTTTTCAAATCTGGTCATCTTGGGATATCTTGAGCGAAGACTAAAGGTAAAGAAGAAGATGGGTAAAATCACTTCATTTTTGTAAATTATCTGTGCCAAGACTGCGTAGGTTTGACCTAAGGGTCATTTCTAAGGAAAAAAACTGCATTATACATATATGTATTATTGTCCATACAGTAGGGGATCTGAGCTATTGACTATACATTTACTCTGCATTTGCTAAAGTAACCATCTATGACAGTCATTATGATACCCGGTGACATGTATTCATTCCATTGTGTAAGCTTTTTGTTACCTTTATAATTTTCTTCCGTGTACTCAGCATTAATGAACCTGTGCAGGAATCCATTCTCCTCCGCAAATGACAGCAAAATGCATACAATCTCAGGGGTGTTGTCATTTATGTTCAGCAACGCCTTCATCAGACAGGTTTTCCCAGTGTCCTTTGATGTTAATTTGTACATAAAGAAATCTAAAATATGACAAAGATGTAATAAATGTGAGTGGATAGGAAATCAAATACAAAAAGTAGGTACAGAAAAGATACCGCAGTTATCTTTGGATAACATTTGGTGGGCTGTGGCACCTTTTTTTTTTTTTTACATCTGGTTATTATGTAACCTTTGGTTAAGGTTAACCTACTGGCATCCATTGTATTTGCTGCTGCCACTAATAGATAGATACCTTGTGCTGCTTTCTTTGTAAATGAGGCAGATGAATCTTTAGCTTCTTGAAGAAATTTCTGCAGTGACTCCACATCTCCTTCCGACACAGCTTTGAATAATAGATTTTTTGGCGGACGTTTTGCAGTTTTCTTTGGGTTTAATGAGTCAGGGCTTAAGAAAAAAATGATTAAAAATAATAGGGTTATTATATATATAAATAAAGGATATTCGACACTAGGACAGATAGTCTTAAATTGGGTTATCTGTAAGAAGCCCCGATAGAGAGGCAACACTCTCACTTGTACACACTATATAGTCCCAATTGTCAATCAAAGAGACAAAATCTAGCAAGTACTATAAGGTGACCGATGGCCTTCAGTAAAACCTGATGTATATAGAAATGGAAAAGATATCAATATTGCACGCAACCATTCTGTGTATTTTGCCGTGTACTTTGTTGCTGTATCTGTATTTTACAGGTATGTCCAACAGTCCCATTATTAAAAGGCCTATTAAAATCCCAATTTTATGGGATTGCCCCACAAAAAAAGACAAAAAAAGATGCAAAATTTACACAAATTTGCCTGAAAGTGGCTGATTTGTGGTGTAGTAGGCTCAAAGAGGGGCTAGATGCCTTTCTCGAACAGAACAATATTACAGGTTATGGATTCTAGATTTTAAGGACACGTTAATCCAGGATTTTTATACTGACTGCCAGATTGGAGTCGGGAAGGATTTTTTTCCCCTGAAATGGGGCAATTGGCACGAGCCTCATGAGGTTTTTTGCCTTCCTCTGGATCAACACTGTAGAGGATTGTAGGGTTATAGGTTGGACTTGATGGACTGATATCATCCAACCTCATCTACTATGTAACTATGTATCCAAACAAAACGAGCATTTGGGAACAAAATCTAGGGCGGTATTTTTGCCTGTTCCCCTTTCAAATCTCAAGAATAAATATAAAAAAACATATTAATATTAGTACAATTACAAAGAAGCTGAGAAAAAGTTAGAAGAAATGCCTGCAGAGGTATCATACGGACAATGTGATGATCATTGGGATGTTCTGAGAACTATTTCAATAACAAGACGAAGCAGCGATTCTTATATCATTATCCTGACTTGTACATACAGAAAGGTTCTTACCCATTATTATATTGTTTTAACAAATAGTCTGTCACTTCCGGAGGAGTTTGTGGAGAATCGATATCCTCACTTTTTCTGCTGTCACTATTTAAGGTGGAAAATATAAAAAAAAAAATGGTTCAAAAACCTCACAAATGATCACTAAAAATGTTATTGTTTTTTGGAATTGAAATAAATAACTTCATCATTAGAAACACATCAATATACACTAAAACCTTTCATATTTCCTTAGGGTAAGAAATTGATATCAGATCGGAGGGGTCCAACACCCTGCACCCCCACCAAACAGCTGTCTGCTCTCTGTGTATGTTTTGACACCAGTGTCTGCTGTGAAAAAAAACCCTCCCCAAATCTGGAAAGGAATGGTCATCAACATGTTTAGCCGAGAAAATCCTTATCACAGTATACAATGAGTATTGAAGGGGTTGTCCAGGCTAGGATCCTTTTTGATACGGATTACTTATCCTTGGGACAGGTCATCAGAATTAGATTGGTGGGGTCCAACACCTGGACTCTGCACCTAAGCTCCCCCTAGTGGTTGATATAGGCAACAAGACTTTTATCTATGGGATCTGTGTGCCTCTGGTATTAGGTGTTGGGAGGGAAGAGGCAACAATAAGTCACTCTGCCATAGCCATTCTTCACAGTGTATTTTAGTGATGCTGGTCAATGTGCAGAAATTTATGAACATGAGCTCTTGGACAATTTCCTCACAGTCAGCTATAATTTAACCATATATTACCTATGTGACATATACTTACCTAGTGACCTCCATACCAGCCACTGTGTCCCCATTTCAGAGTTTGGGTCCTCTGGTCCTCAGTCACACAATGGCCCCTGGCTCAGTATGGTCTATCCTGTGCCAGTTGAGGGGACACTGGGTGTGTCTATGACTTACAGGCAGCATCCCTCAACATACCAGGGAACATTTTGTGACAGAAGACCAAATGAGTCATTCTCTAGAACAGTGACATGGTGGAATGGGGGCACCAGTAAGTATACATCCAATTCATATTGGATGGTTAAATTATAGTTTAAGGGTAGAGGTTCGCCTCAAAGTGGTTTTCCAGCCCCTAATAGATGTTTCATACTGATAATCTATCCACATACACTCCTATTACTAGCATAGCATAGACTATTCTGCATCCCGTCCACTGCAGCAGCTTCCTGTGCCTAGAGGCTGCCAGTACAGCTGATCTGTGCAGGCGCTGGGTGTCAGACTCCACAGCTCAGATATTTATGACCTATCCTAAGGATAGATCATCAGCATGAAACATGTATTGGGGTCAAATAAAGAGTTTCAAATAAAGTCACAAGTATCATGAAATAAAAGAAAATCTCTGAAAGAAATACTGCTTACTTCTAACATCTAATGCTGGCCATACATACTGTATAAGATAGCTATCAGCTGAATGTTATTCGGTGAACTGCTACATATATCCCCAAAGTCCCAATATGAAATAAACCCAGTTTGCCGAACTCTTGTTACCCCACCATTGTAGATATTATGGAGGACTGCTGGACTATCGGGCATACATAAGACTATTGGTGGATCCTAATAGGATCTGTGGTCCCTTATGGCACTTGTCAGGGAACAGCTGGATTATCCTTCTTCACGTGAGTTTGGCAGGGATGGCCAACATGTATCTAACATGTATCTAACATGTATGACCAGTTATACTCTCTGTACATTCCTGTGTGGCTTTGTCAGAAGAAGACCTGCCCTTCTTTACACAACCAGGTAATTGTCTCCTAGTCATCTCCAGAAATCCTTCTCACTTCTGTGAACACGTCAATGCCTTTTCGGTTTAAGTACTTGTTTATATGCCTGTGTTGGACCATCACAACATTAAGATGAATGGGTTCTCATGTTCTGCTTGGATGTGTTATGGGAGTCCATAAGTTACAGATAATAAAGATCAAGTAATATAGCTTTCACCTCTTTATTAAAACCATCATTGAAGATCCATGATGCTGAACAATCACCAATGTAATGATCTGAACCAATGGATCATACAATGCACATCTCATTGGATATAACAGATGATTTGGTTTGCTATATTTGATACTACTATATGTTTGAATTCAAGGTAGAGGTGACATATCACAAATATGACCAATGAAGACTTCATATTCTATCACATCTTATAAGAACATTATCACTATCAGTTTCTAGGTTGTAATACTCATGAGAAGACTGAAAGATTTTCACTTTTTAGTACATATATGAGAAAGAGAACACTAAAATTCCCATTGACTTTAACTGGGAGAAAAAAAATCTGTATACACTTAGATACATAGACAATCTCACAATGGACTCAGATCCCGGATATCTACCAATGTGACCTTCTAACATCATCGGCACTACTTGCTGAAACTCCAGTCCAAATACTCCAAGACAAAAGAAATGTATTATAATAGGTAGCAGAATTATTGAATCCAACAGATATAGATATATCTCAACAATATGTACCCTATGTAGTCAGCCAGTAATTCGCAACCACACCAAACTAAAATTTTATACAATAAATTGCTTCCAAATATCGGTACTTACCAGGGCTTGATGTTTGAGTCCATAGGCTTGGAAAAGACGGGAAATGAAATTTTACTTGGCACAACTGGAAAGTCAGTGGTGTCGCTGCAGAGAAAATTCTCTGTTAGTAATGGATCAAGATTTAAGTGCAGCATTGTGGTATCATAAAATACAATAAAAATATCTATAAAAAATGATATTTTAAGAATGTGAAGAGCACATCTGCTGAGGGCTGATCTCTACAAGTGTCTTGTGGTAAAGGAAGCGCACTGTATTTGAGTGGCATAATTTAGGGCAGAGCCAATCTTACTACCCTAACCAGTTGTATTACTTATGATACACACAGTTCATGTACCTAAAAATATATGTAGCAATTATAAAGTAGTTCATTGCTTAAGGTTTTGATGATAGCTTTCAGGAAGTCTCGGGATGAGTATACAGTAGATGAAATATAGTATTTTGGAGAGTGAGGTGTGTATAGTGATAAGACAGAGATGTTTAAATATTGCTTATCTTGGCTTTGTACATTATACATACTACATATATAATAATAATAATATGTTTAACATGTTTCTTACTTGTAGAGGTTTACTGGACTAAAACTATTGATGACCTTTTCTAAGGATCAGACTAGTGATGGTCCAGCACTTGAAACTCTTCTTATCAGCAGACATACAGAGAATAGATCAGGAAGCAGATAGCGCTGTTCTCTGTGTAGAGGCCAGACCAAGTTACTACTGCAAATCTGCTCCCAATCATGTGAATGGAACCTAAGCTGCAGTGACTCAGTTCTGCCACTACACAGAGAACAGCGCTGACTGCTTCCTGCTCCATTCTCGGTATATCAACTGCTGATAACACCTAATCATTGAGGGTGCTGGGATTACACCCCCACTCATCTGATATTAGTGCCCTATCTTTAGGAGGGCTCATCAATATTTTTAACTTGGAAACCCCCTTTAAAAGGATTATCCAGCAAGTAAAATTTTAATTTAAAAATGGTTCAGAATAGATTGGAAAAAAAAGTAAGTGGAACGTGAACCAGGTAGCATAGGAACAGGGGGTCAAAGAGGCAAATACTGTATTGTAGAGCCAGTAATCCTGCACTTGGCATGAAGTTTAGGTCGGCTTATCCAGCGAACACATGGTCCGAGCTTCACAGGTAAAACATTTACCTGCTGGACAGTTCCTTTAATACGAAGGTAGTCCAGTCTTATGTAAAAAAAAAAAATCTTAAAGGTGCGCATGGGTTATTAAAATCCGTCCAGTCTTCAACAAGAATCAGTGCCGCATCAGTCTATGGGCTGGGTCTGGTATTTAACTACCATATAACTAACGTCACATAGCTTACATTTTACATAAACGTCATAGTGATGTGACAACCATTGTCTTGTGTCAGGTGTGACTACCGCACGGTATAGCCCTAGCAAAACTTAAGTTTTTTGTGTTGTCGAAATACATGTAAATGCCATAACCCTTGTCGGGACTGATGTTTGATCATTCAAGAATTTCTTTAAACTTGAGTTTCCAGAACGTTTTCCACATAAAATGATGGTTAAGAAAAGGGTGGGGAGTGGTGGGGCTTCATCCATGCCATATTCTTTATCATTTCAGTATTAATACCGACATTAACAATGGCAGACTCTATGGTAGCCCCGGGCCATAGATTTGTACCTAGATGTAAGGGCAATGTGGAGGGGCGCCAGATTTATGATGAGGTGTATTCTCCTCATGCCGGGGACATCGAGTCTAGCGTAAAATACACCAGTCTTAATGAATCTCCCCATTCACTCAGTCCATGGGTACAAGTGGTGCAATCTCCTTAAAAAGCAGCCATGTTTTCTACTCTTGTACAGACCCTTTAATGTTGGAATCTGTGATGGGAATAACACGACTGTCCTCTGTTCCTCTATACGCAGATTGGTTAATTGTTCGCTAGTAGTTAACTGAGTTGTCAGTCAAAGTATCCCTACCCTAGCAGTTGGCCTGTCTCTGGTTACTCAGTTCTTCGGCTTGGGGCTGAGATGGCACTGAGCTGAAGACTGGATCAGTTCAATGAGTTTAGGTTTACTAAGACCACTTTGTTCTCCATTTCCTTTGGTGGTCACACACTTACAAAAACTGTCAGCTTAGTGGTCATTTAGCTGAAAACTATTCCTAACAAGCTCGCCATACACTTGTACACTTAGACTGGCCAAGTATCTATGTATTCAAAATGGGAAAAGGGAAAGGGAAGACTCCTCTAGAGGTGGAATATCTTCCCTGAGAACAAAAGGGCCGGATATGGAAATTCAACATGCCCGACCCTGCCTTGGGCCATCATCTGTCTGTGGAGAGCCTGGAGACCCTCGTGCACATTACATGTCTCATGGGAGAAGTACTATAAGTATCCAAGGAGCAAGGTCATTTCCAAATGGTGATATTAACAATAAGATTACCTCTTTTTCAGCCCATTGTCTAGAAGTTTGTGTGTCCTTGGAGGAGTCCCTGGTGGAATCCGGTCCTTGGCCAGAAGTGGCACGCCTTCGGTTTTATTCATCTTTCTGTAACAAATATGAAATATACATATTAGTTTAATAACACAAAACATCGAAAAAACATCTGACAAAAAGAGGCATTGTCAGTATATACAAGAGATACATCAATGACAATACATTACAAAGAGTATAGCAACATTCTATAAGTTATATAATGTAATAGTAATATTATTATTATTATGGTATTATTATAATTTTACTATTATTAGTAATATTGTTGTTAGTATTAATCTAGGGATATTTGTATGCTGATATTTTATATTAAAATTTGAAGCCAAATATTTGTATACGCCTCTATGTGTAGACTATTGTATATATTGTACAGTTAATGTAGAAAATTACCACATATGCTACATTCAATCAGAAATAAGGATGTATTTGGTAATTTCTATCCGACGATCTAATGGCATTGTAGTTTAACATTAGTTCTAATTGATAATGTACGGTATATATATATATATATATATATATATATATATATATATATTATATATATATATATATATATATGCTCATCTTACTTGGTGTTAAAATAAATTAGAATTCTGTTTACATGTTATTGCCAAAGTTAAATGAATATATACTGTATTAATTCAGCTCATGTTTGTATTTCATGCATGGTAGGTATGTAAGCAGCCAAAACAGAGGCAGGATTCACCTACAATGAGCAGGTAAAAGCATCAGACCTATGAGTGAGTGCACGCTGTTCACAATTGCTATTGATTTTGTGACTGTATTGAAAAAAAAAACACAACAATGACTAAAGTCATTCCAGAGATTACTGAGGGTGATGTAAGCCCTGGCACAACACTGAACATACCAAGAACCAGGCACAAAGCATATTATGCAACAGACTATTCTGTTCATATAGTCAGATCTACTATTAGTAGAAATGACAGGTGACGTGGTATGGAGGAAGAAACAATGAAATAATAACATAACAAAAGCAAAAAGATAATTTGACTGGCAAAGCTGGCAGATGATAGAGAGAGAGAGAGAGAGAGAGAGAGAGAGAGAGAGAGAGAGAGAGAGAGATAGGAGACAGATAGATAGATAGATAGATAGATAGATAGATAGATAGATAGATAGATAGGAGATAGATAGGAGATAGATAGATAGATAGATTTAGAGATAGAGAGATAGATGTGAGGTAAATAGATAGATAGATTTAGAGATGGATAGATAGTAGATAGATAGGTGATAAGAGATAGATAGATAGATAGATAGATAGATAGATAGATTTAGAGATAGATAGATAGATAGATAGATAGATAGTAGATAGATAGATAGATAGATAGATAGATAGATAGGTGATAGATAGATAGATAGGAGACAGATAGATAGATAGATAGATAGATAGATAGATAAATTTAGAGATAGAGAGATAGATAGGAGGTAGATAGATAGATTTAGAGATAGAGAGATAGATAGATAGATAGATAGATAGATAGATAGATGGTAGATAGATAGATAGATAGATAGATAGGTGATAAGAGATAGATAGATAGATAGATAGATAGATAGATAGATAGATAGATAGACTGTATATCAATAGTTTTATATTGTGTGGCCTTTGTATAGATTATATGTGTGTAGATACTGTAATAACATACACCAATTACTTAGTAATTATGTATACAGTTTATTGTTTATATCACATTCTGGTGTCAGATGTGAGACAGATATGAGTGGCAGTACATAGCCACTATTAGAAACAGTTTATCACAGATTGCATTTACAGGAATTTCGTTTCCTTTGCCACTTGACATGTAGTGTTCCCTCTATTTCTAAAAACAAAGAAAGAGGCTGTTCAGCAGCTACAGACTGTGCAGTTCTGTGCTTTGGCTGTTGCAGAACACTAGTTCTATCTGTTTGGATAAGATAATGGCATCTTATATGAACCACTGGTGGACAGGAATAATCCTTATGTCCCAGGTCGTAACTATAGGGTGTGACGCCCAAAGTTCTGTCTGCCAAATATAATATACCGCTATTCTAAATGGCAAAGGCTAAGTTTTACATAAAGTTACATCTGCTTCCACCCTTGTCATAGTGACATTGATTTCTGGACAAATTCCATGCTGATATTTATGTCACACGCTATAAAAAAAAATCTCCATGTAGTTTTTTGGGTGCGCTGTGGAAAATAATGTGCTGTGGGCACAAGTACCAAGCTATTCATTTCAAGGGTTTCCACGAGGTTATTCTGAGGATAAGGCACATTGAATAGCAGTGGGTCTAATCCTTGTGTGGATGTGTTCCAATGTTAGACTGTATGTATATATAATGGAGAATATAAATACAATCTAATCTATAGACGGCCATGTTTCTGGAAGTAATGACATGACAATAATGACACCCTTCAAAGATAAACTTGTGTGAAATGACAGAGAAGAGTTAGAGATGGTGTTTTTCTATAATAAGCCATTTTACTCATCGAACATGTACGACATGTAATTGTTTGTGGAGTATCATTGTGTCACTACTAAATCCCCATCACCGTCACATTGTGAGTAAGAACCAAACAAGACAAAAACAGCTGGTAGTCAGGTCACAATGGCCGACGCATGACATGTGGAAAGGAATCCTGCACAAAACAATACTTGTCTCTAAAAATGTTTACACCTATGGGAGATTTTCTGAATTGTATACTGTTGAAGAGCCTTGTTTTTGCATTTGTTGGTATGTGGGGCATCTTGTTTATTCTGCTCAAACTCATTTTATATGAAACTTTTCTAGGATTCTTGGTCAGTCATCAGTCAATACAGTTAAAGACAGTACAGTTAAAGGGCTAGTCCCTATTCTGTATTTATGTGGGTACCGCCTCAAGAACGGGCCCCTGTTTGCTTCCAAAAGTGAAAGAACAGGGACTGCACAAACTTTTATGGGTATTATAGAAACAGCCATAAAGCCCGTTACCCCATTACCACTTCGCAGCTCAGTGATTTCACGTTCATTCATCATTTGGCCTGCGCGTAGCTTAGTTCCATTCAAGTGAACGCGGATGAGCTGTAATACCAAGCACAGCCACTATACAATGTGTGGTGCTGTGCTTAGTGAGCACTGAAGAGGGTGCACTGTTTAGACGAGCTTCTAACAGCTGATCAGTGAGGTGCCATGTGTTGGACCCCCACTAATTTGATATTAATGACTTATCCTAAGCATAGGTCATCAATAGCTTAATGGTAGGGGTCTGACTCTCAACAGCCTCACTGGTTGCACTGCGCTGCACTGGGTATTCTTCATTGTTTACATCAAGTAATACTGCAAAAATGCTGCGTTTTCTATAGCGACTGTGCTTAATATTGCAGCTTTATCATGTTCTCTTCAAGTGCACATTGGATGCTAAGGCTTAGGACCCACGTAGCAGACTGAAGCCATATAGCAATGTGGGAAAAACCACCGGAGAAACGCATTGCGTTTTTTCCTGCAGCGTTTTTCACAGAAAGTCTGCAGAGTCTTCCTCTATGTCCTTTCTGCTTCTGTCACATCTATACAGAAACCTCCAGCGTTTCCATAGGTGTAATTCACATGTTGCGATTATCAAAAACTCAACGGTTTTGGAAATCGCAGCATTTCTGCTTCAGGTATTTTTCTGCAATGTGTGAATGATATTCGCTAGGAACTGTAAAACGCAACGTGGGGTTTCAGTTTTACAGCTGATTGGTAGCCTTTTTCTGTGAAAGGTAATGGTGTTGGGGCCATGATGATTGACAAGGGTATAGGGTAATACCTATAGAAGTAGATTTAATATGGGCTAAGAGCTGACAGCCACTTGGGCACAGCTTGACTTGATGGGCAACCTCCAACATAACATGAGGTCCCTAACCCCAGTTCAGGACCATTTCTACATGTGTGTCCAGCCCCAAATGCATGTTTCATACTAATGACCCATTCATCAGTATCTGATCTGTGGGGGTCCTTCACCTGTACCCCACACAGATCAGCTATTCTGACAGTGTAGGCTATTCAAGCAATAGGAGCGGACATGCAGCCCTGTTAACTGTATAGCCATGATGGCGGGGAACTACAGCTCTGCTTCTATTATTCCCCTCTCCATTCCCTGTCCAAAGCAGTTTCTAGCGCCTAACACAGTTAATCTGTGTGGTGTGGGGGTGTCAGACCCTCACAGATCAGATACTGATGATACTATGACTAGGTTATTAGTAAGAAACATGCATTATGAGCCGGAAAACCCCTTTATTTGCAGTATTTATGTCTTTTTTAGGGGGTCCCGGTCTTACATGTGTTGTTTCTGCAATGGAAGTAAATAGAATTAGCAGGCCGCTCAAAGAACAGTATAAAGGAGAAAACCAAGAGCAGGACCCTCACCATCTGATATTAATGGCATATTGTACCCATAGATATTTGGGTCCTGTGAACCCCCCTTTAAAATACAGAAAACTATAACAATGGTATCACCAATATCAAACAGTCATATCCCCCAGTTATTACACTTCTGGTTATCATAGGCAAAGCCACCAGTTATATAACTGCTCTAGTCTTTATCTGTAACCAGACCATAATACAGATCACATATCACCCGATCAGCAGAAAACACCTTAACAGGTAAATGTCCCTAAGGTTATGTTATCTCTGCTTATAAAGCGCAGCTGCCACAATCTTCCTTTTTACGGTTACTCGTGTCATACCCAGGACTATAATTATAGGACTCATTATACGGATGACTAGGACAGGCAGTGGCACTCGTGCCAGTCACGTCTAGCTTGCGTCTACTTGGTCACATGTCTACCTGCATGTATGGCCATGTGCTGAAGAATAGCTTATGCTTTAATACATAATGCAAATACAAAGTATTACAAAGTATTTGCTTTTCCTTCTTGTTACTTACTATCGTGTTATGTGTTTCTTTGTTTTTCAGACTGGAAGGAGAGGTAGTGATTATATATAGTTATATACATTATAAATCTGTGTATTATTTCTTTAGGTGGCTTAAAGGGGTATCACTCTCTCGACCAAACACAATAGGGATAGGAATATGTGTCGCCTTCTCCGAACCTCTAGGTCAGGCGTTACAGAGACTGCTGGATGAGACTGTTTTATACTGTCTCTGTAAATTAAGTAGTTATGGAGACGCTCACTGTGCTACCTCTATGGAAGGTATAGTAAGGGAGCCTTCACACGGAGTATACGCTCCGCTCATTCTGAACGTAAAACTCTTTGAGAATGAGCACGTAAAAATCAACTCCCATTGATTTCTATGGGTGCCGGCATACGTGCGCTCCCCATTGAAATCAATGGGAGGCTTTTTTCCCTATTGTTTTCAATGTGATACGCGTGTATCACATTGAAAGCAATACGGAAAAAAGCCTCTCATTGATTTCAATGGGGAGCACTCGTATGCCGGCACCCATTCAAGTCAATGGGAGCTGCTTTTTACGCGCTCATTCTCAACGAGTTTTACGTTCAGAATGAGCAGAGTGTAACTCCGTGTGCAGGCTCCCTAATAGTGTAGAATACCCATGTTCGGCCATTTCCATAGCAGACAAAGGGTTATTCCCATCTATGGAAGGCTTAGGCTAGGTTCACACTAGCACCAGCTTACCATCATTTGGGTCTGTTGGGGGACCCAAACAATGGAAAGCAGGACCACTAAAACAGCGGTTACACATGGAGCGCGGTGCACCCCACTGACTATAATGGAGTTGCTGGGTGTCTCCTGTTTTCAAACCGAAAGCAGCAAAGAAAAAGTCTCCATGCAGGGCTATTTACTCCACCGATTTTTGGAGGTCTCTGCGATGGCCTCTCTAATGGAGACTCTGACACAGATGTGAACCCAGCCTGAGATGGGAATAACCCTTTCATTTAATTAATATATTCATAATATTTAGTAACATAAGGTGTAATGTGAAGCTTCTGGACCCCAAAGGAACATCTGTAAGAGGAAGCACCAACCATGTGTCATTAGCAGTATATATGGCTCCGTTCATATCTGTGTTGTTACTTGTGGTTTCTTTTATTTTGACAGCAAGAGTAAAGCTTCGTGTTTCACTACTCCAGCTGTTTACTGTGACAAAACTGCCGAATTAAGGTCTGAACAAAACCGCAGGTGTAAACAGAGCCTTACTAGTGCTTGTTATAAGGCAGACAAGCTGTGAGCCTCCTCTAACACTAGGACCTGATATAGCCACCCCATATAGCTACACTCATAAAAATGTACATATACATTGATTATATAGTGTTTACTAATGAAATTGAAGAATGGCGATCATTCTTTTCCCATTTCTATTTTAGTTTACCTGTGGCTACATTATATCTTCATACAATTCAGCAAATCTTTTTCCTGTTCTCCCAAATGTTGCTGTTTTTGTGGGGTATTACTTTAGACTCTAGATATGAATGACTTATTATTACAGAATATTATACTACAGTATCCATGGCTGAAGGAACAGGGAGTCAATGCAGACATGAAGCTGAGGAGGCCAAGCAGTCCCACATCTGTATTAGATCTCCCATACACACATTACGTTATTCATATTTTTAATAGCTTGTAGAAATTCCATCCGTTTAATGCATTTTGGTGCCATTTTTCATTTTGCCTTGTTCCTGTATGCATTCATAAGTAGTTGTTATTTGGTATTGAAACAACCTTTGAACCAATATCCCAGCAAAGATCTTCCTACCAGGAAAAGTTACTGTAACACAGTAACTTCTAACAAAATGACTTTGATATCAACGCTAGGTACCACTCAGTACTATATACACATATACACCAATACACATATTTCATGTGTCCCTATGTAACCACTCATGTAAGAATATATTCTATACTAGCTCATAAGTACCAGCTGAACGGTCTAAGGAGATTCGGTCATGGTTCCCACATTGACAGACACAATGACCCAATACACTCCTACTGGTGCCAGCGTTGGGGTCCTGGCAGAGGCAGAATCTTCTCGCTATTCAGCTAGTCACCTGAACCATATAGTAGGCCTAATGTATACTATATATACAATCTTAGCTAGGAAAAAGGCACAATAAAGTCTATAATCTAAAATATTATCAAATCATATCCTAAAAATTCTTTAAATACAGGAACTAAGTACAGAAGCCAGACAATGGTTAAACAAATGATAGATTCAGTATCTATCTATCTATCTATCTATCTATCTATCTATCTATCTATCTATTATCTATCTATCTATTATCTATCTATCTATCTATCTATCTATCTATCCATCTACCAACATAGCTACATACATACAACTATACATAAAATATAATAAAACCAACTCAAACTTCATATACACAAAGAGGTAAAGACTGTGGATCTTACCTGGTGTGATTTTGTTCCCATACAAGTTGAAGCAATTGTATTCCTTAAGTATCCCAATAAGAAATGACTGCTTCCAGTGATCCCGAGGATATTCCTTTATAATGAAGGCAGGTGACTTAGACAACGGCTTAAATATGATACAATGAGTGCCATGCGTAGTCTAGTAATATGGAGAACGCTCCTCCCATCCATCCTTTCCATTTCTGGTCATACAGGTTGAGCTCACTAGGATGCTAATGTAATGTGTCATTTTTTATCATAGTCTTAGGAACTTTTTAATGAAAGGTCAGCATTGAAGATTTGGAGAAAGCCCCCTCCCATTCCTACCATCATGTTTACTGTTTATTTGGTACAATATGTATGCGTCATATACTATAGTGATTTTTGTATAGGATTGCATCCCTCCTTTATGTGACTTTTTCTTTATTCTGTTGGATACTAGAAATGGGTAGTTGTTCCAGGGATTTATTCTGAATGACATATTTGGAATTGGATAGAATTTTTTTTCCCAATATATGGATGATTGGAGTTTTTTGCCTGACTCTGGATCAACATTATAAGATTATAGATGAGACTTGTTTGACCTGTTATGTTTCAGCCTTAGCAGCTATTCTACTCAGCTTAATATATTTATTTCTTCTTTGATGGTTTCAATGGTTGGAAAGAACTGCAAAAATGTTCAAGGGTCTAAGGCTAGGTTCACAGGTGCCCCTAATCTCCACTCAGGGATTCCAGTCCCCATTCCACTATTTACTACAAGCAGGACTTTTCTCCCAGCATTTTTCGGGAAAGGGGGGAATCAAATGGAAACCCAGTGTATCCCATTATAGTCTATGGGGTCCCTGGGTAACTGCTTTTTTAAGCGGATTAGGTGTCCATTCATGGGGTCCCCAAGTGGACCCCGAAAATGGAAACTTTAAAACTGGTGTGAACCTAGCGTAACAGAGCCATCTAGATGTTTACCATGAAGGTCAATGGTGTTGTGTCTGATCATGTCAAAAGTCATCTAATATCAAGTACTCCCACAGATACAAACAATAAGGCCCCATTCACATGCACGTTTGGGTTTCCATTCGGGAAGGAGTCCGCTTGGGGACCCCCTGAACGGAAACCTATACGCATTAAAAAGTGGTTACCTAAAGAAACCACACGAACCCCATAGACTATAATGAGGTCCATGTGGTTTCTGCTCAGTTTCCGAACAAAACATGCGGAGAGAAAAGTTCTGCTTGCAAAAGAGCTGTAAGTGGCTGAATATATGATCTTTTATTGTTATAGTTACAGTATTAGAGGTGAATGTTTCCTTTATCCCAGGAGTTGCGTAGCAGCAGTGCCTAAGATAGCGCCACTGTTTTTCCTACAACCAATGATTGATCCATTAAAGGGTTTTTCTTGGACTTATTACTAGATGGCCTTTCCTGAGAAAGATTGTCAGCAGTCCTACACCCAGACCCCCAGCCGATAAGCTGTTTGAAGAGGCTGTAGCATTCACGTAAATCCTGCAGCCTCTTCAGTACTTGCCAAACACAGTGCCTTTCTTTTATATAGTGACTGTACTTAGCTAGCATGGCCATTCAGTTCTTTTACCGGAATGAGTCTGAGCTGCGATCGGGCCATGGGAATATAAACATGACGTCACATGGTCTGTGAAGCAGAAGTGGCATTGAGAGACTGCCATTTCAAATAGGGGATTCAGGGGGTTCTCAGATATCAGACCCCCATGGATCTTTAATTGATGGCCTATGCTAAAAATCCCTGAAAGCCTCTTTAAAGGAAATCAACAATGTGGACTATACAGAGCTGACTAGAGGTGACAGGAGATGAAGGGGCATGGCATTCTCCTTGTGTCGTAAGTAATGGAGACCGGCGCTGATCAGATCTGATGACATATCCTGCCAATATTGTTCCAAGACAACCATGTAAATACATTTTCCTGTATGAAAGTAGCCAAAAAAACCTGGCTTAGTGTATTATATAATGACACTATTCATGTCCATGATTTATAGGATTTTGTCGAAATGTTGGAACCAAAACAGACCTATCAAAGTCAGTGGTGTCCATTGGGTTCAGGTGGTATCCATTGTATTACTTCTCCTTCACTGCTTCATATGTTATGTAAGCAGAAGTCATGACACATAAGCTGACAGTACTGCCTCCTGCTATGTAGTATTTTGGCTTTTGGACCCCTTCAGACTCCGGTACCTAGGTGTAACCACAGCGTCTGCCCCCTATAGTTTCTCTCCTGTCTGGGTTGCGATTGCTTTAACTATTGAGTTAGCAAGGTGAGCTATGTGTGATCTATATGATATAAGTGCCAATAATGCTACAATCCTGCGTTCTCTGGTACATCGAAGAATATTTCAGTTATCAAATTCTTTTGGTGGACGTTAGATTTACTATAATCCCTGTTATGATGAATTGGATGGATTCCATGCAGCACTATGGGGATGTGTACAGTACACAGTGTAGATTACAGGTGCAAACATACTGTACTGTACAACATCACATGTGTCTCCTGACACATATAAAGGAATTAATGAAGAGTCTTCACATTCCTAGAGACATTCCTTAAGTAAGAATCACATATCTGTCCTAAGTGCAGTCTCATGGATGTCGGCAGGAGACTGCGGGTGATGTGCAGTAATACTGGTTTCTCCAGATCTGTGTCTTATTTTAGGTGGGACAGATTATAATAACTTGTTACCACGTGTTATTATTTAGGTTTTAGAGAATTTGTAGCAATAAGTTATATCCTAAAGAGGAGTATTAGAAGAAGAAACTGCTTGCAGTAAAAGCTAAAGTATACTGCATTACACATGCACAAACAACTATATACATTTAATTACCGATATTATAATAATTCATTTTTACAATGAATATTATGGTTAATTATTTAATAAAACATTACAGTATATAATAATATAAATTACAAAACTTGAGTAATTTGGTGAAGCAGAAAATATCTGATGCAGAACTTAGAACCTGATTTTGATGTGGATTCTGAAAAACTGCTCCAAAATCTGCTTCAAAAAATGCTCAAAATCTGCCGTCTAGCAATTTCTATGGAAGTATCAGGCAGAATCTACCTGAAGAATGGGCAGAACAGTTCTGTGACATAAAATCAGCTAGCAGAAACAAAAATCTGCCTCTGCCTCCTATTGAAATGAATGAGAGACAGAGATCAGGAGGAATTTGGAGCTGATTTAGAGGTGAAATACCTTAAAGCTGAGGTTTCACGTTGTGGAAACGCAGCTTTTTTGTTGCAGATTTTGCTGTGTTTTTTTAAGCCAAAACCAAGATTGGATTGAGCAAAAGGTAGAAGTATAAGAACTCTCCTGTACACTCACCGGCCACTTTATTAGGTACATCTGTCCAACTGCTCGTTAACACTTAATTTCTAATCAGCCAATCACATGGCGGCAACTCAGTGCATTTAGGCATGTAGACATGGTCAAGACAATCTCCTGCAGTTCAAACCGAGCATCAGTATGGGGAAGAAAGGTGATTTGAGTGCCTTTGAACGTGGCATGGTTGTTGGTGCCAGAAGGGCTGGTCTGAGTATTTCAGAAACTGCTGATCTACTGGGATTTTCACGCACAACCATCTCTAGGGTTTACAGAGAATGGTCCGAAAAAGAAAAAACATCCAGTGAGCGGCAGTTCTGTGGGCGGAAATGCGTTGTTGATGCCAGAGGTCAGAGGAGAATGGCCAGACTGGTTCGAGCTGATAGAAAGGCAACAGTGACTCAAATAGCCACCCGTTACAACCAAGGTAGCCAGAAGAGCATCTCTGAACGCACAGTACGTCGAACTTTGAGGCAGATGGGCTACAGCAGCAGAAGACCACACCGGGTGCCACTCCTTTCAGCTAAGAACAGGAAACTGAGGCTACAATTTGCACAAGCTCATCGAAATTGGACAATTGAAGATTGGAAAAACGTTGCCTGGTCTGATGAGTCTCGATTTCTGCTGCGACATTCGGATGGTAGGGTCAGAATTTGGCGTCAACAACATGAAAGCATGGATCCATCCTGCCTTGTATCAACGGATCAGGCTGGTGGTGGTGGTGTCATGGTGTGGGGAATATTTTCTTGGCACTCTTTGGGCCCCTTGGTACTAATTGATCATCGTTGCAACGCCAAAGCCTACCTGAGTATTGTTGCTGACCATGTCCATCCCTTTATGACCACAAAGTACCCAACATCTGATGGCTACTTTCAGCAGGATAATGCGCCATGTCATAAAGCTGGAATCATCTCAGACTGGTTTCTTGAACATGACAATGAGTTCACTGTACTCCAATGGCCTCCACAGTCACCAGATCTCAATCCAAAACAGCATCTTTGGGATGTGGTGGAACGGGAGATTCGCATCATGGATGTGCAGCCGACAAATCTGCGGCAACTGTGTGATGCCATCATGTCAATATGGACCAAAATCTCTGAGGAATGCTTCCAGCACCTTGTTGAATCTATGCCACGAAGAATTGAGGCAGTTCTGAAGGCAAAAGGGGGTCCAACCCGTTACTAGCATGGTGTACCTAATAAAGTGGCCGGTGTATAGTCTCCATTCCTTTTGTAGACATTCTTGGCTTTGGCTAAAAAAATACAGCACAATCTGCAACAAAAAATGCTGCGTTTCTGGAACATGGGGTGAACCTGAAAAATCAATCTTGGCGTGGCTCAAGACAACCTGCTACTAAGCCCATTCATCTACATTGGCATTGTGCCACAAGCAGTCGAGACCCCAGCCAAATGTGATAACGTGGGTTCTTTGTCCTCTCTTTGGAAAGGATTGGTGAATGAGGACATTTGCTGTTGCTTCATTCAAAGTCTATATAAGCTGAGTCACAGAGATTGTATGGGGCAGAGCATATGTGGCTTCATTCAAACTGGGGGTACAGGAACGTCATAGTTGGTGGAGAACCCCCAGCCATCACCCATTTATTTCCTGTCCTGTGGATAAGTGATAAATGTTTTTTGGTGGACCAACCGTGTTAAAGACCTGGAGCCTTGAGGACCACAACAAATTTGTGCTTTTTGCTTCCGTAAATTCAATGGTCATGCAATTTGTCATTAGGCTGAGACAGACATATGAGGATGCAGATATATGAGTCCTGATCATGTGTCTACTGCTTAAGCCCAATAGCAACTAAAAATCTTGAGTTTGACAGAGGAAGGGGGCTGCCAAGCCCATTTGGTGCCTCTGTGGATGCAATCATGGGGCGTAAATGTTTAGCTGGGGTGTAAGGAAGAGCCCCAGGTCTGCTATAGGTATACACTCACAGTACTAGACCATAGTAAGACACTGATAGGAAATAATTGTTTGGAATACCAACAAAAACTTGAAAGCTTTAGAACAAAGGTGTCAAACTCTGTGTCATGGGCCAAATCTTCCCCGCAGTATAATAATGTTTGGCCAGTGAGAATGTGCCAAATGTCTATTAGACTGTCTAGTAGAATACATCACAATGTAGCAAACTGTATAAAGCTTTGCTTGTTCAGATTCTATGTTTAAGCAAAAGTTTAATTCCATATTTTATCTTATTTTTACAGTTGTTAGGCCCAGTTCACATCTGCGTTCTGGTCCACTTGGGGACCCCCCCGAACGGAAACCTGTACACATAAAAAAGTGGTTACCTGGGAAACCTGTGGACCTCGTAGACTATAAATGGGGTCTGTGTGGTTTCCACACTAAACACGCAGAGAGAAAAGTTCTGCAGGCCAGGGCTCCACGTGGTGTGAATGCAGTTTTGGAAATTGCAGCATGTCAATTATACCTACGTAAACGCCAGCGGTTTCCCCATAGGTTTAATTGAAACTGAAAGTCTGGAGAGGAAACATCTGTGAGGTTTCTGTGTAAAGCGCTGCGGGAAGATCCGTTGCCACCACGGTTTTTCCCGCAGTGCTTTTTTTGCCTCAGGACACCACATAGGGCCTTAGCCACAAGCAGCACTTTTCTCTCCCCATATTTCATGCGGAAAACGAGCAAAAACCACAAGGACCTCATTATAGTCTATGGGGTCCATGTGGTTTCTTAGCTAACCTCTTTTTAATTTGTATAGGTTTCCATTCGGGGGGCCTTACACTGTCTCTGTAGCTCCCATTCACCTCTATGTTATGCTAGGTACACATTAATGTCGCCTTTCCATTGTTCTGGTCCATTGGAGGATCATTGTAAAATAATGGTGTCTGTGGGGTGTTTGTTAATATAAAATGAAGTCAGTGGAGAAAAAAGTCCTTTGTGCACAACATTTCTGTCCACCGGAGCTGCAGTGTGAATGTAGCCTTACAGAAACAGTATTCCATGTTTTCAGTGCAGGCTGCAGTATTCCATGTCTAATGTGAATGCCTGCCAAAAGTCTGTGGCCAGAAATGTCACAAGCCGGGTGCTTTATATCAGGTATGTTTATTCTGGAAGACTTCACCGCCTTCTACTGTATTTCAATCTTTTCATAAAGCCATTTGTGGTTGCACCGACACGCCACACCGCACTTGTTGGAACCTCCTTTTCTGCAGGCATAGAAGCAGCCCATACAGTCTTTATCCAAATAATCACACAGATCCATCCCATTCACCAGAAGGATTCCCAGGCTGTCATATACTTTATTCTTTGATGGTATGGTCTGCCTGTCTGACCCGGCTGTGGAGATCTTTGTCTGCAGTCTCTTCTCTCTCCTGCTGGTTTCGGGTGTAAACTCAGATTGCAGCGCTGGGTTGGCAAACTGCAAAGACTTCAAGGCTTTGGCAGTTTGCCTGTGACTTCTTGCTCGCATCCCCTTAAGACTGTCCGCCACTTACAGAAACTGTGTAGAGCAATGCCTCCTGCCTGTTTCTGTAAGTGCTGGCCTGGTCCTTGGGACTTATTAAGCCTTTAACCCTTTAAGTTAATTTTATTATATTTTGACACCTTTAAAACAGACTTTTTTTTGTTAACATGTATTTACCATATATGAAATACACATATTCTCTACCAAAGACATTGAGAATCATAGAAACCTATAAGCAGGCATAATCATGTGATTCCCCCTTGAAGAATTTGGCAAAAACAGATTAGTTCCAAGGCGACATGTTCAGGCTATACATATTTAGCAACTATAAATCGAATGGAAGACCCTGTGGAGTTTTTTGTTCCTTTTGTTTCCATTGTAAAGCATGGACTCAAGACCTGGTTCAGCTGGTTTCCACATGTGCCTGTTACCATCCCCCCAGCTAGGACAGCATGGCTCAACATGCGGCATGGAAGAGAAATCTACATGGAAATGCAGACTTCTTCGTTCAAGGAGATGATTTCTGGCGTCAATTGCTGATGTGTGAAGATGCTACAGCTGACTGGTATTTCTTTCTATTACTGTGGACACGTGGGACACTGTTACAACCTGGGAACCTACCATCACCCACCTACCCCAGGAGTTATGGAAGCTTGGCAAGAGAGCAGCACCATGTATACCTGGATGGTCTCTGACTTCCTTGGGGCAGTAGAACACTGTGGTAAGGAGGAGGAGGAGGAGGGCTTGTGATGAAGGACATTTGGGGCATTTCTTGTGGTTAAAAGGACAATAGTGCTGATGCAAGATACCGAACTATCAGCTGTGAGCAGGAGATCTCACCACCTACCAAAGGAACTGCCACATGTTATCATGATAGCTGCATATGTCCCCCACCTCTGCAAAAATTTCTGCTTGTTATATCCACATGCTGTGACCCCCCTCCTCGTGTCCTACAACCAAGTCGGCTGTATTATTATTATTATTATTATTATAATTATTATTATTAACATCAATCTGCACAGAGAACTAAATGATCCTGCAGTGTGTCTGTGTTTCTTTCTTTTTTAGTTGCTATGATTCCTAGGATTTCTCTATCTGCCATGAGCTTCTATGTGTTTCTCTCTTGTTATATACTACTGTACCATCTATGAAACTGTATCACTGAAATTTCCCCATTGTGGGACTATTAAAGGAATATCTTATCTTATCTTATCTTAATACATTATATAAGTCACACTCCTCTATTGGGAAATGTTACATACTGCCTGCGGCTCTTTCTATTATTATCACTATTAGGATAACTTTGGGGCGGTTAGACTGGCACGTTCCCTTCTGCCTTATGCACCGTCATTATATTGTTCTTATTAGTCAGATGACAATTATTAGGTTTTTGCCAATTGCTAAAGACCAGAGAAATATATAAATAATTCTCCCAATTAATTATTTAGCAATAACCAGTATTCACGGGACTAGTATATACCAGGATTGAGAAGTGGCATAAGTGGTAGGCACAGCAGGCAGCTGCCTAGGGCACAGCTGCTTCTTCACTGTAATGGTACATCTAATGCCCGTAACATAATATGGAGAATGTAGTGATGTGACATCATTGTTTACCAACCTGAAGATATTAGTGAAGAACAGAACGTTGTATAAGTTATGTATTAGCTGATGGTATGGTTGTTTATTACTCATGCTGATACACTGGTTATCCATTTATCATGGATGGGCTAATCTGACTTGCTTTTACAGCAGGCCCATCACAACTCCTAATGTATTAGTAAATCATTGTATTTCATATAAAATAACAACTATGCAACATGTTTCCTTAGCACATTGAATTGTGCTATTCCTGTTATTCCTCCTGGAAATAAATGTATAACTAGGCATTACCATTGCCCTTATTAGTGGGGCATCCCATCAGTGCTGACAGTATCTTGATATAGAGGGAAAATAAAGGAGACTGGATGGGAATACCTGGTTGTCAGTGTACGCATTTCAATAAGAAATAAGAGAGCAATGTCATAAGGGAAAGTTCTAGATGCTTCAGAAGAGTTAAGGAAGATCCACTGAATTGGTTATAGATTCCATCTTCATGGGTTGTATTAGGGTATGTTCACACAGGAATTTGAAGGTGATTTTGAGGCAGATTCCATCTCAAGATCGGCTCTAAGTTCCACCTGTAATCTGCCCCCCCCCCCTTTTTTTTCAATGGAAGCAGTGATGGATACTCCTTTCTTAGAGCCCAGAAAAAAAGAGCATCCTATTTGATAATACTTGTGCCTGTTAACCCTTTTGTATATGAGGCTAATTTATGTGGAAACCGCAGCGGAAAACCAAGGATGGTGGTTAAGACTCTGAATGTAGGTGGTGACTGGCACTAGTATGAGTCACTTATACTGTCACTGTCAGGAAGACACCACAGATACATTGTGGTTGACTCTGTTATATAGAAACTGAAGCTTAGGTCTGCTTCACATCGGCGTTCGGTATTCCGTTTGGGGAGTTCGCTTGGAGACCCCCCGAATGGAATACCGAATGCATTGACAAGCGGTGAACTTATGAAATACACGGACCCCATAGACTATAATGGTGTCTGTGTGTCTTCTGCTCCGTGTCCGCAGAGAACATGCGGAGAGAAAAGTAGTTCGTGAACTACTTTCCTCTTTGCATAACTCCTGTGAACACTGAGCAAAAAACACACGGACCCCATTATAGTCTATGGGGTCCATGTGCTTTCATTGCCCTCCGCTTAGGGCTAGTTCACACGTGAACTGCCCGCGCGGGTTTTGACACGGAGAGAGACGTGGTGAGCCGCGTCTCTCTCTTGTCAAAACCCGCCCACCGCGACCATCGCTGTCGCGGCTTAACCCTCTGCTGTCGGCTCAAATGAATGAGCCGACATAGGAGGGAGCTGCCGGGGGCGGAAGCCGCCTGAAGAAAGGACATGTCCTTTCTTTTCTCCGCTAGCGACAGCCCGCCGCTAGCGGAGAAAAGAAGCCCGGCGGTCTCCATAGACCACCATTATAAGGGGAGGTTTTGGACGAGAAATCCGCTGTCAAAAACCTCCCCTTATACTCACGTGTGAACTAGCCCTTACCAATGTTTTCGGTATTCCATTTGGGGGGTCCCCAAGCGGACTTCCCCAATGGAATACCGAACAAAGATGTGAATCGGTCCTGATTCTGTAATGGAGGAACTGTAGCTGGCACTCCAATAAGGACATCATGGCTGATACTTCTATAGTAGAGTGTAACGATCAATAATATATAACTGAAACACTGAAACATTGATACTGTATGTGCAGCAACCTATGGGGAAAGTCCAGAGACTGGGGGTAGTAATACTTGAATGTGTCATGTCTGCTATAAACCAATTCCCCAATTCCTCCAGCTCTCCTTCTGGGCTGGTGCAATGCTGAGGGGCCTGCAGGCTACATGATGGAAGTGATAGTCTCTTCTTTGGGGCATATCTTAGTTGTCAGCTCACCTGAACTTGATGGGGGTTGGAGTGCCCATGATGGTGTGGTTGTTACTTACTGAGGCTAGCTATATGGGATATATTCCTTCTTGTATTTTCGGCATAACCAGTACAAGTATGTGCTTTATGGTCGCTGAAATTAATAAGAGTCAATTGACTGAGAATGACATATATTATTATAGGCTACATGAAGTAATGGACATCCTCCTGCAGTGACCAGGATGTGATGGGAGATCCATACAGAGCTGTATTTGTGCATATAGTGTACAGTATAGTGTTCAGCAGTACAATGGAGCTGCCAATAAAGTGTCCACCCTATAATAATAAGGGAATGACTGATCAGCCTGTCCCAGTCTGAATATCACAGTTGACAAGTGGGCTGCAAAAACAGAAAGTATCAGGTTATTGTGACCGCTCTAGTGGTCAATGTGAAAAATGTCAGATTTTAGAATTTACTAAAAAAAATAAATAAGCACCAAAACTTTTGATTTTACATTCAACGGGTGTCAAAGAAGACCTTTTTCTATATCCACCAATTCCAGCTCTTTGCATCCTCTAATACTTGCCGCTCCGCTGATTCCACTGCAATTGTAATTTTGCCTCTTGTCCCACCATTCCTAAGCAATCATTTCTGTTATTATCAACACTCAATATGCTAATTAGGCTCTCTACTGTCAAGTGGGCGGATCCTGTGTGTCCTCTCCAGCCCACCTGATAGATTCAGCTTAATTAGCATATGTGGTGCTGATACTAGCAGCACTGGCTGCTCAGGAATGGTGAGGGCTAGAGAAAAAATTCCAACTGCACCAGGGTCAGTAGAATGGCAGTTATTGAAGGACACAAAGATTTGGAGGTGGTGGAGGTGGTGAAAGGTCCTCTTTAATGCTGTGTTCACAGGTTGCAGATGTCACAGATTTCCACAATACACCTCCGATACTTTCAATCTAACAGAAAACATTTAGAAGCATTTGTGGTTAGAAAATTACCCATATGGTGACCTAAAAATGAATGATGTAGATTTTGTCAGATAAGTATGCTTCCTCCACACCCAAGGAGATGGGCGTGCAGTTTCTGAATCGGATGGCTTGCCAAAAACAAGATGATACACAGAATATTTTTGTTGTTCTATTATATCACACAAAGAATTAGGTCACGGTGTGTGTTGTGTAGGTTTCTATAGAGCTACTCTATGTATTGAATTAGCTTCTATGTGAAGCTTAATCTCCCCAGCACATACTCTTGGAGTTACTTGTTTTGTTTCTATAAATGGTTTATTTCAGCAGCCAGTATTTTCAGTTTTCATTTTCTTATATAAACTGTGATCACCTTGTTAGAAATCCATTGATACAGCTCTGTGTCTTCTTAGCATCAGTATGTAATAACATTATCCTAATAGTGCTCCAGGTCCAGATGGGAGTTGTATTGGATTTCATGGGGATTTCGGTGCTGAAACAGGGGTTAGTAACACCTGTCTTCATGACCCCGGAGCCGAGGAGGGTGCGCCTTATTTATGGCTAAGAGAAAACCTACGTACAAGGCATAATAAATCTGCTATCTCTGACGTGTCCATTGAAATGACCCCTGTTCCCAGTGGTGAAACTAGCCTCTCTGCTGCCTGAGGTGGACGATCAAAGGACACCCCCCCCTTCCCGACTAAATACCGGGGGGGGGGGGGGATGTTGGTGTTGGTGTGTGTGTGTGTGTGTGTGTGTGTGTGGGGTGCTAGTGGTGTGCAGTAATACTTATAGTGAGGACGTCTTCCCACATTTCCCGTCTCTTCCCTTTGGACCGCCATGACCACTTCTTCAGCTGTGACTTGACTCTGTAAAGTTTATAACACAGACATCTTTGACTCCTGACTTCTGCACAGCGGCCCCTGCAGCCGATATTATGTCCCACAGTAGCACAATAGACTGTGAGGCATAATAGAGGTTGAAGGGGCCACAGTGGACCCTAAAACCTCTATTATACCCCACCATTGCCCACCCAACTATTATGCCCCACAGTGGCCCGCCAATGAACTATTATTATACTCAGGGGTTAATAATAATCAGAGATCCAGAGGAGGTGAGGGAACATAATAAACAGTTTTACTCACCTCTCCAAGATCCGATGTTAATCCTAACAGGCTTCAGGCCTGCGCTAGCTGTACCATACAGGCCCGTAGCCTGTGCTAGTAGTAACTGGCTGTTACTGCTAGCACAGGCTTTGGGCCTGTATGGTACTGCTAGCACAGGCTTTGGGGCTGTATGATAATGTCCCAGACATCTGGGGCATTATCCTACAGGCCCAAAGCCTGTGCTAGCAGTAATAGCCTGTTACCATACAGGCCTGAAGCCTGTGCTAGCAGTAACAGACTGTTACTACTAGCACAGGCTTCAGGCCTGTATGGTACTGCTAGTGCCGGCTTCAGGCCTATATGGTAATGTCCCATGACATCTGGGACATTACCATACAGGGTCGGACTGGCCCGCCGGGGAACCGGGAAATCCCACGGTAGGCCCCGAGCCCTGACTATTAAGTCCTCATTTTACTAATGCAGATACATTGGTCGGGGCCCCCAATCGAGCACCTGACCAATGCATCTGCATTTGCCTCAGCACACACGGGCCTCCATTAGCTGATGCTGAAGCTCTACATGCTGTCCTCCCGATTTATAGGGAAAGTATATATCGGAAGACAGTATGTGCAGCTTCAGCATCAGCTATAATGGCTGCTCGGAATCCTCTCACTGACCTGCTGCTCTCCTGTGAGGACCTTCTGTGCTGCCCGGACTTCCTTCCTCCATCCCCCTCCCCCTCCTCCTCACAGTGAGTTGTCTCTCACATCGGAGCGTGTGGGGAAGATAGGAGCCGTCTGCTGCAGTTCTGTACTCTTCTGGAAAATGTAAGTATATCATTTTGGTAAAATCTGTCCATTTAATATGTATATATGTGTACATTCGTTTACTGTATGTGTCTTGTATATTGTGTGAGTACTGTATGTTTGTATACAGGTATGTATACAGTATACTATAATAATGTTTATGGGTGAGTGTATGTATACATGTGAGTATATATAGTATTCACAATGGGATGCCTGGCATCTGCGACAGAATGTTCACACGCAGAGTTCATTTATCTCCGTGTGAACTAGCACTAAAGGATTTATTCATTGTTCTAATATTGATGGTCTGTCCTTAGGATAAGCCATCAATATTACATCTGCGATGATACAACAGCCAGGACCTCTGCAGATCAGCCTTTTCCAGGACCAAGCAGCTACAGGGAATAGTAGCATATCTAGGAGCCACGCTGTTCACTTGCCATACAAGGTGTAGCAATACATTTAGGTAATGCACATGGTATAGTGGGTGAGCAGCATGGCTCCCGACATGTTATTACCTTTAGCCGTCGTGTTTTGGTACCGCTGATTTGCAGGGTCCTGGCGGTGGGCCCCTAGAAACAATTCCACTGGTGAGCCCTAGACACCCCAGTCCGACCCTGTTACCATATAGGCCCGAAGCCTGCTAGGATTAACATTGGATCCCAGAGAGGTGAGTAACACTGTTTATTATGTTCCCTCATCTCCCCTGGGGCTCTGATTATTATACTCGGGGGTCTGAAAAGACTCCTGAGTATAATAATAGCGGTAGTGGGATCGCGGCCTGGACTGCTCACTGTTGCCCTCCATAGCCTATAGTAGAAGGGGAAGTGGGGGTGGCAGTGAACAGGCGTGGGCAGGTAGGTAAATAGGCCGCTACCTGCTGAGTATACTCCAGCAGGTAGCGGCCTATTACAAACAAAACAAAAAGTATTTAAAGGGGTCGTCCTATCACAAGGATCCTATCTATACTGCTTGTTAATGTGAATGTAAGACTTTTCCTAAATACACTGCTTCAGCAAAACTGCTTTGTTTGTCCACTATCTTACTTTATTCTTTTTTTTTTTTGACACATCCCTTGACTTATCTGGTCATAAGTCAAGTGATGTATCTGCTGCTCTGAGGGGGGAGGGGGGAGGGAGGAGCGGCTAAGTGCACGGGAGCGAGCCTGGAGGGGGGGGGGGTAGTTTACCCTTTGGGGGGAAGGGGCCGCCAATACAGACCCGGCATCCACTGTAATAGAGAGGCGGATGCCGGGGACAGTTAGACGCCGGCACAGATGCCTGCAACATCGCTATGCTCCTGCCCTGCATGAAGCTGGAGCTATGCTGCCATTCCGGGGGGGCGGAGGAGCGGAATAACAGCATCGCTCCTGCCGCTGCTGGCTTCATGCAGGGCAGGAGCATAGCAATGTTGCAGGCATCTGTGCATCTGTGCCGGTGTCTAACCGTCCCCGGCATCCGCTTCTCTATTACAGCGGATGCCGGGTCTGTATTCACATATGCAAAGCCAGCGGTGAGATGCCGCTGGCCCTGCGTGCACGCTCATAGATGGTGAGACCAGTCTAGCCTTCACAATGCGAATACAGACCCGGCATCCGCTGTAATAGAGAGAGGCGGATGCCGGGTCTGTATTCGCATTGTGAAGGCTAGACTGGTCTATGAGCGTGCACGCAGGGCCAGCGGCATCTCGCCGCTGGCTTTGCATATGTAACCCCGCCCACCAATGACGCAACAAAGCAGGAAGACAGAAGATTGTACAGCAACGAAGACTGGTGAGTATGCGACGTGGGAATACCCCTTTAACTTACTGACCTCGCCCCCTGCTCCTGCTGCTGCTGTCGCTTCTTCACTTCCCCAACAGTAAGACGCCTGCATATCAGCACAGGAGGCATGATGGTGCCACCTGCGCTGAGACTCAGAGGTCTAAACCAGTGCAGGAGAGGGGCCACTGGGGTTGTGCTGCTTTCCTGCGCTAGTTTAAAAAAAAAAAAATCAAAAAAATGCTGGTTAATGCAGCTACTGCCCCTCCTAAGTGCTGCCTGAGTCCACTGCCTCACCTTGCCTCATTAGAGGTGCGGCCCTGCCTGTTCCACTAAGAACCAGGAGTAAAACCCCTCTCCTATGATACTATTTTGGGGTAGGGTTAAGATTGTTTTATTAATTTTATTAACTATTTTGCGCCATTTACTATGCGGCTTAAATAATCTAATTTATAAAACAGCAATTCTGTCTTAATTTTTTTAAGAATTTTTTTTACACCATTCAGTTGTATTGCTCAGGTCATTACAGATGTGGTAATAGCCAATATATGTTTTATATATTTTTTATTATTTATTAAATATTTTGAAATGGGGAATTAATGTGTTATAATTTTACTGTGTGTTTATTTATTTAACCCTTTAAGAATGCAGTTTGTACGTTCATGTTCAGCGACTGTTTTTTAATGTTTTTCTTCCTACCTTCCAAAATGTATAACTTTTTGGTATTGTGAAGTGGAGAGGGGTATAGTGTGGGAGAACCGCTATTTTTCCCCAAGACTGTTGCAGTATGTACAGTCGTTTAGCTTGTAGGTCCCGGACTGGAGTAAAGTTCGGGTCAGTCCTGCAGGGCAATCCACTTCAGGCTCGGGAACCAACCAGCAGGGCTTTGTAAGTAGCACAGGTGGGCTGGTTAGTGAGAGAGAGGAGAGAGACTGAAACACACACTCAACCAGTCTGGGAAAGCTCTGCCAAAAAGGATACTGTTAAAGTGCCGGGTATGTGTACCCCTTGTTTACTTGTGAACCCTGTTTGTTAGGAGGTCAGCAGTAGGCTGACCCCCTGGTTAGTGAGGGAATAACTCGTTTAGTAAGCCGCCGGAGAGGCGTAGGTCTTTATTTTCATTTGTTTTGACATGCTGAGCTGCTGAGCAGCACTACCTGTACCTTTAAGTTTGTCTGCTGCAATAAAGACTGCTTTTGGGAAAGAAACCAGAGCTTCTGAATCCCCCGTACATCACATATAGTGCTTCGGATGCGGGCACTACAGATCCCAGCATGCCTGGACCAGCTGTAACTATACAGACCCGTAACCAGTTAATGTCCTGGGTTAAAGCAGCTGCATAGTTGTCCAGTAAAGACCCCGCAGGTCTCAAGATGGAGGAAATCCTGAAAGCACTTCTACAAGCTAATGCCACGCAACAGCAAACCAATGCTGCATTACTGGAAAGCACACGTGAGGATCGTAAGCTCATTCAAGAGATTGTAAAACAAGTGGCTAAGTTGTCAGCAGGAGCCTCTAGTGTGTCACGGGAAGCGGCAGCGGTTGCTGAGACAGCGGCCAAAAGGGTTACCCAATTTCTCCAAAAGATGACAGCTGACAATGAAGTGGAGGCGTTCCTGATGGTATTTGAGCGTACTGCTGAGAGAGAGGGTTTACCAGAGGAGCAATGGGCCAGAGTAGTGGCACCATTCCTCACAGGAGAACTTCAGTTACCGTCAAAACTGCAGAGGTGGATTGGACAGGCAGACCCCGGAGATGCTGATCAGCTGGTAAGCCTTGTGCAGAGGTACCAGGTAACGGAAGACCTGTTGTAAAACTGTCCACGTGGTTCAACCACGGCCCGGCATCAAAAAGCAGTTCGGTCTCCAAGCAAGGTCGTACCTTGGGCCAGAGAGGCTCCACCCCCTAACCATCAACCCGAAGTTGAAATGGAGGGAACCGGTAACAGAAGTTCTGGGGAGAGACTGCAGACGCGACCCATGACTCCACCAGAAAGACCTGCTGTGATCTACTGTTGGAGATGCAAAGGGCCAGGACATATTGCAGCCAACTGTCCCCTGACCCAAGAACCAATGGACTGCAGCTCAGCCAGAAGAATGTCACTCTTTGCTCATCCAGTAGGTCTGACCGAGTCTATAGCTGACAGAGATAGGCGCATTTGCTGGGTGAAGATTGCTGGATATGCGGTGACTCTGGAAGTCTAGTGACACTAGTGCATGCTAGTCTGGTGGACTCTGACACTTTCCCTGGAACTCAGGTCGGCGTTTTGTACATCCACGGAGAGACCCGTGAATATCCAAATGCTCTTGTTCAGTTCGAGACTCCCTGTGGCACTCAGACCCATGAAGTGGGGGTGGTCAAGTCACTTCTTCACAGTGTGATATTGGGGAGAGACTTTCCCCTCTTTTGGAATTTGTGGAGTCACCAAGGGTCTCTTGCTAACCGTGTGGACAACCCCATAGTGAATGTGATAACAAAGACACCGACAAGTGACTCCGTGGCCCTTGATGAGAGCCCTGAAGATCCTGACTGGAGAACTCTGTCCCCATTGTAGATCCTGGTCATAGTGCACTGGCCGTTGCAATGACCCCGGATGAGGAAAGTTTTCCCCTGTTGGCGATGGCAGGGGAGGCTGAAGATACAGAAGGGGAAGATGATCTACCTGTCATGGACATTACTCGGGGCGATTTTGAGTCTGCTCAACTGCAGGATCCCACCTTGGCTAGGGGGTGGGAAAATGTTAAGGTGCTTGATGGGAAGCCCAAATATGCGGGAGCTGAGAATGAATACCCGCACATGTCGGTTATAAATAATAAGTTGTACCGAGTGGAGAGAATAAGAGGTGAGCATACCTCCCAAGTGTCCCGCATTTGGCGGGACACTCACACTTTCCTGCATGTCCCGCTCTGTCCCTTTAATGTTTTATTATACAATCATTCCTCCGATCAACAGATAAAAGTCTCTTGTGATCGGAGGTACGTTTCAGTATTGTAGAAGGACCTTGTGTGACATCACACGGTCATGTGATTAGGTGGGCATGTCAGTGTCCTGTGCAGTGAAGAGTTGAAGAGACGTGTGTAAGGTACTGACAGGGGGGAGGGTGGTGAGATGCATGATGGAGAGAGTGTGAGTGTGTGTGTGTCTGTCTGTGTTTATCATTATACTGGGGGCAGAGATGGAGAGGAGGACATGGAACTGGGGGCAGATGAAAGGGGATATGAAACTGGGGGAGAAATGGAGGGGGGATGAAACTGGGGGCAGAGATGGAGGAGGGGACATGAAATGGAGCAGATGAAGGGGGCACTTAAACTGGGGTGACATTAAACTGGGAACACCTGGAGGGGAGCATTAAACCATGGGAGTAGCTGGAGGGGGACCTGTCCGCTTCTAGTTGCCCCCAGTTTAATGTAACCGTCCAGCTACCCCTATGTCTGCTTCTAGCTGACCAAGTTTAATGTCTCCCTCCAGCTACACCTACGGTTTAATATCTGCTTCCAGCTGCCTGAGTTTAATGTCCCCCTTTAGTTGCCCCCGTTTAATGTCCCACGTCAGTTGCCATTAATTTATTGTCCCCTCCAACTACCCCTACTGCTAAAGTCCCCCTCCAGCTGCTCCAGTTTCATGTTTAAACTGGGACACCAGGAGAGGGACTTAATACTGTGGGGCAGTTGAAAGGGAACATTATAATGTGGGGGCTTATCATGTATAGGTGACTGTAGGAGGATTGTACTGTGTGGGGGCACATGAAAAATAAATAAGAATGGGCGGAGTCAACATAAAAGTGGACGGAGCTAAATTTGCCGCAGTGTGCTATGCACGCCGCACATTTTGTCCCTCTTTCTGTTATTCAAAAGTTGGGAAGCGGATGCCGGGAAGGGTTAGACGCCAGCACAGGTGCCGGGGCCTGCGACATCGCTATGCTCCTGCCCTGCATGAAGCCAGCAGCAGCAGGAGCGATGCTGCTATTACAGAGGGAGGGAGGGTGGCGGAGGAGCGGAATAGCAGCATCGCTCCTGGCGCTGCTGGCTTCATACAGGGCATGAGCGTAGCGATGTCGCAGGCACCTGTGCAGGCGTCTAACCCTCCCTGGCATCCGCCTTTCTATTACAGCGGATGCTGAGTCTGTATTGGCATTGTGAAGGCTGGGGAACTGACTGGTCTCACCATATATTTGTTGTATGTCCGATGCCTAGCTGCATCGGGAGCGCGCACACAGGGCCAGCAGCATAGAAGCGATGTAATCTCGCCGCTGGCTTTGCATATGTAACCCCGCCCACCAATGATGCAACAAAGCAGGAAGAAAAAAGATTTTACAGCAGCGAAGACTGGTGAGTATGCCATGTGGGAATACCCCTTTAATGCCATGGAACATGAAGAACTCTCTGGAACAAGTCCTCTGTCTCTCTCATTTTCTGGCAGTGGTTTTCTGTCTTTGTACCATATTGGAGCAGTCAGAGCCCTGCTTGATCTGGCTCCAGAAATATTGAAGTCAGCACCTAAAGTGTATGGAGCTTCAGCTGGGTCTCTTGTTGCAGCTGCTGTAGTCTTCAAAGTCAATCTAGGTAAGAAATGCAATGACTTGTAAATTATTGAACTTCATTCTGATACATTTACTATTGCACCTGTACAATTTTTATAATTTTTTTTTATTAGTCTTTATGTATTTGTTGATTTATAGGGGTTGTCCAGCCACTAAGTTTTATTTTAGATTTGTATTGTTTAGTTGCTTATTTTATCATTTCTACTTGACCTTATATCATTATGTGCCAGCGATTTTGGAGTTCATATATCTGCCGATCCAGCCTTTTTTCCACTGTTTCAAAAATGGCACCTCCGCATGATGCTGAAACTGCACCTTCCAGACTCCTACGTGCACATAGAGGAGGCTAGGCACATTCCAAGTACAGCTATTATTTGAGCGGCACCTGTGTCATAGTCCACTAAGGGGGCATTCACACGGAGTAAAGTGGCGCTGCTTCTGGCACGATAACTTGAGGCAGAATTAGCACTGATAAAAAGAACCCCATTGACTTTAATGTGTTCCACGCGGAAGACGGAACCCATTGAACTCAAAGGGAGTCTTTTTATCAGCGCTGATTCTGCCGCCAGTTATCGTGCCAGAAGCAGCGCCACTTTACTCCATGTGAATGCCCCCTTACACTTCTTCAGTAGTTGTTCCCTTCTGTTGCACACAGGTCATTGCCACTGGAAACAAGGCACAGTCAGATGCATGTTAACCGTATATACTCGAGTATAAGCCGAATTTTTCAGCACAGCTTTTGTGCTGAAAAAGCCCCCCTCGGCTTATACTCAAGTAAAGCAAAAAAAAATAAAAAATTGGTGTGGGGGGGGGGGGGCGGTCTATAACCAGTCGCAATAGCAATGTATAGAATCTCCCATAAAATAGTGAAAAAAAAAGAAACTTTAAAAAATATAATAAAAAAATAACCTAAATAAAAGTTCAAAATCCCTCCTTTCCCTAGAATACATATAAAAGTAGAAAATGACTGTGAAACACATACACATTAGGTATCCCTGTGTCTGAAAGTGCCCGGTCTACTGAATATAGGATCTGCAGTACTCCTCTTCTGTCAGGAAGGGGTTAATTGGAGCACTGCAGATACCCTATTTTCAGCCAGGCTGAATTCCACATTGGGAAAAAAAACGCAGTCCTCAAGCTTAGGGAAGGGGCAGACAGACAACCAAAACACGCCCTCCCCTTTCCCAGCACCCAGCAACTACTGCACCCAAAAACCATTTTAATTTTTGAAATTTTCCAGTAGCTGCTGTATTTCCCCCCCTAGGCTTATACTCGAATCAATAAATTTTCCCAGTTTTTTGTGGTATAATTAGGGGGGTCGGCTTATATTCGGGTCGGCTTATACTCGAGTATATACGATATATTACATAGAAATCTTTTGGTCTTTGTGTGTAAAAGAGCCTGTCAGTGCTCGAGCCTTATCCAGGAAGTGATAAAATTCTACCTGTGGTTTCTGTTTAGACGGTACCTCAGGTTTCCAGGCTCGTTCCAATTCTAGATCATGTGATCATAACCAGCACCCAAGTCCCTACTTGCCTGTGTGTACAGTAGTATTCGATCAAGTACGAATATTTCGAATACCGTAGTATTCGATCAAATACCTACTCAATCGACTACTACTCGCTCTGTTAGGGAATTAATTTTTAGGGACAGTAATTTCCCAGTAGCTGTTGAACCCTGGAACGAGACACAAGAGACAGTGAGCCCTAAGCTGAAGCCCCCAACTGTCCCTTCCTATTGCCAGGCCCTATCCTACGTAATAGGCGGCAACCACGAAGACGATCCCTTCCTGGATATGTGAGACACAAAACGCAGACAAGACAGACAACAAAAAAGGGAGGTCAGCTAGCCAAGGGTCAGTAACAGTCGAGCAATGCAGTGCCAAATTGGAGTTCAAAGAATAGTCAGTAGGGAAAGCCAAAGGTCAAGGATAATAATGCAAGCATAAATAGGGACAGTAAGGAGCAAGTACGCACAAGGCAATAGCAAGCACTGGTGTGAATGAGAGTCAAGACTAAATAGGGAGGAAGATCCCGCCCCTGGAGTTGACAGGAAGGCAGGCTGTCAATCACACGAATTAACACTTCATGAACGAGAGGCAAACAATGGCAGAAGATGGGTGTGGTGCAAATACAATCACAGAACTAGAGCCGTGTTCACACAGTGCGACCAAAAACTTTAAGCCAAGAACCAAACTGCACTCACCTCCTGCACCGCCGCATGCGAGCAGAGGGTGGTACAGTGACCCGAACAGGCAGAGATGTTACACGATCATCTCAAAATAATAAAGATAGGAGACGAATAGTTTTTATAAAGGATATTCCGTCATGGTCTTTGCAGAAAAAGGGATTCTATTGATAGAATCCCTTTAAGGATCCACCAGGCAGGATCAGATACACGTCAGAGGACTAGATGCTTTGTTTTTTCCTAGTTGGAAGCTTTTTGATCTTTAATAAAGTAGCCAAGTTTCAGATGGTGAAGTGATGGCTTTTTCAGAGAATGAACACGTGCCCCAGAGGTGAGCCATACTACACATCTCTTGTACCCCACAGGTGAGCCATACTACTTTATACAACAGTCAAAATTCACAATGAAGGACACGCCCCTATTGGGTGTGGCCTCAATGAAAACAATCAACTGATCCTAGTAATTCACGTTCAGCTTGACACTGGGTGTACCTCCCTTTATACAGTGGGTGTGTCAAAGGACATGTCACCATAACACACAAGAGGAGTGAGAGGAGTCATCCTATCGTGAGTGAGGACGGCATGTCCTATTAATTCTGGGGGAGGATAGGCTCCCGGATCAGACGACTGGTAATAGAAGCCTGCAGACTAGAGGCGAGGATAGGTTGACAAGTGGGCGTGGCGAAATGTCAGAGTGCGAGTGAGACGGGCGGGTAGTGAGAGCCGTGTCAGGCGCAGTGGAGGAGCTCTGTCTGTTCTATAAATTGTGGAGAATGTAGTTCGGTAGAAGCAGTGGTGCAGACCCAAACAGTCAAGACAAGGACACAAAATATGCAAACGGTTTATTTAGAAAAAAACAGGAAAATAAATAAACCTTGACTTCAGACACAAAATGAGCAAAACAAAATACAGCCTTAACTTCAGGCAAAAACAAAATAAATACCTGCTCGTCTGAGCCACTAGCTAAACAGAACTGATAACCTAAATATACATGTGGCTTACTAGCAGCCACACAAACAAAACAGGTGCAATATTGACTCAAGGTTACAGGACAGAACCATACACCTCCTTTCACTCCATGGAATGGGTCTGCACTGTAATGCAGGAGCTGCAGCCTTTTCTTCACTGGGATATTCCGAAGTCCTTCTAAGTAAACAAATGGTTAACCCCAAACCTCTTTGCTGACAATAGAAAATAGCTACTTAATAATGAAATAACTGAGACAGACACAAAATTCCGATGGATTAGAACGGCCACAACCACCTATTTATTTAAACAAAATAAACAAGTAAATAAAACAACTTTACAAATGGGAGGTCTGACGGGGCCCACCAAAAAGGGGAAGCAGTAGGATAACAGCTCCCAGCTGCAACGCGCCGACAAAGCGGACAATAAGTCAGAATACTGCTTGGCAAAACATCCATTATTACTCGTTTAATATGCATTTTTCTCCCATGAACATAACTGAAAAGGAGGGGTACCCTATACCTTGGGTCCCCCATATTCTCCCCAAATGACCTTAAAGTGTGCCCTGCCAGACCTTCCAACCGCCGGCTGTCGTGACAGAGAAGGACGGTATCCTGAAAAAGAAGAAAAGAAAAAACAGAAACAAAACCATACCATAGAACGCTCACACAGGGCGGGCGGGAGGGAAAGGTTAAATCCGGGGAAGAGACAGGGAAGGAGAGGGGATATATATATATATATCATGCAGTGAGGGTCATGGACCGGTCACCACCTGGAGACCGGGCCATGAACTGTAAACAGCACTTAACAAGGAGTTAACCCTTGTGGTGCTGCAGAGCCAGGCACGTGCCAGACTAGGGAATCCCAGTCATACTGGGCCTGCGCCCACTTCTTTAGCTGCGGCCCTTCCTGGACCAGTAATGAGCCAAGGATCTACACCTGGAGCTGAGACCAACCATATTGACCCATAGGCCAACTACCACATAAGAACAAAATCGGTATAAAAAGTATAAATTTATTGAAAAAACATAAATAACAATAAATATGGATTCAGAGGCAATTGGTGCAACCAACAATGGATGCAATGCAATACATACTAGTAGGTTTCCATAAAGGAATGCACTTTATAATTAGTCAATGCAATATTGAATGACAAAAACAGGAGTACTCCATAGAGTGGGTATCATTCACTGTGTTCAAATAGGTATATGAAAGGATCATGGATCACTAGCAATTGCTGAAAACTAACACATTAACCCACAATATTGCAGACATGAGAGGAGGTATATGAACTACATTTACATTACCTGTATGTATAACATGCATCAGTACGCGCCCCGACGCGCATTTCACCACATAAGTGGCTTCGTACTCCTGTTTTTGTCATTCAATATTGCATTGACTAATTATAAAGTGCATTCCTTTATGGAAACCTACTAGTATGTATTGCATTGCATCCATTGTTGGTTGCACCAATTGCCTCTGAATCCATATTTATTGTTATTTATGTTTTTCAATAAATTTATACTTTTTATACCGATTTTGTTCTTATGTGGTAGTTGGCCTATGGGTCAATATGGTTGGTTTCTGATAAACACTACCTAGATTTGCCCTATATTTTTTGTTTGATACCTGGAGCTGAGGCCTACTGAAGACCGCACTGGACCACACATAAGTTAAAAATGTTGGGGAGATATAGAGAGATTCCAGCACTCTGCCTGTCATCTTCTCACAAAATGTATAAGCCTTCATACTCTAATAGAGCAAGATTGTCCAGGAGAGGTGTGGTAAGATGAGTATATGTCTTTGTTATTTTCCATCACCTCCCCTGGGTCTCCAATTGTTATACTCTGGGGTCTGAGGCGACCCCAGTGTATAATAATGAAATGTCTGCCTGTTTGGGTCTCAGCACCACCCTTCTAGACATCCCAGGCCAACACGGTATACAGGTCAGGTTTACACTAGTAATACAAGGTGTGTATCCGAGGGCATGGTTTCAGGATATTGATTGTTTTGTGGACCTTATTCAATGGAAAACTCCCATGGGAGACGTGAGTAAAAGGATCTTAAAACATTGTGGTGAGATGGGACTTCTTGTGCAACACATTCATTCCTCCCAACCATCCTGGATTCAGCAGGACAGTCCCAGATTCTGGGTCCTGTCCCGCAGTCACGGTCGGCGGAGGGGATGTCCCAAATTTAACTAACCTGCGTCCGAAGAGAACGCAAATGAGTTGAATACAGTTGTGAAGCAGGAACGCACAGCTCCTGGCTCGCCATTGTGCCCCCATGTGCTCCAGCTTGAGGAGCTGTAAGTGCGATGTGATGACGTCACTCATATCACGCCTGCAGCTCCCGCGACAAGAGACTGCAGACTGCACAGCTGGGGAGCGAGAAGAGGTGAGTATCAGTGTTTTTTTGTTAAACTTTTGCAGCTCAAGACCGACATTAAACTGTGGAGGCAGATAGAGGGGGGGGCAATATACTGGGAGGGCATATGAAGGGGACATTAAACTGGGTGGGGCATATGAAGAGGGACATTAAACTAGGTGCAGCAGATAGAGGAGGACATTAAACTTTGGGGGAGATAGAGGGGGCATTAAACTGTGGGCGCAGATGTAAGGGACATTAAACTAGGGGCAACTGGGGGAGGACATTAAACTGGTGGCAATTGGAGGAGGACATTAATGTCTTACTCTGGTTTCCACCGTGGTTTAATGTCCCCTTCCAGTGGCCCAGTTTAATGTCCTCCTCTAGTTGTCCTGATTTTAAACTGGGGCATCTGGAGGAGAAAATTAAACTATGGAGCAGCTGGAGGGGGACATTAAACTGTGGGTACACCAGGAGGGAGACTTTATACTGTGGGGTCAATTTGACAAGAACATTATAAATACATTATAATGCATATAATATTCTGGTGACTGGAGGAGCATTATACAGTGTGGGGAGCACAAAGAGAAATGAATGGGAATGGGCAGAGTCAATGTAGTGGATGGGTGGAGCTAAATTTGCCACATTACGCTACACTGAAAACAGACTATTAATCCTGCAGGGTTTCATCGCCCCTTACTGATCCTTGTTTACATTAGCATTGAAAAGGCAAAATGACATGTGACCAATGTAGCCAATTGTCAAAAGACAGAATCACCTTTAAAATATTGTATTTATTAGTAATCAAATATAAAAAAACATCAAAATTATAAATATAAATATCAAAAATACTGGCTAAATATAGGAGGACCAACACACCACAAAGTACGGTGAGTGGCGGGCAACAATAAACAGTAAAATATAAACACGTTCCAGTCTTTGGTAGGCATATTCATTATGATTTCTGCAATATATTGTGTTCAAAGTCTTTCATTTGTTAATCTTTGTGTCATGCCTTATTTGTGATGTCTTTTCAGCCTTGCACTCACTTCATTATTTAGCTACCATGCTTTCACTTGTGTATATGGCTACATGTGTGTATTCCCTTATGCACCTACACTGAGTTCTATCTTTACTAAGGGGTATTGCTACTATATTATTTGTGCATATACTTTTCAGCTAGCTGACACATTATTATAATATCATTGTTTTATACACTTTGTTGCACTTTTGCATGTTTATATTTTACTGTTTATTGTTGCCTGCCACTCACCGGATTTTGTGGTGTGTTGGTTCTCCTATATTTAGCCAATATTTTTGATATTTATATGAACTACAATTTTGATGTTTTTTATATTAAAGAACATATATATGTATAATCACTAGAGATGAGCGAGTAGTATTCGAAACGGCAGTTTCGAATAGCACGCACACATAGCAATGAATGGAGCCGGTCGGTGTCCAGCCGCTTAACCCCCTGCGTGGCGGCTGCATCCATTCATTCCTATGGGTGCGTGCTATTTGAAACTGCCGTTTCGAATACTACTCGCTCATCTCTAATAATTACCCATATCCCTGGGGAAGTCATGTGACTCTCTGATAATTCAGTGACATTCCATTTCACCACTTCCGAAATGGAATGTCACCAGTACTCCCCTCCCCCCCAAACCCCATCAATAATGACGTGTCTTTCTGTGTCCGGGATGGCTGCTCCTCTCCTCCTCTCTTGAAGCGCTTGCACAGTCTGGAGGCGACTGCAAGACATGCGCAGTAGAGATGGCAGTCCATCTCTACTGCGCAGGCCTCATAGAAACACCCAGAAATCACTCAAAACACAGCTAAAAGTATATGAGTGTACTTTGTAAATGTAAATGATTGGGTACATTAGATGAGAACTGATGCACCCAGAATAAGCTGTAGAGGAACCAGGGACTAGAGCCTAGATAGATGTAGACACACAAACTAGATCCAGGTGAGCTGATACATCTGGTGCGGAGCTTTAACTGATAAAATTCTTGGACTACACTTTCATGTATCATTTACTAGTGTTAAAAATGTGAGGTTCTTGGCACACAATTTGGTAAATTGTGTGAGCCCATCTGCCACGTCACGGCGACCTCATTCAGATGGGTCCCTACACTAAGACTTTACTTGTACTAACTGTAATGTAGCAGAGAGTCTTTAGAAAGGTTATCTCCTGACCTATATGTAAAGTGTTAGTGTAGGGACCCATCCTAATAAGGCCACTAAGTGGTCGATGGGATAAAACATGTCATGCAAAATTTGCTACTGCTAAAACATCGTAATATACTATAGTATATAGGTAATAGTAATGTATTACAGCATATCTTCTATCTATCTATATTACAAATATATATATTAAATACACACAGTAAACCTTACACCTCTTGTATATAGAAATACTTATTAGGTAATTTGCACAACCCAAAACCAGATCTAAATATACCCACATACACAGTATGTAATTGTAGAAATATATACATACAATACCCACCTTTTATATACAGTAAACAGAAACAAATTGAAAGGAGAAATCCTTAGTAAGTTTATACATAAACGCATATATATATGTGTATGTGTATATATATATATATATATATATATATATATATATATATATATACACATATACACACACACACAACCATACATACAATCTTTATATAAAGATTATATTAAGGAATAAGGGGGTTATAGCTTTCCCCTCTACCACCATCTTCTCCATCCCTCTGTACATCTTACATCTCTCCTAGTTCTCCATGTCTCTTGCTTCTCTCCTCTACCCCTCCTTAATTCTGTACTCTCTCTCCTCCACACCTCTCATCTCACTCACTCTGTGCCTCTCTCTTCTCTATTCTACCCCTCAGTGCCTGGATCCTCTATCCTTTATCTTCTACCCTCTTTGCCTCATGACTCTTCTTTCCTCTAGATTCCCAAACCTATTGGCAATCTCCCTCCATGCCCCTTTCCTCTTCCATTCCTTGACTCATCTTCTCTACTTCACTACACTGCTCTCCTCTTTCTGTTACCCCTCCTCATTTCTGTCCCCTCTCCTCCATGCTTCTCTTTACTGTCTTGTGTGCCACCCACTTTTGTCCTCTCTATTCTACTTCATTGCGTTTCTCTGTTCTACTCTACACCTCTCTCATGTACCCCACCATGGCTCATGCCTCTCTTGTCTACCCTACTTGCTTCTGTCCTTTCTCCTCTACTCATCTCTGTCTCTCACTTCTCTCCTTTCTTACTCCACTGTGGCTCATGCCTCTGTCCTCTATTACAATACGCTATAGTCCTCTTTCTCTTCTACCCCTCTGCACCTATTGCATTTCCCCCATTGTGCCTATCATTAGTCTCCTTTCTGGTCTACTCCTCCACATCTCTCTCACTGGAGTCCTCCACTGCAGTTCATTCCTCCCTTCTCTACCCCTAGTTTAGATAGTTATTACACTATTATGTAAGTGGACAATACTTATAAATATACATATTTATATACACATATATACAATACAGACACCTGACACATATTGTACATATAGTACAAACACACGTACATACACATTTTAGATAGAATCCTCTCGCTTCTACCCCTACTCGCTTCTGACACCCCCTCTATACCTCTCAACTCTTCACTTCACGCCTCTCTCCTCTGCACCTTGTGATTCTCTCCTGCACCGGGTCTATACCTCTTGCCTCTCTCTGAGCCTTTCACCTCTTTCCTCTGTCTTTTGCCCTTCTGCAACTCTCTACATTGTCCTCTGTCCCAGTGGGCCTCACACCTCACTTCTTTATCCCCCTTGCTTCTGTGCTCTCTCCTCTACCCCTTCGCACCTCTAACCTCTCCTTTTCTCTGCTTCTCTCTTCTACCATACATACAATCTTGATACAAATAACTATAGATATTATGTTATTAAGAAATTAGTAGGTTATGGCTTTCTATGCTATCACCATATTCTCCATTCTTCTGTACCTCTCGCACCTCTCCTCTAATTCTCCATGTCTCTTGCCTCTCTCCTCTACCTCTCCTCACGTCTGTACGCTCTTTCCTCCTCACTTCTCAACTCACTCACTCTGTGCCTCTCTCTTCTCTATTCTTCTGTCCTTTATCTTTTCCCCTCCTTGCCTCTTGACTCACACACTGTTTTCCTCTCTGTTCTACTCCTTTACACCTCTCCTGTCTGTACCTCTCACATATACCACTCCACCTCACGTCTGTCCTTTCTACTTTACCTCTCCATGCCTCACACCTCTCGTCTTCTCTGCCTTACTCCGTGCCTCTAACCTTTACTCCTACTCACTTCTGTCCTCTCTCGTCTAACCCTCCTCACCTCTCTCAATTCTCTTCTGCCCCACCATGGCTCATGCCTCTCTGGTCTACCCTACTTGCTTCTGTCCTTTCTCCTCTACTCCTCTGTGCCTCTCACGTCTCTCCTTTCTTACTCCACTGTAGCTCATGCCTCTGTCCTCTATCACAATTCGCTATTGTCCTCTTTCTCTTCTACCCCTCTGCACCTATTGCATATCCTCCATTGTGCCTATCATTAGTCTCCTTTCTCATCTACTCCTCCACATCTCTCTCACTGGAGTCCTCCACTGCAGTTCATTCCTGCCTCCTCTACCCCGAATTTAGATAGTTATTACACAATTATGTAAGTGGACAATACTTAAATATACATATTTATGTATACATATATTCAATACAGACATGACACATATTGTACATATAGAACAAACACATGTACATACACTTTTTACACTGCTCTTCTCTTTCTGGTACCTCTCCTCATTTCTGTCCTCTCGTCTCCATGCCTCTCTTTACTGTCCTGTTTCACACACTTTTGTCCTCTCTATTCTACTCCTTTGCGCCTCTTAGCTCTACCATCTACGCCTCTCTCATGTACACTTTTGTTCCTCTTGCTTCTCTCCTCTACACCTTGTGGCTCTCTCCTCCAGCCTTCACTGCCTAGTGCTTCTATCCTCTACCCCACCATACCCCACACCCCTCTATTCTATCCCTCCATGCCTTGTGACTCCCTACTCTAGCTCTCTACATGTTGCACTTTTCTCCTTTATCCCTCCACATCTTGTGACTCTCTCCTGCACCCCTCTATACCTCTTGCCACTCTTTTCTTCAAGCCTCACAATTCTCTCCTCTACCCCTCTTCCGTCTGTGCTCTTCTCTAATCCTCTCTCTCTTTTCCCACTCCACTCACCTCTTTCATTTACCTCTCTCTTGTACCCTTCTATACCTCTCTCCTTTCCCACTTCACTCACCTCTTTAATCCACCTTTCTACACTTAGAGCTGCTGTCATCTACCTCTTAATGCCTCTTTCCTTTACTTTTCATGCTTCTCTCACCCCTTCACCCCTGTGCTTTTAGCTTCTCTCCTCTACCCCTTCTCACCTCTTTCCTCTATTCCTACTCACGTCAATGCATTTCTCCTCTACCACTCATCTCTTCCCTTTCTACTCTACCCCTCTGCACCTCTCTCCACTTTCCTTTATTCCACTGTGGCTCATGTCTCTATTTTCTATGACTATTCACTACTTTCCTCTGTCTCTTCCACCCCCTGCACCTATTGCATCTCCCCCATTGTGCCTATTGGCTAGTCTCCTTTCTCGTCTACTCCTCCATACCTCTCTCACCGGAGTGTTCCACCACAGCTCCAAATTTAGTTATTACACTTTTATATAAGTATACAATATATATTTATATATACACAGATATATATATATATACACACACACACACACACACACATATATTTATATATACATAGATATATACACACACGCACATATATACAATACAGACACCTGACACATATTGTACATACAGTACAAATAACATATAGATACACTTTTTACATAGATATCTCTCGCCTCTACCCCTACTTGCTTCTGACACCTCTTCTACACCTCTGTGCCTCTCAATTCTCCTCTCCACACCTCTCTCCTCCATGTCTTTTGCCTCTCTCCTCTACCACTCCACATCGTATGACTCTCTCCTCCAGCCTTCAGTGCCTAGTGCCTCTATCCACTGCCCCACCATGACACTCACCCCTCTATTCTACCCCTCCATGCCTTGTGCCACTCTATTCTATCCCTCTACACCTTGCACTTCTCTCCTTTATCCCTCCACGCCTTGTGACTCTCTCCTGCACTCCTCTATACGTCTCTGCGGGGCTCCCACCTCTTTTCTCTGTCTTTTACCCCTCTGCGACTCTCTACACTGTCCTCTGTCCCAGTGCGCCTCACACCTTTCTTTTCCCCCCTTGCTTCTGTGCTTTCTCCTCTACCCCTGCACACTTCTAACTTTACTCTTTCTATCCCTTTCTCCTTTTTCTTTTCCCCTCATTGCCTCTTGACTCTCTTCTTTCCTCTAGACTTCCGAACCTATTGGCAATCTTCTCTACTCCACCACACCTCGATCCACTTTCTGATACCCCTCCTCATTTCTGTCCTCTCTCTTTCATGCCTCTCTTTACTCTCTTGGAGGCCACACACTTTTGTCCTCTCTATTCTACTCCTTTGCACTTGTACACCTCTGTGCCTCTTGTCTCTCTCCTCTACCCCTCCACACCTCGTGGCTCATGCCTCTCTCCTCTATCACTATTTTCTACTGTCCTCTTTCTCTTCTACAACTCTTGCATCCCTCCCACTGTGTCTATCACAAGTCTCCTTTATGGTCTACTCCTCCACCTCACTATCTGGAGTGGTCCACTGCAGTCATTTCTCCCTCCTCTACCCCAGTTTAGATAGTTATTACATTATCTAATAGTTATTACAATATTGCTACTTGATTCTATTCTTTGCGCCAGACTAACCAACCTATTAGCAATCTCGCTCCATGAGACCACTCTTTGACTCATTTTCTCTAGTCCACCACACCTCTCCCCTCTTTCTGCTACCCCTCCTCATTTCTGTCCTCTCTTCCATGCCTATCTTTACTGTCTTGGACGCACTTTTGCCTCTATTCTACTCGTTTGTGCCTCCACATCTTTTGCCTCTCTCCTCTATCCCTCTACAGTTTGTGGCTCTCTCCTCTAGCCTTTAGTCCCTAGAGCCTCTATCCTTTACCCCACAATTCCCCACACCCCTTTACTCTACCCCTCCATGCTTTGTGCTTCTCTACTCTAGATTTCTACATCTTGCACCTGTCTCCTTTATCCCTCCATGCCTTGTGACTCTCTCCTCTATCTACCCCTCTATAGCACCCTTGCCTCTCTCCAAGCCTCACAACTCTTTCCTCACAACTCTCTACACTGTCCTCTGTCCCAGTGCGCCTCACGCCTCTCTCCTCTATCCCCCTTGCTTCTGTGCTCTCTTCTCTAACTCTCCACACCTCTATCCTCACCCTTTCAGTGCTTCTCTCCTCTCTATTCTACCCTTCAGGGTCTTTATCCCCTCTCCTTTTTCTTCTCCCTTCTTGCTTATTATCCTTGCCACTTGACTCATCTTCTCCACTCTATTTGCTACCACTCCTCATTTCTGTACTCTCTCCTACATGCCTCTCTTTGCTCTCCTATATGCAATACTCCTTTGCGTCTCTCAGCATTCTTGTCTGCACTTCTCCCATTTACACTTCAACACCTCTCTCCTTTACCCCTCCACACCTTGTGGCTCTCTCCAAGCCATCAGCCCCTAGTGTCTCTATCCTCTACCCCACCATACCCCACATCCCTCCATGCCTTGTGCCTCTCTGATCTAGCCCTCTATACCTTGCACCTCTCTCCTTTATCCCCTCCACACCTTGTGACTCCCTCCTGCACCCCTCTATACCTCTCTCTGAGCCTCCCACCTCTCCAGTGAACCTTATACGTCTCTCATCTACCCCTCTGCACATCTCTCTTTTCCCATCCTACTCGCCTCTTTCATCTACCTTTCCACACCTTGTGCTGCTCTCATCTACCCCTCCATGCCTCTTTCCTCTACCCATTTGTGCCTCTTGCTTCTCTGTGTTACCCTTTCCAACCCTGCGTAATGCATATGAACTACTGGGCAGCATTGCCTCCTCTGTAACAGTGAGATACTGTGCCATCAACATGTAAGACTTGACTTTATAGATTGCTACATCTATATATACAGCAAACACTTTAGGGAGTGTTCACATTTGCGCCCGTGTCCGCCCTGTGTCATTCTGCTGGGTTTCCATCCTCAGCCTCGGTGAAACTGGACAGGGAACCCATTTATTTGAATGGATTTTTGAAGGTAACAATCAGTATCCACCTGTGGCCTCTCTGCGGGAAAAACGTTTTGTTTTTGTTTTTTTTTTGGCTGGACACAAAGTTGGACATGCAGTACTTTGTGTCTGGCCAAAAAAAAAGGTTTCCCAGGGAGAGTCTGAAGGCAGACACAGGTGGTTACCTTTAAAAACCCCATTCATTTGAATGGATTTTAAAGCTGACCATCAGGAAGCCGTCCCCTGTCCAGTTTCGCCGGGGCTGAGGACGGAATCCCAGCGGAATGACAAAGGGTGGACACGGGCCAAAAGTGTGAACACCCCCTTACACACATATCTACTTCTAGGAAGACTTGATACATAAGAGATACTTCTTACAGATATGTCTAAATACATATGCTCAAAAAGATACACATGGCTATACATATGTGCATATATAATATACTCACCTTACACTTACTGTTTAGAGACATACTTGCTAAAAAAAGAGGACACCACTCACACAGACATTACATACATGTTACCTGGATACCTGACACATTCATTGTGCTTCATCCTGTGTAGATACAAGGATAAAGCCATGTATGTTAGTTCCCATGCATGTGACTATATGACTCACGGGTGAATTATATATATATATATATATATATATATATATATATGGATATATGGATATATATATATATATATATATATATATATAATATATATTTAGCCCATAAACCACTATAGTATAAATAAATATTGCACAGTGTGTACTTATTGCCTGCAGGCTGCACTCTCCTGCACAGTGAAAATAATCCTACTGTCTGTATACGGACTACAAGAGGATGACAGCCATGATTTTCATCAACCATTTGTCGGCCATTTCTTATGATCTTCAGGGTTAGATCGCAGTCACTTACCAGACAGGTTGCCAGAAGGTCATCACCACAGCAGAGCTGAGCGCCCGGACGGCCATCTTCTCTCCTCACTGACCAGTAACTGACGCCAACCAACTGATTTTTCAAATCTATATGCAGCAATCCCATTGGTTGCTGCTTGTTCTAGTTACCATGGTGACAGATGCAGAGTATTTAACCCCTTAAGTGCCAATACTTTTTCAGCATTACGGCCTTCTTTATTTCTCTATAGATATTGCTGTATGAGGGTTTGTTCATTTTAGGATAAAATACATATTACTATCTCATCAGTTTTTAGTAACTCTTTTTAAGGAGGAGAGGAATGTGAGATAACAATTCTGCTCTTGAGTTTGCATGTTAAAAGGGTTGTCCAGGCAAAAATGTCCCCTCCAGCTGCTGCATGGTGTAATTTCCCCTTCCAGCTGCCCCAGTTTAAACTGGGGGCAACTAGAGGGAGACAATAATAAGGGGACAACTAGAGGGGGACATTAATCCCTCCTTCCCAACCTATGTTATCAGATGCAGGCCAGGCACCAAGGAAACAATGAGCAAACAATGGGAGGAATAATCTAATATTACAGGCAATAAATGAAGCAGTGAAGCAATGTATTTTGGAAAAGTCTTGAATTTACATAGCCTAGCAGTATAGATAGGATCCTTGAGATGGGAATACCCCTTTAATCTTAGGGTATGTTCACACATCAGTATGCCATCCATCCGTTTGAATTCTGTTTGAGACTAAAAACGGACTGATGCACATACTGATTGTATACTGACACCTTTTTATGCTGATAGCAAACGTTCTCCGGCCCCTAGAGGACAGATAATGGGATTAAAAGTAGCAATTGTAAACAGAGTAGAGATAAGGAGATATAATAAATGTCCTTATCTCTACTCTGTTTACAATTGCTACTTTTAATCCCCTGACGCTAGGTTCACACCTGCGTTCAGCCTTCCGTTCTGTGCTTTCCATCTTCTACATGCAAGAAGACGGAAACCACAGACTGGGTCCAGCAGTGAGCGTTTTATGCTCTCCGCTGCAAAACCGTTTTTTTAAATCCGGACACAGAGTACTGCATGTCTGACTCTGTGTCCGGATTAAAAAACCCGGTTTTGCGGCGGAGAGCGTAAAACGCTCACCGCCGCTCACGGCCGGACAGCTTTCTCACCCATTCAAATGAATGGGTATGAAAGAGTCCTGCAGGTTTCCGTCTCCTGCCTTTGTTTTGTGCAGGAAACAGAAACCTGCAGAACGGAGACCGGTCGCAGATGTGAACAAGCCCTTATCTGTCCTCTAGGGTACGGAGAGCGTTTGCTATCAGCATAAAAAGGTGTCAGTATGCAATAAGTATATACATCAGTCCGTTTTGAAGAGTTTTTTTGCATGCTGATTTTGAGGCAAATTATTTCAATGGCAATCAGTAGCAATTTTTTTCCTCTGGCTGATTTTTTTTTTTCTGACAAAAAGTGTGTCATGACCAATCTCCAGTCAGAATCCGCCTTGAAAAGCCCATTGAAATCAATGGGAAGCAACACTGTGGGGTCAATTTGAGAAGAACATTATAATGTGGGGAAATATAATATTAGGGTGGCTGTAGGAACATTTTACTGTTTGGGAAGGACAAAAAGAAATGAATGGGAATGGGCAGAGTCAATTGAGAATTTAGTGAGGCAAATGCCATGCACACCACACATTTTGTCCCTCTTTCTGTTGGTAGTGCCCCGGTCTCACCAGCGAAAGGTGCTAGAACTAGCTCATCAGCATCTGCTTGGGGGACATCTTGGGGTGGAAAAAATCAGGGAGCGAGTGTTACAACGTTTTTTCTGGCCTGGAGTAGTGCAGGCCATAAAAGCTTTTTGTGAGTCCTGTCCTGTTTGCCAAAAGTCAGCACCCATGCCCCATTATAGAAGTCCATTAATCCCACTGCCAATAATTGAGGTTGCATTTTAGAGGTTGGCCATGGATATAGTGGGCCCGCTGCCAAAGTCCTCCCGGGGACACCAATATATTGTGGTAATTTTAGATGATGCCACCCAAACGTTCTGCTTCTGGTCCTATGTTGTGTATAGTATGGTTGCTGATCCATGTGGGGGCCAGATGTTGGACCCCCTGCCATTCAGATATTTTTGGCCTCTTCTAAGAACAGGTCAAAAAATCTGGTATCCTGGACAATCCCTTTAAATCCAGTTTTAAGGGACAAATATAGAAGTAATACATTTTAAAACACATATTAAACCTTTTTTGCTACTTTGTGACATGGTCATTTGTTTTGCCAAAATTCCCTGATAATAAATGACACAAATGCCTTAGTATTTTAGATATGTAATACTAGTGATCTCCGTAAGCGCCCTCTCCATTCATAAAGCCGTATTATGTTATTATTTACATATTGCATAAGGTTTTTTTTTGCTGAATCCCAGCCAATATTTCCAATTCAATTAAAATAATCAACTTGAAAAACCAGAAACTACTGTACAAATATATATATCATTTATTACATGTATCATTGCATAAAATTATTCTTTGTTTTGCAACAATGTCTTCTTTTATTATGCAGTAGCTATGTTATCAGAATGTGCAGGTAAAACAGTCATTCCCGGGCAGGGACAGGGTGGAAATATGACATTCTTTACTGTGTTTTCATGTTGTCTTCCTGAAAGAACTCGTAGCATCACATATACATGGCAGCTGAAGCCTCCATGCGCCCATGAATCATCCATAACGTGCCTGTAAACAGAAAAGAATGTAGCTAGCTTGTACTCTGTAGTGTACAAGGACACGCATGGACAGGCTGTCACAGCCACCTATACACTGCACATGTGCATACAGATCTTACAGTAGTGAAGACCTCAACAACTTTTAACATTTATAATATACATACATATAACATATGTTATAACATACAACGACTTCGTCTGCGTGTTGTTGGTGTCAATGATCTGCCTATATTCAACAAATTGCTGCTGTCGATGGTTTGCCTGCTCCGGCGTTTCAGCAGCTGTCAAGCTGGCCTGCCGCTGAACTCTTTCCTAGCGCTGTGCCTGTGATTGTTCCGCCATGTCAGCAGCTCACTGGGAAGCCATATAATGTGCGTTTTGTTGGCATTGATGATCGAACTGGACAGGAGATGGAAACCTGCAGGCATTTCTCAAACCCATTCAAATGAATGGGTTTGGAAAGTGTCCAGCCATGATTGCCAGTGAGCGTTTAGTGCTCTCCGTGGCGAAACCGGTTTTTTTTTAACCGGACACAAAATCAGACATGCAGGACTTTTTGCTCAGTTAAAAAAAAAAGAACGGTTTCGCCGCGGAGACCAGAAGACGCTCACCAGCGCTCATGGCCGGACACGATCTGTCGGCAGAAGACGGAAACCTGAAAACGCAAATCAGTCGCTGGCGTGAACCCAGCGTCATGTGAAGTATCTGTCCACTGCAGAGTCAGGAAGTAAGACAGAGCTTCAGAACTTACATGTCCTGACTACGAAGAGGAGGAGAGTTTGTTAAAACATCAGTTATAGGAAGGTGAACCCATCAAAGGGACTCAGCAATACCACACTTTCATTCCATGGAGTGAAACAGAAATAAAAACAAGGATTTTTTCATTCAGCAATGACGGTGAAGTCCATGAAGTCCATGAAGTGGTAGAAGGCGGCACAAGATTGGTAATGGATGACATAACTAGTTCTATGACCTGTGAATATGAACGGCGCTCATGGCTGGCTACTATACTCTCCAAAGGTTGGGAAAATGAAGACGTAGAATTGACTTTTTTGCATCCTTCTGGTCCAGCACTATCCTTTGTGTATCCAAGAAAACCAGACATTTTAAAACTTAATAAAAATCAGATATTAAAGGGATTCAATCATTAAAATAACATTTTTTTCTCCCTAACATGACATTTTTTCTCCCTTCTTCCAGTACTGGCTTCAAACTTCTGGGCATGCGCAGTTGGCTCTGCTGTCAGGCCTCGGGCAGAGCCGACTGTGCATGTCCGCGGCAATTTTCCTGTGGCTGCTTACACAGAAAACTGGGGTAAGTGGCCACAAGAAAATGGCCGCCGGCATGCGCAGTCGGCTCTGCCCGAAGCCCGACAGCGGAGCCAACTGCACATGCCCAGAAGTTTGAAACCAGCTCCGGAAGAAGACGCAGGGAGAGGCTGTTCCAGGCAAAGATGGAGGCGGTGCTGGAGAGTTCTCACGCTGCATTGGGGACGCCCCCAGTGGTGTTTGAGTGCTGAGGACCGCCCCCAGTGCTGCGGGAGAACTCATTTGCATACAGAAGAAAACTGGGATTTCTACTGAACGGCGGCACGGAGAAGACATCTAAAGGTAGGAGAAGGATAGCCTTTCTTAAGGCTATTCCTACGTGTGAGGGAGAAAAAAATGCCATTTTAATGATTGAATCCCTTTAACTCAGGTGGAGCCAAACACCATAACAGGTTGGACATACTCTGTGACACATTGCTAGTAAGCGCTTATAGACAAGATTACATTTCACTCACTAGTAGGGGCAAATTGATGATAAAAGGCCAGTAGTTTAAATACGTCCCATTAATTGTTTGATTAGTTCATATTTTATAGAATGAGGATGTAACTCCTGTACTAATAGTATTATTTACTATTCTTCTTAATAAATGACATGTTTAGTGATAAAATAAAAAAAATTGTTACATGTAGAAATAGGTGTTACAAATATTGGTTCTTTTCATCTTGTTAACATATAATTAGGATGAAACTGTATTTAGAAAATCCCACTTGAGGATATGAGCAGCTTTTTTCTTTTGGTTTGTTCAAAGCATTCAGGTTGAAAATGCTGAACAAGTCGTGTTCTGATGATAAGATGTATTTGTTCTGGCACTTACAGTATTTGTTTTTTATGTTTCTTTATTGTGCATATAAATGTTGAATTCAGCAAGTTGTAATATGAAAAGGAAGAAGCCACACAATCAGATGATTCAAGGCTTAAATAAAAAAATAAAAAAATTGATCCCAATTTGGTCCCAAGTTGAAACCCTATACAAATATAACCAAGATCACAAGTAACACGCATGCATTTTTTCACGATTTTAAAACATACATTTTTTTCACAATTGCGCATCGAAATTTTGAATTTGATTTCTCCAAAACAAAATATAAAGAAACATAGTCTTATGACATTTCAGATGAAAGCTGGTACCGTTATGAGAAAAATGATGCCTCTCCCACCTCTTTATCTTAATTCTAGCCCGAGATATGGTAAAAAATGTAAAGCCATACCAAGCCAAAATTTGCACTTTTTCAAAAATTTAGAAGTCTGTAAAAAATTAATGGATGAAGAAAAAAAATCTAAACTTTTTATTTGTAATTAACTTAGGTTGTACTTCATAAAAATAAAATATAAAAAAAATCTAAAGATGTCAGGTAAAAAAAATATTCATATTTGGATCACTTGATATGGAATGATCCATTGGGTATATTTGAGGCTAGCGGGCTTAAGAGGAGTCTATCACTGCCCTCAGCTACTTTAAACTATAGTCCTATAGATGCTGGTAGCAGAATAAAAACCATACCTTTCTTATGTTTCAGAGCTCCAGGGATGCGGAGAAAAAGCCCTTTTATTCTTTAGTCAAATGAGGATCTTGGAGCACTGGGGGAGTTTTTTCTATTACTGAGCACTGCTGTATCATCACTAAACACGCCCATCCTGCATTCTGCTCCTCCCCCTGAGTAGTGGGGACCAAGAATGATAGAGCCATCTTAACGTGATCGTATCACTCACACACTATTTTTTTTTTCTAGGTACCACGTCAGAATAGCCTTAAGAAAGGCTATTCTTCTCCTACCTTTCGTCGTCTTCTCTATGCCGCTGTTCGCCTGCAATCTCGGTTCTTGTCGGTATTCAAATTAGCTCTCTTGCAGCACAGGGGGCGGGTGGGTCCCAGCACTCAAACAGCACTGGGGGCGTCTACAATGCTGCGAGAGAACTCTTTCCAGCGATGTCTCCATCTTCGTCAGGAGTGTCCTTTTCAGCCTCTTCTTCCGGCGGTGGCTTGTAACTTCTAGGCCTCGGCAGAGCAGACTGCGCATGCCCACAGGCCACGAGAAAATGGCCACTTGCACAATATTGTAAGCGGCGATTTTCTCGTGGCCTGTGGGCATGCGCAGTCTGCTCTGCCCAAGGCCCGAGGCCTAGAAGCCACCGCTGGAAGAAGAGGCTGAAGAGGGCGCTCCTGACGAAGATGGAGGCGGTGCTGGAAAGAGTTCTCTCACAGCATTGGGGATGCCCCCAGTGCTGTTTGAGCATTGGGGCCCACTCCCAGTGCAGCGAGAGAGCTAATTTGCATACCGACAAGAACCAGGCTTGTAGGCGAACGGCGGCACGTAGAAGACGACGAAAGGTAGGAGACTAATAGCCTTTTTTAAGGCTATTCCGATGTGGTATCTAGAAAAAATAGTGTGTGAATGATAGGATCCCTTTAAATTAGGAAGTGTGCAGTTTACCAGGGGAGTAAGAGAGAGATTAGCCCTCTTTATATTGGCTGTGAAGTGTACATAAGATATGGTACCAGCAAAGCAAGAGACCTTTTACAATAGAATAACATGCATGCATGACCAATACTTCTCCTCTTCTTAGATGCCCACCAGGAAGTGTGAGTTGTAGACAACCCCTAAGTCCCAAAAGTGGAAGAGACTCCAGGATGTGCGCACTATATCACCTGCTTCTACTTCAGGATGTGGGCAGGCAGATTCTTTGAAGATAATGGAATCACTAGCATGAGTGTGAATGGCCATAATAACAAGGTGTTTCTGCAAAGTGTCTGAGATAAATACGCGTCAGTTCCTTAGCTTCTGTCTGGCCTTTCAAGACTGAGATTTCCATTTTTTTATCTCATTTTCCTTTTTAAGTCTGATTTCACATCTTGTTTTGTGAAGATATATGTCAGGAAGACTCTAGACGTACAGTATACTACCAACAGAAGACTGCAAAATATTACACTCTATTCAGCTATGTGGCCTCTTCCCCCTCCAACCACAACAGATATTGGAGGATCGTAATGACACTCCTAACACGCCATACTGTTGTAGGCTCAGCTCTAGTCAGCCAAGGAGAAACTTGGAGTCTGCAAGAGAATAATCTGGAACATAAGTGTCACTTTTGGGGCAGCCATTTTTTTTTATGTTTATGGAAGCCAATGACCTCCACAGCCAAGCATCGGCCTCTCAAATACCCATTAGCTGGACGGGGCTCATAATATCCATGAGCTCACTGCTGTTGACAACCTAAATGCAATCCAAGTGAAGTTAAAGGTGTCCTGAATGACCTTACCCTGACCCATAGCTCCTCCAAGTGCATTATACAATTGAAGGCCATTGTGGTTTTCCATAATCTAGGAATTATCTGGTGTATGGCCATAATAAAATGTCATAAAAGACTCTTTTATTTTAGTCTGGAGATGGGGCCAAGGAACCTGGATAGGGAAAGACCACAAAATATGCAATATGGAACCCTCCTCATCCCTCCCCAAATTACCAACATAGTGGAGAAACTTGTGGAAATATACTGTGCAGTTTGGTAGGCGTGTGGTACTATTGGGAGAGGATTTTGTAGTTTAGTTCTTGGAACCAACAAGAAATAGGCATTTTATGAGTCATAGTATACAATTTCAACCATGGTTCTGTGGTGAAAGTGTGAACCAATTCCCGTTCCCATGATGCTACAAAGCGAGGTGTCTGGTACCCCCATCTTCTGGCTCAGCAACAGACCATATAATGGATATAATTTGTGTCGGAGTGGTATATAAGAAACAGGGCTCTTTAAAGGTGGTGAGCCAGGCAGTAGGATTAGAGTGAATGACTGGAGGTAACCACTTTGCTGAAAGTATGCAAGTCATCTATTGGGTAGGATGGCCAGGAGTCCTGGTATTTCTGCGAAGGGGCATATGCCAAAGGAACTCATTACATCTCTGATTTTAGGTATTGAGGTGCCACAGTGACGAGACTGCCAATCAGACAGGGAAAAGCCTGGTTCACCCACTAATGGATTGAGTGGGCCCAGAGAGGTAACCAACCCCAAGCTCTAGCCAAATTTGCACCAGGTGGTCAAGAGTGTGTGGAGGAGATAGGATAGGGTGGGGGTGCCATCGGACATCCCTCAAGCCTGTGCAGAATCAACCTCCAACTCTATTTCGACCCAGAACTTGGAAGACTGATTATGGAAGACTTCTAGTATGTAGGAGAATATGGTCACCCTATGATATAATGTAAAGTCAGGAAGTCCCATCCTATAGAATCCTATGGCCATGTTTACCATATACATCAGGAGCTTTTGTCAGGAGTTTTCCTTTCTACACACTAAACACCTCCAAAAAACAAGATGTGAACTTAGCCTAACATTCAAGACTTGGCGAAAAGAACTAAACGCAAGCTGGTCATGAAACATTAACGACTTTATTTGTTAATATTGACAGCAGACAGAATTTTAGAAAGTGTCTTTAAAGATGTTAGCGCTTTTTTCCTTTTTTATAACTACTTGCAGTATTTCATGACCAGCATACCACCACTGCCAGACTCCACGAGGGTCCTTAGGGCAAACCCACCTAGATAAAATTATGAGCCTCAAAGCTTCAGTGGAAAACAACCCCATTTGGAGGTAACTTTAGAGGGTCATTATCTTAAGGCCCATTCACAGATAACCTATTAAATATATGGAAATGTCCTGATCGATAAGAACCCCAGTCTGACATAGGATACCATTCAGGACTGGATACAGCTTTAGAATAGAATAAAAAGAGGATGCAAAATAGCCATCTGCAAAGTAGTCTGTACAAAAGTGACATTGTGACTGCTGCATATTACCTCTTAGGTGGTAGAATCGCAGTCTACTATGTAGCACTTCAATGTCAGAACATCAATCTATTGTACTATATAACAAGTAGAGCTGCCTGTAGTCCATTCAGTACTTACTACTATATATATAGTAATGGTGGTCATGCAAACAGACACCCTGGACAACCAGACTCTACAGAATACAAGGAAGAGATTCTGAGATCTAAAATCTGTTTTTCATATTGATACGGTTTCTAATCTATTACCAAGGTGACTTTATTTCAGTGGGGCAAAGACAATGATACGTAGATTATTTTCAACAGACGTGTTCTGTCAACACAGAGGAAATATACCTTGGTCACATCAGGACATAAGATGAGAGCCATAATTATATTATCTATGTTGTAATAACACTGTGACTTGGTGTAATGAAACCATATGATACATCAGACTGGATGCTATGACACTGGTTTGTTCAGTTTACGTTGGCTTAGTTGTCCCGTCCTCGGAGGGTTCATGTTCCGATATACCCTCAGATATAGGTTGCAGTGGGGCACCAGTCTCCTCTGGCTCTTTGACTCTTTTTCCTTTGATGCTGAATTCTCTGATATGAGGTACCAGGGTCTTCCATGTTTTCCCTTAAAATAGAATAATGAAAAAATCATCATTAAGGCTGAGGTCCATCGTTCCGGAAATGCGGCTTTTTTGTTGCAGATTTTGCTATGTTTTTTTTGAGCCAAAGCAATATATAGGATGTTCTTACACTTCTACCTTCTATCCACTCCTGGCTTTGGCTCAAAAAACTGCAGCAAAATCTGCAGTGTATGGACCTTGAAAAAACTGCTAGCGTTTTTTCCACACGGCTTTTGCCAGCTCCACGTGGATTTTCCGCCTCCCATTGACTGTGTTGATTTTTGCAGGCGGAACCCGCCTGAAGGAAGCTTTTTTTTCAGCGCCGAAATCCTCGCCAAAAATCTCTGTCTGAATGGACCCTCATGGTGATAGTAGGGAAGTCCATATTATAAGACATTATGTAATCCAAAATGAAAATCATAAGGTTCATGGTAGAAATTGTGAGCCATATTCACAACTATACTATGACTTTAACTTATAAAGGAAACCATAATACTTTGCTGGATTCTTCATATGATGGGTCTAAATGGTGCTCAATGGACCCTACTGACTCACAAATTGGTCCACAAGGGAGAGCAGCACAGGAGAAATTCGGAGTATATTTGGTGCAAGCCTTCAGAAACACCCGATACACAGTCCCATCGCAACAACCTCCAATTGTTATAATGGGGTCCTTCTGGTTTCCATAATTTTAATACCATGAATATTCTTGCACACTATCTGTGCCAACAAAAGTGACAGAAATCTTGATGGCATGCCGAATGGAAGGGTAGAAAGCAAATTTTAAAGGTGTTGTCCATGAGTATACTTTTGATGACACATCCTTAAAATGGGTCATCAATGTCACAGCGGTTTGGGTGCATTTCCTGGTACATCCGCCGATGACTATATGCAAATACTGCAGTGAGTGAAAACTAGCACAGCTTTGTATGCTTTATAGCAGCTTGGGAAGTTGTTGCAAATTTAGCTCAAGTCAAGGGGACTGAGTTTGTAGTACCTTTCCAAGCCACTACACAGTGTAAGGAGCTGTGCTAGGAAAGATGATCGTCAATAGTATAATATTGGACAATCCCTTTAACATAGCCTACGACACATTAGGCCCCATACATACATCCATATTTTAGATCTATACTAGCTCCAAGATATATGGAGCTGTAATACAGCAGCCACAGAAAAACAAAACTGGCCATACAATCACAATAGCTGTTGGCTGAACTGTTGGCCAAAAACATACTATTTACTACTGTGGTTCCTCAAGTTACAAAATTATGTAAGTAAGTTACAACCAAAGTAAGTTAAAATCATTGTAAGTAGAGGCTATAACTCTATGGAAATCTAGTAATTGGTTTCAAACGCCCCAAAATCTCACTAAAAAATCTGCAAAAAATTAAGAAGGTGGAAAAATCATGAGATAACCCATGTAAATATAGCAAATCCAGAATAACCCGTGTAGATATAGTAAATCCAGAATAATCCGTGTAGATATAACAAATCCAGAATAACCCCTGTAGATATAGCAAATCCAGAATAACCCCTGTAGATATGGCAAATCCAGAAGTCAGAAGGAGCCACTGGAAGCTGGAAGGCTGAGGCCCCACGTTGTAGAAATGCAGCTTTTCTTGTTACAGATTTTGCTGAACTTCTTTGAGTCAAAGCCAAGTATGGCTACAAAAGGAATGGGAAATATATAGGAAGTTCTTATACATCTACCTTCTGCTCAATCCACTCCTGGCATTGGCTCAAAAAACCGCAGCAAAATCTGCAACAAAAAAGCTGTGTTTCTGCAATGTGGAATTGTAAGTTAATGGACTAATGTAGTTCCCAAGATGAGTTCAGTATAGAAAGTGGTTAGAGTAGTTGTTAAGGATTAGTAAAACACGGCATGAATTAAAAAAACAGTGCCACACCTATCCATGGGTTGATTGCGGTATTGCAGCTACGTCCAATTCACTTCAATGGAGCTGAGCTACAATACCCATACAACCCATGAGCAGGGTATGGCACTGTGTCAGGAGGAATGCAGCCATGTTGTGCTAATCCTCAACAACCCATTGCATTGTTAGAGTCTAATATAACTTGGCCTTAGGTGACATGCATGCGAACATGAAGGGACAGTGTGCTAGCTATGAAAAACACAGCTAAGACACTGACTGCGCACATGATGAAGTGCAGATAACAATGGCTTGGTAATAGAGAACATACACTTCCAGTGCTGCATTCCATTAGGTAGAACGTAATGTTAATGATCCAGACTCTAATTATTACATGGCACAGTATACAGGCTGTGACCGGACATCACACTCCTACCTCTGCCTATTCGGATTGAAGCATTGTTTAGATTATTTTTCGTGAGTCCAGAATTTCCCGGATCTTCATTGATTATCCCTAAGTTTGTGTTCCATCTGGTCCAGTTAACCTCATCGACCCTGCAAGTAACAAACAGGCCATGCTTAATGATCATATATAATAATGACACAGCAATATCTATTACAATGTAATATAAATGTATATAACATGAAATATACAGGATATGATATTCCAGAAAGTATGATAAGCTGCAATATCAGGGAAATGCTTAGAGACCATATACAATAATTATATTGTAATATCTAATTACTGTACAATGCAATGTATAGGGGCCCCTGCTTTTTTTTTTTTTAACATGGGCTGTTACCTGCAGGAGTTATCTATTTACTTAACAATCCCTGCTCCTGCCCATGACCGCCTTCACTTTCTCTTCAGCTCTCCAGGGGGCCTGTGGGTCCCATATCACATTGCTGATGCTGAACAGCGTCAGGATGTTGGTCACGTTTTGTTTATTTAAAGAAAATGCTTAGTTCCCAGATATTCCAGGAATATTGTTGCCGTGTTGTAAGTGTTTATGACACATCAACTATCCTCAGTGGCCAATGGAGGTTGGCAGAGGTGACATAAGTATAGCCAACACTGCTGTCATGGTCAGGTGACACATCATCTATATAGAAAACAGGTTAACCTCTTATGGGATCTATAATATGTCAAAAACATGAGTGTAAATGATGAGATGTTCTGAGACCTGAGGGTTAAATTACTGTATCAGAAGAATATTAAGATCAGTTCAGATATAACTGGTAATGCAGCCACCACCAACCTAGAATAAGGGATTACAGGTAGTCCTTGATTTACGACGTTGATCCATTCTTGCGCGGCGTTGTAAACTGAATTTCGACGTAAGTCGGAAACCTACCACACCGACGCCGCGTAGGAACGGATCTACGTGATTTAGTGTGCAGCGGCTCAGAAGACCTATGAGAAAAAGTAAGCTCACTTGTAACAGCAAGCTGCCAGCTCTCTTCCAATGAGCAAGGACGAGCGTGCTGCAGAACCCGCATTGATTTGCCGCAGGCTAGTCCTTGCTAGTCGGGAGTGCTGGCAGTTTTCTGTTACAAGGGAGCTCTCATCTCTAGTTGTAACCACGAAACGTCGTAACCCGAGACCGTCGTAACCTGAGGACTACCTGTACATGTTTGTATGCCCTCTATTGGTGATCTAGGGATTATACTATTACCTGAAGCAACATCTGTAATCCTCCTTTCCATCAGGTGTCAGTCCCACCAGGACAGATTTTCCAGAGCGGTATCTATTTGTGAAGTAGGTCACAAAACTTTTTTCTATGTCAATAATAGTAATTGCTCTCTGTAAAAGAAACCAGTTGTTTTTAAGGCCACGTATCATATGTTTGTTCGTACAACGCATTGGTTTGTATTGCAATTGATACATATATTCTTTTGACCCTTTATAGGGAACCAGTCTTGTACATTGGGGACACTCACCAACGCTTCCTTCCTTATAGTGTTTTAGTGTCCACAATATACCTATTGCAGTCCCTGGGGCGTCACTAGGACAAAAGATCTAGGACATAACCCCATGATCTTTTGCCTAGTGCCCCAAATGTTCCCCATCTTCATTATCAATTGTATCGTATCTGATGATATAGCTGAATAGTGCAGTAGGGCACGGGGGTCTTTCTGCCTCACTTCTCTTCCGCATACACTAAAGGCCACTTCATGCTTTTGCAGACCATTGAGGGGTCATTATACTGTGTAGGGCCCTTAGAGACATTATATTGTGTGGAGGACACTGAGGGGGTCATTAAACTAGTTGGGGCCACTGAGAGGGCATTATACTGTGTAGACGTCATTGAGGGGGCATTCTAAACTGTAGAGTGTACTGAGAGGCAAAATACTGTGGGGGGAAAAAGGGGGAGGTAAACTGAAAGGTGGGTATTGACGGAGTTAGAGCCTTGGCTTAAGACTAGGGCTGAGTGATCGTGTTCGGAAAAGATCGGATTCCGATCGGCGATCGAGAAAATTTCACGATCGCCATCGGAATTCCAAACACGATCTTTTTATGTGGGATCGAGATCGGTGATTTTTCCCACAATGCATTGCTTATCCTTCACACTGAGTATACGATGTATATTCAGTGTGAAGGCTTTGCTGCAGTTCCATAGGAATGAATGGAAGCAGCCGACACACAGCCTTAACCCCCTGCACGCCGGCTGCCTTCATTCGTTCGCATGGAAGGCTAAACTAAACATCTCTAGCAGCTACTTATCTCTAGAGATGGCTGCTCCAGTGCCCTCCTTCTTCTTGCCTCGTTGCCCCGCCTCCCAGGTTAGTGTTTAAAGTGCTAGGTAGGCGGGGCTTGTGTCTTAGTGTGGGCGGGTACAGGGCGGGGAGACGTGATGTCTCCCCTCCCAGTACCCGTCCACACTCTCCTAACCCGCCCACACTCTCCTAACCTGGCAGGGAGGGGGCAGCGAAGAGAGAAGAGCAGCGTGGAGCAGCAGCGGGACGAAGAATGAAGACACGGGGCACAGGACCAGCCATCTCTGGAGGTAAGTGGGCACCAGGGGGTAGGATTGCTTTTAAAATCCGATCTCCGATTAATAAAAAAATCCCATTGACTTGCATTGGGATCGGAATTGGGATCGAGATCGGGTTCCAGTGAAAAATGATCGGAAATCGGATTTTAAAATCGATCCTGAAAAGTCAAGATCGGCTCAACCCTACTTAAGACTAATAAATATTTTGCTGAATTGTGTTAAACCATGTCACCAAACACTTTTACTTTGGACAGTATTAGTATAGGGATGTTTGGGAAATTAAACCATTGGTCCATATGGATTTACTGGTTGTTTAGTGTCCCAAATCTGCATGACAGGTTCTTTTTTAATAAAGGATATAGTATTAAAGTATTCCTTAGGACTCATGCACACAACCATAGTTTTATCTGAAATTACGGATCAAAGTACAGATACATTGATTTCTATGGGCCCATACACACAGCCATAGTTTTTGCAGGCTGTGTGTTGAGGCCATATTGAAGAGAAAAATATGGAGCAGGTCCTATACATGTTGGTATTTGTGGCTTGGTCCATGCATTTCAATGTATGGGTTAGTGAAAACCACGGATGACCCGTACACTGCACACGGTCGAGTGCGTAAGGTCTTAGTCTCATGATGCAATCTTCCTATCTCAGACACAAGGTATACATATATCTTACAGAATTCAATTAATGCCTTTGTAATGAGGTATGAAACCAGAAACTTGAGCAGGATTAGGGATATACGCAAATAGGAAGAAATCTGTCTGTCAGGTCAAGTTGGGGCGATGGGTGGGGAAGCTAAAGAGAAGCCACACACTTCTCCCTCAGCATGTCAGTGTCTGTGTATATAAGTTGTATGTTACAATAGAGTATGTTACCGCCCACTTGACTAGTGCACCCTAATTTGCATCAACACTAAAAGGGCTTGTATCTTTGGAATGGCTGAATAGATCTGAATAAACAAAACACCAAATTGCTCATTTAGACAAATGTAGATCAATTACCTGTAACTTCCAGATGCTTTTGCTCTCCTGAGCGATCTTGTTCACCGTCTCCCCCATCAGCGCTATGAGCATGTTCAGCAGGAGGATATAGGTGAGTATGACATATGTAATGAGTAGAAAGATGAATACAGTCTTGTACTTGTAATTCTCGGTGAACTCCAGATCTCCCATTCCAATGGCAAACTTGAAGAGTTCTTGAGACGTGTAATATAAACTATTGTATGATGCCGAGTCAGCTTTACAGCAACGTTTGTAGGAACAAGTGCTGTTTTCGTTCCTGCCGTCTCCATCTTCAATAAGGGTTACCAAGGCTGTCAGACAATATGCAAAGAGGACATTACTCTAAAATAATGAAATATACGCAGAATGGCCACTTTATTAGAGACACCCATCTAGTGTATCATGAAAACCTTCCACCAAACACCATTACTCCATCTCCAGTCGGAACTATTCACACTTGACAGGTTCAATGATGCTGCTTGTGCCACATTCTGACCTTCTATCAGCATCAGGCAACAGAAATCGGAAATCATATGACAGAAGTTCTCTAAAGCGCTGCGGAATATGATGATGCTATATGAGTAGGCAAAATAAATCCTCTCCATATGGTGTAACTCTAACCCATTGGGGCTCAAAGCAAAATTTGTAATGAGGCCACTACTTATCATGAGTTACCTATAATCCTGGCATCTTTTTATTTTATAGATAGGCCTTTCAGCCCCCTTAGGCTCCAGGGCCTGGTAGCGATTGCTGCCTCTGCACCCCATATAGCTACACTCCTGCCTATAGCTATTTTGTTATGATGATTTGCTAGATTTATATCTATAGTCTGGTTATTATAATCCTGTTTAAGACTAATAATATAACAAATGTCTTTCAATATATTAGTGGAAATAAAATAGTAAAATATAGGACTCTGTACACATCTTTTCTGACTGTGTATTGAAGAGAATTCATTACTGCCATCTACTGGCTCCTTTGAAAACAATTCAACTGTGCAATCAGGTCTCATGACTTCAACATCCTCCTATATACTGTATATAATTTCTTGCATATTTATACTATTCCACTGCCAGAAAAGGATGTGTACAGAACTTTACAACAGGCACCTACTAAATTCTTAATTGCTCTCTATGTGTAATTTTTGAGGCACAATTATCCTAAAATGTAGACTTAGGGCTCGTTCAGATGGACCCCAGAGTATAATAATCGGATACCCGGGGGAATAAAAACATAAAAAAACTGTTTCTTACCTGCCCCCCAGCTCCTACGCTGTCGGCCTCTGCTGTCGTCCTTCTTCAATGACGATGTACGTCACATGACCCGGGACGGGGTTCATTTGACGTTAGAGACGTCAGAAAGGACGTCAGGAAGGGGGCCTGGCAGGATCGTGGAGAGGTAACAGTGTTTTTTTACGTTCCCTTACCTCTCCCGGTCCGCCAATCATTATACTCAGGGGTCCGAAAAGACCCCCGAGTATAATGATAGCAGCGGTAGCAGCCGTCACTGGGCCCCTAATGTCCCGGGCCCTGTGGCAGCTGCCTCTGCTGCTATGGCGGTAGTTACGCCACTGGTTTGAGGCTGAACATATAGACAAATATAATGTAATCAAGCACTTAGATTGAAAATAAGGAGAAGAAGAGCTTAATATGCGGTGAAGGATACAGAGCTCCTTAATAAGATATATTACAAAGCTTCTTATGTTCACCTGTACTATTCATTTATGAAACATTATTTATAACTGGAGGAACTGGAGTTACGCTTTATATAATAATCTGTGTAAATGAATCTCATATGGATTAGGAACATGCTATAATTCCATAAAATCTCTAGGATAATTTATGGAAAAGTAACATGGAGATTATATGGATGACTTCTTAGGAAACAAGAATCAATTGTGTTTCATACCTGTGGCAAAGCCAATGAGGAACAGAATGTAGACAAGCATGAAACGAAGCATATCCCGTAGAATCATCTGCAAAACGGAAAAAATTGTTTACATGTAAAGCTATGTCATCTGTTCATTCCCCATGACTATGTATTTTATTAGTAATAATTTCAAGTCACCATCATATATATTCTGCAGAACGTTGTAAATCATAAGGCACATGGGGAACGGGTGCAGGGTGAGATGCAAGAACGATCCTCAACGTTGTGTTGAATTAATGGATTTTGATAAAGTTCAACATACTTATACAGTTCAACAAACACTAGCAGTACTCTGGAATTCAGTAGTAGGTTCTCAGTCTTCAGCCGTCTGACCTGTGGAGTGGGAGTCTCCCTCTTCTTTTGCACAGAATGTATGAGGAGTATAATGGCAGCTGGGAACCTTTTGCTGTCCCCACCTCACCATCTCCTAAGATGTCTTTCTTCTGCTGCATAAGGACCCTGATCTCTGGATGTGAATCTGCCACCTCTATCTATGCTGCAAATTCTGGGACTCTTTAAAAACCGCACTCACTTTCCTGCAGCTCTTTTAGACTCTCACCTCTGCAATTGCAGTCACTAGTTCATTGTTATTAGGTCATAGAAGTGTAATGAGTGTTCATAATCTAAGAAAAAACAATGTAAAAAAGGAAGTGACAATCTGTATAGACTCAATTGTGTTGACATTTAGTGAATCTATATAGGTAAGTGTAACCTTATGGACAGAACGAACAAGAAGAGGACGGTGACCAACCTTCTCAATCATCACAGCATAAATTCCCATTTGCTGGAAGCCTCTTGTGAAGTACAGTACATTGACCCAGCTCATTGCTAAGCAGACGACCATAAACCCCACATATTCATGTCTCCCAAGAAAGTACAAGAAAGTGGACATCAAGACGAAAATTGACTGACAAAAGCTAGAAGAAAGGAAGGAAAAATAAATATTATCAGGGCCAGATTACAAAATGGTTAACTGACTGAGGACCTTGGGTCTTGGAGTTTCCACTTCCCAGATCTCTCAACCTCTTCCTAATATACCTAAGGCGCCAAGACACAAGTGTTAGAAAGGTTTCAGCATGTCTCCAGCAACATCAATTTCCATATGTCTTTGTTCCTCACTACAAATTTCTTAAAAGGAAAATGTTTGTTTTGGTACCGTGTTAGCCAGTGGTTATAAAATATAAAAAACAAAAAAACTTTGCAAGTCTTCAGTAGGTGATACCTTTTTTAATGGCTAACTCATAATGATGACAGAATATGACGTTTCGAAGCTTCCTCTGAGCTTCTTCTTCAGATATAACTTAAAAACACTCTGTAGAGGCTGCATATTTATGACTGGACACAGGGCTAGAATTACAGGAGGGAGGGGGGAAGAGGCTTATTACTATATACTTATAACAACAAACAATCAATTGCCAGATCCCTGGTTCTTATCTTAATGGCTGTCTTAATGATTTGTATAAAAAGACATAAACCCAAGTGAGATGTTCATCCCATTGTCCAGCGTCTGGTATAGGGTCATGGCCTTGTACTCATAAATCAGTCGGTTTCCTTGATTTAAAGTTCCCTTTTAAGATCAAGATTTTCATGTCATTGATGATGTTGTGAATGGGATGAACATCTCACTTGGGTTTATGTCTTTTTATACAAATCATTAAGACAGCCATTAAGATAGGAACCAGGGATCTGGCAATTGATTGTTTGTTGTTATAAGTATATAGTAATAAGCCTCTTCCCCCATCCCTCCTGTAATTCTAGCCCTGTGCCCAGTCATAAATATGCAGCCTCTACAGAGTGTTTTTTTGTTATATCTGAAGAAGAAGCTCAGAGGAAGCTTCGAAACGTCATATTCTGTCATCATTATGAGTTAGCCATTAAAAAAGGTATCACCTACTGAAGACTTGCAAAGTTTTTTTGTTTTTTATACAAATTTCTTCCAATACTGTAAATAAACCTGTAAAAAATCCCATTTTCATATAACCTATTTACTGTATATTAACAGAATGAGGTCCTCTCTACAAAATCCTTATATTTTGGCTAGAGTGATGATTATATTGGGGACTGTGTAATACATAATTTCTTCTATGGTGGTGCTGCAGGTAAACTGGGCACTTAGAACTCATGTACACAACTGAGTGTGCCTCTGATGTAGGGCCGAGTTTGCAATGGAATGCATTCAGTTGACACTGAGTTACATCTGAGTGCATTCACTTATACATTCATGTCTATGGGGGCTTCCGATTCATTCTGTTCCCTTTACACAGATCAGGATAGGACCTGCTCTATAATCATCCATGTCATCACAATAGAATAGATCCAAAGCCCCATAGATGTGAATACATAACAGAATGCACTCAGAAGACATTTGGACGTCACGCCGAGTGTCATTTGAGTTTATTCCTCTGCAAACTCTGCCCCACATCGAAAGCCTAATCGAGCATGTGCTGGGGCCTTAATGCTAGGTTCCTCCCGGTGCACCCTGCCTAGAAATCATTCCCCTTTTTGTACCACAGTCTCCCCCACAGAGTCCTTCCTTGACTATATGCTGTTGGCCAACTGCTATTATAGCCGTAAAAGGTTAATTTTCTCCTTTCTGACAGCAGAAGACTGTGTGTCATAAATTTTCTCACTCCAGAGCACCAGTGATCAGGGCTAAAAATGTATTATTGCCTTTTAGGTGTTACTCCATATGCCATCACTAAGGCACAGTTCACATCTGCATTCGGGTTTCTGTTTGGCGGAGTCCACTTGGGAATGCATTAAATGCGATTACCTTCAGGAAACCTGAAGACCCCATAGACTATAATGGGGTCCATGTGGTTTCTGCTCGGTTTCCACATGAAACATGCGGAGAGGAAAGTGCTGCTTGGTGACTTCTGCAGCCACCATACTGTACTTACTCTACACAAATCTTCTGTTGGATATAGCAAGGGGGCTCAGACTTTTCTAGCACAGGGACCCTCTGCTCTCCTTGTCTACACCTACATTTATATATACACAACTCCTCCGTAAGAATTTTAGTGTGCTTTACTTACATTTGGCTGCAAAGTGAAAGAAATAGCTGAAGGTTGGGACTTACAATAAAACTTCACTGTAGCTGTCAACAAGCACTGTCTTTAATGACAGATGTCTCTGCATGAAGTACTGGATCTAAAGGAACCAAAGAATATATAGTTAGTTAACCTAATCTGTAAAGAATATGAAATATTTTAGATCTAAAGATGCATCTTTTCAGACAGGCCTATCACAATTCCTAATGTAAACCCTTGCATACTATAATTAGAATCCCCAAATTTATCCCTCCTCTGTCCCCGCTCCCACATAACCCCAATGATATGATGCCATTTCAGGCTAACTCTATATGTCCAAGCTCCATCCACATGTTAAAGAGGACCTTTCACCATATCTGGGCACAGGCAGTGTTATATACCGCTGGAAAGCTGACAGTGCGCTGAATTCAGCGCACTGTCGGCTTTCCCGATCTGTGCCCGGTGTGAAGAGCTTACGGCCCGGTACCGTAGCTCTTCTATGGTCAGAAGGGCGTTTCTGACCATTAGCCAGAGACGTCCTTCTGCCTCGCGGCGCCTATCGCGCTGTGCTGTGGAGCGGGGAGGAACGCCCCCTCCCTCTGCTCACACAGCTTGTCCGTAGACGAGTATTATCAGGAGAGGGAGGGGGCGTTCCTCCCGGCTCCACAGCACAGCGCGATAGGCGCCGCGAGGCAGAAGGACGTTCCTGGCTAATGGTCAGAAACGCCCTTCTGACTGTAAAGCGCTACGGTACCGGGACCGATAGCGCTTTACACCGGGCACAGATCGGGAAAGCCGACAGTGCGCTGAATTCAGCGCACTGTCAGCTTTCTGGCAGTATATAACACTGCCTGTGCCCAGATATGGTGAAAGGTCCTCTTTAAAGGACACGACTAGTGACGGCTCATAAAGTTTTATGTTTGTGTAATGACAGTCACCTCTATTACAACATTGTCTGCCCTCTGTATAAGCAATGCCGCCCCTGCTACCTCTTGTGTCACCCCCCTCTACCTCATAGATTGTAAGCTCTTGCGAGCAGGGCCCTCAGTCCCATTGGGTGAAATGACATTCTTTGTTATGTATCTGTCTGTATCTGAACCCTACAAATTGTTCAGCGCTGCGGAATATGTTGGCGCTATATAAATAAAATGTATTATTATTTATTATTGTTATTATTAATAATCGATCGCCTATAATCGCTTATTGAATCGATCAGTCCATCAATCAATACATATAAATCAATAAGTAACAAATGATGTAAGGCATTGGCTTACCCCTCGAAAAAAGAAATAAATTCCTCCGATCACAGTGATAATCTCTCCAGTTGCACGAAGTTTATCGTCTGCTGGGAATGGGGGCTAACAAATACAATGTAAAAATGTAAATGCTCATCTCAACACTTTATGTAGATATTAACTGAATCTTGACCTTGATCTTTTTTTTATTTATTCTGTGCTCATGATTTTCATAATATATCTTTATTGAGGTCAGAGCTTAAGTATAAGAGTCCCGATTATCCCAACCACACAGGCTGAATAACAACTTACGGTGTATATACATTGGTAGAGAGAGCGAGCTGTCTATCACTGTGTATAGGCGGGATATTGTCACTCCTTAGGGAGAGACCACCATATAGGTGTGTGGAGACTTGTTAAGCCTTTAGCACTCCACTTTGCAAGGAACTATGGGAAGAATATGCAAATCCGCCTTCCATGATGTAATTAGGAAGACAGTTGCTGCCTCATTGTTGCAAACCAATAGAGGGCGCTCACTGGAATGTGCAAGCCTGTCTTAAGACAGGATTCCAGTGAAATAACCCAATAATGGCTGCTCCCTTTAGCCTCATGCCCGACCTTCCAAGAGGCCTTTGTTTGAGGCCTTTGTGGAATCCTGTCTTAAGACAGGCTTGCACATTCCAGTGAGCGCCCTCTATTGGTTTGCAACAATGAGGCAGCAACTGTCTTCCTAATTACATCATGGAAGGCGGATTTGCATATTCTTCCCATAGTTCCTTGCAAAGTGGAGTGCTAAAGGCTTAACAAGTCTCCACACACCTATATGGTGGTCTCTCCCTAAGGAGTGACAATATCCCCCGAACCCTGTCTAAGCCTCTCACCTCTACCAGGTTATAGTCCTCTCTACATCGGGCTGATGAGATCCAACCAGATCGAAACAGCTGTCCTTGATTGAGAGACTATAACCTGGTAATAATCCCAGCGTCATTGCTAAACAAAGGCCTCTTGGAAGGTCGGGCATGAGGCTAAAGGGAGCAGCCATTATTGGGTTATTTCACTGGAATCCTGTCTTAAGACAGGCTTGCACATTCCAGTGAGCACCCTCTATTGGTTTGCAACAATGAGGCAGCAACTGTCTTCCTAATTACATCATGGAAGGCGGATTTGCATATTC